>NC_048433.1:1857578-2223882 GCF_004353265.1 Vitis riparia | reverse complement strand
AAATATTGATTCAAATAAAATAATTTATTTTTATATATTATTTCAAATTTATTCATTTATTTTTACATAAAAAATTAAAAAAACATTTAACTTTAATTATATTTAATTTTCTTTCTTACCCTATTTAGGATCTCTACGTTTTCCTGATTCTTTCTCGCGCCACTAAACTTATAAAAAAAGAAAATTGGACAGATAAAAAAAAAAAAGAGCTTTGCATTTCCTAAACCAATCTTTTCATCCACGCCTCTATAAATACAACTTTTCTAGGAAAAACACCGCAAATTCCACTTTTTTTTCCATGACCCTGGTCTTCAGACAGGTGCCCGATGTTTCTGCCTTGCTACTGAGCTGTTACTTGCAGGACTCGGATTCAATCGCCCAATTGCCAACGGCTCTTATATACAAAAAATGTTTTTTTGCCACTGCCTCTTTGATAAGAAATCATGGAAGCAAATGTGAAGGGGTAACAAAATATGACCCAAAGAATTTGATGTAAGAATGGGCTAGGTACACCATACAGCTCTGCCCAAGGGAAATGTTGGTTCATTCATTTAGTCCGAGAACATCTCTTCCAATTCTGGCTGGGGATCGGCCTTGAGAAGACCGCCCAAATCTGAGTCTGTTAGGTTGAGGGACCCTTTCCCTTGAAGGCCATTTTCATTCTCTGAATAGTCCATATCAATCCAATCATGCTCATCCTCAGTTGGCTGCTCATCCGCCTGTTCACTATCCTTCCCTGTGCTCAGGTCCTCAGTCCCGACATTAGCCTGTACTTTAGAACCTAAATCTCCTCTGGCCTTGGCTTCGGGAAGTTCACATATGCAGGAGGACGGGTTTTCATGAAACTCGCCCCTGCCAGGCCTTACCTCATTTGGCTCCCCCATGAAGCCAATTTGACGACTTCGCACCCCAGAGGCGAACTCTTCCCATGTCATGTTATTTCGATTCATGAACAAGCGATAGAGCTTTTTAGCATTGGGTCGGATTGTGGGTTTATGGCCAAAGTATCTCCTGCAATGAACAAAACACATTTGATTAGAAAGTGACCAGTTTGAGTTGCTTGTGACCTCTACCAGAACCCAGAATAAGAGTATGCTCAGAGGAAAAACTCCAGCGAAGAATGACATTTGATAGACACTAATGTCAATTGATGCAGTAATCAACAATATTTTTCTTTCAGGCCCTGTTCTCAACCAAAAACAGGGGTTGCTTGGTTCCAAAATGAGGTACTTGAACATGAAAATCGCTGTTTAAGAGTGATTACACTAAAGAATGAAGAAAAAACTTAAATAAGTTGCCAACTTAGAGACTTTGGATTAAATCCCACCTTCATTGTAGATGGGTTAATGGGTATTAAGGAGAGTATTAAAAGTTTTTCCTCACATCCTTGTAATTTGCTTCCACAGACGTGAAATAAAAAATCACATACCTTCGTCCAGCCAACATTCTAGCCATGTTGCCATTGTTGTTGGTGACAAAAACATCACTTTCATCACAAACAATGAAGTCTAGGGCAGCCATACGAGAAGAAAAGGACGAAAATGGGGCCAGCTCTTCCTCACTGGCTATAGTATCTTTTGAATGGAAATTTGGGAAGAGTGCCTTGAGGGGTGCTAATGTTGTTTCACCTCCGTATACTTCACCAGATGCCACATAGATGTGAACATCACTACCAAAGCCCAATGCTCTCAGCATAAGACCAACTTCCTCTGGAGTGAGGGGGCATTTTCCCTGCCTCCTTTCCTTATCAGGGTTGCGTATCTGAATAAAATTCCAAAAGAATGTGTCAAAGCATGCTTTATCTATAGTTGGCATTGCATGATATCTCTTAAAACTCATGGAGCCTCACATGTAAAGTTTTCCACCTCTTCCTTAATGCGCCCAGTTCTGTCCTTTCTTTTTCTCCTCCACCATAATAGCATCCAGAGAATGCAAGCATATCAGGTTCAAACCTATGACAATGAACATCCATAAGAAATTTTCTCATTGTATAATGAAAACCTTAAAAGAAAAATCCATGAAAACCCTGTTCAATGCAGCTGGAATACAATCAAAACGAAGTTTCCCTATTTCAAAAACCATATACATTCAAGTTCTATACTGATACGTACACACACACACCCACTTATTACGTATTACGCATTGGAAATTAAGACGGTTGTTGATAACCTCAAAAAAATACATTTGCACTATATGTACACACAGGTAGTCCAATGTGGTGAGGAAATTTACAACATAATTTCAAAATAACAAGGAATAGAATATAAGGAAGAAAGAAAAGCAAAAAACTTGCCGCCAACACATGGTTAAGTACTGTAACTTACCTCAAATGCAGGGCAATGAAATGCTTGCTTTTCATCCTCATCCTCTCAACCAACTTTTTACCCATTTCAAGAATTGAATCGGTAAATTTCAAAGCATGGTAGTTAACTCTACATCTCAGCTTTTGTAAATCCATGTCCAGCCTATTTGAAAGCCTATAATCAAACTTAGTGAGCTGAACAGCCTGCACCAAGGAAAGTACAGCCAGCAATTGTCAATTCTGGCGCATACAAATAAAATCATAAACTTCTATTAAGCCCCAAAAAATGGAAGAATCTGTCATGCAAGACCAGCTTATCCTTTCACATATCTTATAACTATCTTAAGAACATTGTGCGATTAATATGGCATAAAAGAATTTAGTTACTCATTGGACTCAAAATATGAAAATGAAGAGATATTCAGAAGAGTCACTCAGGTAGGCTTTCTTACAAACCTGCCTTTCCAATTCATCAAAATCATAATTCCCTTATTTTCTCCAAGATTAGAAAACTAGACCATTCTGAGGTCTTCCCAAATACAGTCATTTGCACAGACAGTTTTTATATATGGGTATTGCATGGCCTTACTTATCAGTTATCACTTTACATCTTTTACCTGAACACATCATTCTACATTAGACCATGCATAGTCTAACTTATAAATTTATATTCTGGACCAACAATAGACCATTAACAGTTTTAACAGAAAGTCCAAATTGCTTGTCTAACTTATGAGTTTGTATGTCGGACCAACAATTAAAGACCCTTACAGTTTTAACTGAAAATCCAAATTTTGGGTACTGGTTGATCCTGATGGACCAATTAAAACTGGAACACTTGGTTCCCACAGCTTGGGTTATTTTTCTGGCACCCATCCAGTACAAAGCCATGCTCACAAAAGACAGGATTCTGAAAGAAAAGGAAAAATAAGTTTTGTTGAGGGATTTGCATGCCATCATCTAGTGCTATGTTCTACTGTCTGCAATGGAATCATGACATGGAAGGAGAACCAAATGTCAGAACATAAAAACACAAAGGAGCCAATCTATTAAAATTCTGTATGAAAAGTAAAGTATTCAATTTTTTTTATAAGGAATTAGTTACTTACATGCTTTTTAGTGAGAACAGGTAAGACACGTTTCTGATAGCAACTTGGAGTGCACTTCCTTGGAACACGCATGGTATATGGAGCCATAATCTTCCTTCCCTCTTTAGGAAGCTGTTTAATGATTTTAACATCTTTTGATAGAAATGAAATAAACCAATCCGCATCAAAGATTTCAGCAAAGTTGCTGCACCAAACACCACATCACATATAAATGCACAACATATATATTTCCTTTGATTTAAGCAGTTGGTAAGTTAATATGCAAATGTGAAAACAGACCTGCTATCCTTCCAAAAAGATTTCTGGTCCAACTTGGGAACAACAAGAGTGGCATTCAAAATACGAGCTGCAACAACTGCATCTGTTATCTGCAGCCATGATGGATATAACATACTCAGGATAAAAAACTAAATTAGTAACACAACCATTATAAACCTCCACATTGTTCTAATGATGAGTGAAGTATGTTTGGTCAACAAGCACAACAGTAATACCTCCTATCAACTAGTTCTGGTCATAAGTAAATTTGAGACCCATACATTCACTGACAATAAAAAATCATACAGATGAACAGTTGTGTTCATGTTAAAGAAAAAAATCACTAGATCATATCATAAAACCGTTGCTTCAATCATGAATTGAGCTATTATTCATTAAAAAATAGTATAGATGCAAATCAAGCAGCTAATTCTCATCCTTTGGTGCTCTAAAGGACCGAGAACATTGCCTGAACAGTATCCAACCATGCCAAAGGAATAATGGGGTTGAAAGTTCCTTACTCATAGAGCAAAGAACAATGTCTGAAAACCACGTAACAAGACATTTGCCTAGTTTTTAGTGCCAAATAGATGCCTAAAAATTTTTCAAATGGCATGAATGTATAGGCAAGCTAACATATGTTCTAACGCACATCTGGAATGCAACAACAACAAAACAGCAGCAGATGTTCATTTCAAATTCAGAAGTTGAATGCTCATTTCAAATTCAAAACTTGCACCAACAGGGGAGTATAATGGAATGCAAGGCGTATTCAACAGAAACATCAATTTAATTTTGAATATTATTTTAATTAATAAACAGGAACTTATAAACAAAAAACTCGTTAATTAATTGAAAGAAAGTTACCCCTGTTCTTTGTTGATTTAAGCCTCCACTGGTAGCAATCAACAAGTATCTATTCCGTTGTGTGCTGACACCAACTTCTGTAACATATGGCAATACAAATGAACACCAAATCAATACACAGAAGTTGCTATATAAACCAAAATTTTGATCAAAACTAAACAACATTTTCTGATAGAAAACTGATTCAGTCCACCACTTAACAATGGAAATTAATGTCATGGCAAGAAAAATAACAGCAATATTCTGATAAACTTAGACTCATTCCTCAAAATCCTAACAAAGCTCAAGGCCTAGAACAGAAAGATACTCACTGGAGAACTTAACGCTAGCATTACTGCAACCATAGTAGAATTTCGATAACCTCGAAGTCCACATATCATTACCTAAACTCCCTCCAGTAGCCTAACCAATCCAAAAAACAAAAATCAAACCAATACACAAAACCGAAGCAAGATCCAAACGAAGCGACCAAATCAAAAACCAACCGGAACACGAAATACAACGTCCCGATCGGCACTCGATTGAGCCTCCAATCCACTGCTCAACTAAACACACAAAACACCAAGAAAACACGCCACAATCTCGAGAATCAGAAGAGAGGAGTTAAGAACGAGGAGAAACGAAGCTGAGAAAATTCAAAGAGAGAGAAGTACCGAGCTGTTCCGGCGGAAGAGGAGCTCATTTCTGCTGATCGGAGCCGGAGCAAGGAAAGTGAACAGCGCGAAGAGAAGGAGAATGACGCCGGACACGGCGGAGACCACCGGAGCGAGGAGGCGGAGGCGAGACTGTAACCGGCGGCGCCGGAGGAGCAGGAGGCGGAGTCCGGAGGCTGCTTCGCGGTTCTTCTTCTTCATTGTGAAGAGCGAAAGAGAGGCACGGGGAGAGACAGCGGTGGAGCTGGTGGTGGTGATGGTGGCCTAACTGAGAACATCTCCAACGCCTCTGCGAGGACGACGACGTTCTCATATAATACCTTCCCATCGGAGATAAAAACATAGTGGATTTCTACTCCTGTAGGCCCCACACCTCCCAGAACGAACCGCGCGTAAATCTGAGTGGTTCCTCTAGCGTGTTAATCACTCACATGGAAGTTATTGTACTTATCTTTTCTATAATTTGAGTTTTTTCCAGAAATTTTATTTTTTAAAAAATTGATTATAAGAAAGGCATCATGGAATACTTCATCAACTTGTCATGCAAGTAAGAGTTGGACCCACGATACGATGAGCCACTTGATGCTTGCCACGTTTAATCACATGGTTGGTTAAAACAGGTGCGAGTGTTTTTCACAGGCATTCTCCCTTCTTTATCATTTCTTTCCGGCAAGATCTTTGTAGTGTTCTCTCTCATCACGTGACCCCCACGTGCTTCCAAGGCATCACGTTTCTTCACTCACACCTGAACAAAGCGCTTGATTGAAGCAACAAGTCCCGGAAGGCCTATAGGTAGCCGTGTGTGCTCCACGTGCGTTATGGAGCGTGGGAGAGCACGACCCATTGTCCCGGTACGACGTCGTTTTGAAGTCAAAACTAACGGTTTCCAATATTGTTTGAGTGCCGGCGTTGTTCTTCAACATTTTAGGTCACCGCAGATTCCTCCACTGCCTCTTGGCAAATCTATATATATATATATATATATATTAATATTCAAATTCTAAATTTAATAAATTTGAAATGGATGATTTTTGGAGTAATTAACATTTTAATTTTTTAAATAAAACCTATTTTTTATTTTTTTTATCATATATTTTGTGATATTTTTTTACTAAAAAAAACTACCTTCTAATATATTAAAAATAGTAATGACAAATGATGACTCAATATACACGATGCTTACCAATATGTTAATAAAGCGAAGACTTAATTTGCATACCCTTTACTTCCTTTATCTCAAATTTTTAATTAGTATACTAAATTAAGTCGTCCACCCATTCAATTCTCATTTTTTATCCAAAGTTTTTTTATTAATGATTTTATGAAATTATGTCACAAAGATAAATAATTTTAAAATATATTTATGGTATCAACCCAAAATTTTCATATTTTGATCATATTTTTACTTCATACATATGTAAGTTGAATTGGATGAAGTTGTTAAATATGATACTAAAAAGGGTTTCTTAGGAAAAAATGATGAAAATAAGTTTATAAAAATTATATGAGCTAAATAAAGATATGAGGAAGATCGAGAGATACCTAATGGAGCAAAAAGATTTGTAGTTTAAGTAGGAAATATGAAATGTTTCGGGAATTCAATAGTTGTATCTAATTCTATTATTTGTAATATTTTATATGATATAATGGAAAGATTCTCTCTCATCTGTTGATATAAGTATAGTTGGTCTAACCACGTTAAACCGTCGTGTATCATGATTATTTTATTTTTATGTTCTTAAATTTATCATATTTGTATAAAAGCTTCAATTGGCATAACATATTGAATAATTTTTAATTAAACATTAATTAATGAAGGTGACGTGTGGTGAGAAGATGTGTGATTCACCTAACCCTCAGAAATTGTCAAAGGGGTTGTTGATAGTGATTAATTAATTAGTGGGTATTTTTTAATGGAATTAAGATTAATTAATTGATTGATTAAGGAAAGAGAACTGGGAGAAAGGTGTGTATTGAAAAGACATAAGCTAGTGGTGAATAATTTATGTGTCAAATGGGATTGAAATGGACGTTTTGTTTGGCTGAAACGGCAATTGACTTCCTCATTCATGGAGTTTTCCCTTTCAAAGTAAAAGCTTGTAATAAACAAGACTTGGGTTCCTTTGTTTGCATGTGGACTTTTTCATGGTCAAGTTGCTTATAAGTCATGGAATTTCGAAAAATGGAAAGAAAAAAAAGGGGGGGTGGGAAGAAAGTGTCAACTTTGGTAAATAAAAAAATATATATTTGAAGATGAAATTAAAGATATAATTTTAAAAAAAAATTATAATATTGACATTGCAAAAAAAGTTATTGAATACCAAATAATTATTTACAAAAAAAAAAAAACAATATTTTTTAACTTTTTTATTTAACATTTTTTATAAAAAAAATTATTTCACTAAATATAAAAGCCTTTACTCAACTTAAAAAGAAAATTTCACAAATAGTGTGAAAAATTATTAATTTTGATATTTGAAACATTATTTTGGAAATGTTTATTATAATAGAAATGATTTTTATAATTTTTTTAAAAATAAAAGAATTGTAAAAAAAAATTAGAATCTATCTCATAATGATTCTAAGAAGCACTTTTAATATTTTTAAGAGTGTTTAATAATGATTTTGGAAAGCGATTTTAATATTTTTGACACTTTAAAAAAATTTATAGAATCACTATCAAACACACTCTAACACTTGAATGATAAAAATTTTATAGCAAGTGTTAAAATAACAAAAAAGGCTTCGTAAAATCATTATCAAATGGATTATAATGATTTTAAAAAGTACTTTTAACTCATCTTACATTTAATTTTTTTTTATTATTTAAGTGTTAAAAGTATTAAAAATATTTTTTAAAATTAGTGTCAAATACATGATTTGTTGATTTTGAAAAAATAATTTTATTATGTTAAAAAAAGTCATTATTAAATAATTTTTTTTGAAGGAATAATAATTTTTTTTTTTTTTTTAAGAAACTATTTGGATTGTTGTTGTTGGATTCATTTGCTTGTTTTGTTAGGCTCACAGGTATTATTCTTATACCAAACCCACAAAGGAGACAGCACCCACATCCCATGTGAAAATTTTTCTGTGCTTACAAGCTACTACCTACAAGCACCAAGCACTAGCCACAAAAAATAGTAATAATAACACTCACATTTTCTAGAAATAATCACTTTTTAGACGCATGTGGTAATGGTAGTGAAATGGCAATGTACTTTCATGATATGACAAACTGCTAGTCATATCGATACTCTTATGGCTATGTTTGGTTGCAGGGAACTTTATATGAAAATAGTAAATACAAAGGAAAGAAAAATAAAGAGAAAAAAAAAATTAAGTTAAATAATTTAAATATATATAATTTTTATTACTTTTATTTATATTTGATATTCTTTCTTATTTTTTTATGGTGTAATGGATAAAATCATTTCCCTTAATATTTTTTTCTTTGTTCTTTTCTTAATATTTTTTACGAACCAAACATAACTCATATGAAATTATGAATTACTTTGATAATATTTCAAGTATAATTTTTTTTAATAAATAAAATTATCATTTTATTTAGGTTATGTTTGATTCTCCAAAAATTTAAAGGAAAATGTAATAGAAAGAAAAGTAGAAGGAAATAAAAAGTAAAGAAAAATAAAAAAATAGATTAAAAGTTAATAAATTATTTTTACTTGCTTCTACAAACTCATTTTATTTATTTTAACTCATTGATATGAAAATTAAATAATTTAAAAATATCTTTAATTTTAATTAATTTTAATTATATTTTATTTTCTTTGATATTTTTTTATAGAACAATCAAACATAAAAAAATCATTTTTCTTTGCATTTGTTTTCTTTCTTTAGTATTTTTCGATAACCAAACATAGTCTTAGTTTCTCTTTTTAGAGAATAAGGAGAAATATTTCAAGTATAATTTTCTTTAATTCTTTTTTGAGAAATTTTATTTTTTAAATATTTTTTATTAAAATTACTATACTTGATTTCTAAAAAGCAAAGAAGAAAAAATATATCAAGAAAAATAATTTTCTTTTATTGGGTTGTATTATAAAAAATTAGAAATAAATAAAAATATAATTAAAATTAGTTAGACATTTATATATTTAAAAATTATTTAATATTTTATATCATAAAAGAAAATAAATTAAATGAATTTCAAAAAACATATTAAAAACATTTATTAACTTTAAATCTATTTTTTACTTCTCTTATACTTTTCTTCATTATTTTCTTTCTCTTACATTTTCGTCCAATTTTTTCAGAAGTCAAACATAACCCTAATATTTTTTTATTACCTTTTCCCATAATATCAAAATATTTATAAAAAATAATCATTTTTCCTAACAAATTTCCTTTATTTTTTTCGATACCTTCTTGGAACATGTGATAGTTTCTAGAATTAATTGGATAAAGGGATGAAATGATACATTCTCGTGTTTTTACTTGAAAAATAATCAAATTTTGATATAAATATTCTTTATCATTTCAAATATTAAAAAAAAATGGTTATTTTTATAATAAAATAATAATGACATTTTTGTCTGAGGTAATGTTAAATTTTAAATTTTGACTTTTCAATGACCTTTTAAATCAAATAATCCTAATTTTTATAGGAAAATTTGGTGGGCCCCACTGTTTCTGTCATTTACGAAACAGTCCCACACTCATATGGAGGAGCAAGACCCACCGTTTATTAGGAGAATCCATGCTTCATTCTTTATCTTAAGGGATTTATGGATCTCAGAGATGGTACCAATGCATTGTCGTTTATCCTTCTCGACTGCCCCATATAACATCACACCTAGATGTGGCTTATACTTTGGCATAGACTTACATTTATCATATCTTAATAGTATGAACTTTGTTTAATTGATAAAAAATTATGCAATGCATTAACAATGCGAATCAAGCTAAGACCTTAAGACATTTTTTATGTGTATTATCGATTGATGGGTGAAGAGCAGACAACAAAATAAATAAAAAATAAAAATTATTAAAAAAAAAAGCCTCGAAAAAGAAACATAAACAAATTTAGAACTTTAATGTCATGTATAAAAAAAAATATAAACAAAAGACGATGATTATGCCATCTAAGATTATTGCATCGAGCTTTGTTTGTAACACAGTAAACCAACCAATCCTAAAGGTGAAAAATGTTGGATTTTGATAAAATAAAGTTTAAATTTTAGTTATTTTTAAAAATAAAATAAAAATATTTTATACAAATTAATTTGGTAAGCCAAAATCTCTTAATTTACAATGGATAATCTTTAATATTGGCATATATTAGGGTAAGACTTATAAGTTTTGATGAGAATTGTGGTTATGGTTATGGTTATGGTTATGTTTATAACAATATTTTCTTATGTCCATCTTTTAATTGAAGTTTTTTAAAAATCATTTTCCATGTTTTTATAATTATTTGTTTCTAATTTGTTTTTATTTTAAATTCATATTGCCCTTTTATTTTATATTATCTCTGCTTTTTGAATTATTTATCATATTTATCTCATTAATCCTATTTTAAAAAAATTATTATCACTTTACTTTTAAAATTTATTTATATTTATCTTTTTAATTTTAAATATTTTATTTTAAAATATTAAAAATATAAATTTATTCTAAAATTGATAAAATATATAAAAAATAATAATGAATTTCGAATATTTTATAAATTAAAATTAATTTGATAGATAAATTATTAATATAATTTCTAATAATTTTAATTTTTTAAATAAATCAATGTTAATAACAAAAAGTTATAACCACAAATTTGTAATAAAATTTTAGAAATTAAATGTCAAATAAAATAGTCTA
Source organism: Vitis riparia (assembly GCF_004353265.1). NCBI lineage: Eukaryota > Viridiplantae > Streptophyta > Magnoliopsida > Vitales > Vitaceae > Vitis > Vitis riparia. The sequence goes on along the minus strand of NC_048433.1, from coordinate 2,212,861 downwards.
TACAAATCGATTTAATTTTTTATTTAAAATGTAATAAAACATATAACATAAATATATTAAAGGAATTTAAGATAATTTTTTCTAAAAAAGATTGATAAATACTATATTTGATCATACCTACGCTAATTATATTTATAAAATAACTTTAATATGTGTATTTTTACTTATTTTGTCATTTTTTGAAGTTTTTCAAAACATTTTCATGACTTTTCAATCATTTTCGCATATTTTTGTCAAAACATCCATGTAAAATCCAAATAATATTTTTACCTTTGGACTTTAGTTTGTCTTTCGTACTCATAAAGAAAATATGATTGAGACCTATTACAGTTGTATCTTGAAGCAACTATCAATCACTGGTACTACACATTGGGAAGTGATAGTAGCTTTAGAACAACATGTCGTCTCAAAGTCTTTGAATTAAGTCAACTTTTTTTTTTTATCTCCGTCAACATTGGGAAGCAACTATTACAATTGTATCTTATTATTATTATTATTATTATTATTATTGATTGTATAATTTATGTGCTTAAATTCGGGAAGCAACTATTACAGTTGTGTCTTTTTTTATTTTTATCGATTGTATAATTTATGTGCTCAAATTCATGAGTTTTATGCCAACATGTAATTATATCCTAACAAAAAAAAAATGTATATCAGAGTTTAAAGTTATGTTTGGTTATTGGAAAGTTTGAAGGAAAATGTGGGGCAAAGAAAATAAAGAAGAAAAATAAAAAGAAAAAATAAATAAATTTTAAGTCGAATAAATTATTTTTATATATTACTTCATAGATTTAATTCCTCTATATAGATTAAATAATTTAAAATATAATTTTTTTAATAATGTTAATTATATTTAACTTTTTTTAAAAAAAAATAATTATAATAAAACCAAATATGAAAAAATTTATTTTCTTTAACATTTTTTTTCCTACCCATAACACTTTCCAAAACCAAATATAACCTAAGTGAATCCTCCACCAGTCTACACATCATATATTTAGACACATGTTTCAAAATAAAGAATATGACTCCAAAATGATTAGGCTAAATCCACTATTACATGAGGTGGATACACCTAGATGATTAACTTGGATCAAACCATTACTCGTCCAATTCATATACAAAAAGAAATAATTTTTTAAACATATTTAAAATATAAATATAAATGTACTTTTCATAAAAATAAAACATAAAAATTACTCATTTTCTTTAATTTATTAAAAAATAAATAAATGGACCCGCCTCAATATAAAAAAATATAAATTTATTCGAAAATTTCTAAAATATATATATAAAAAAATGAAGTTATAATGTTTTATAAATTAAAATTAATTTGATAAGATAAATTATTAATATAATTTCTAATAATTTTAACTTTTTAAATAAATTAATGTTAATAACAAAAAGTTATAACCATGAATTTGTGAAAAAAATTTAAAAATTAAATCTCAAATAAAATATTTTATATAAATGGATTTAATTTTTTATTTAAAATGTAATAAAACATGTAATATAAATATATTAAAGGAATTTAAGATAATTTTTTCTATAAAAGAAATTGATAACTACTATCTTTGACCGTATTTATGTCAATTGTATTTACAAAATAATTTTAATGTGTGTATTATTATTTATTTTATCATATTTTTTAAGTTTGTCATAGTATTTCCATGACTTTTGAATCATTTTTTTTATATATATATTTTTGTCAAAATATCCATGTAAAATCCAAATAATATTTTTATCCCTGGACTTTAGTTAGTCTTTCCTGTTCATAAAGAAAATACAATTGAGACTTGTTACAGTTGTATGATTGAGACTTATTACGGTTATATCTTGAAGCAACTATCGATGGTACCGCATGTTGGGAAGCAATCGTAGCTTTAGAACAACACGTCCTCTCAAAGTCTCCAAATCATGTCAACTTTTTATTATCTCTTTTTAATTTGTTAATTTCAATATTGATCCATTGTATAATATATTGTTAACAGATCATAAGATTGACTGCATTTATAAACTCTTTTTGTATTCGAATGTCGTGGGCACTTGGGTGAATGCACTATAAAGTCATGATATATGCATTTCTTGATAATAATTACTTTTAGGAGAATTGGTAGTGTCCGAGATCCTACAAGTGGTATCAGAGTTAAGGTTATATGTTCAAATCATAGGTTCAAACCCTAGGGTGTGATTAGGGGGAGATTGTTGATAGATTGGAGGGTTTGAGAGTTAGTTGTGTCATCAACTTCAAAGAAAAAAAGAATATGGCTGCAACTCCAAAATGACTAGGCTAAATCCATTATTACATGAAGTGGACACAACTAGATGATATTTTATTTTTTAATTTTATTTTTTTATAAAAAAAAACTTGGATCAAACCATTACTCACCCATTCATATATATTTACTTTTCATAAAAAATAAAATATAAAAATTAATCATTTTCTATAAATTATTAAAAAAGAATTAAGATTATATTTGGTTCCTGAAAATATTAAGGAAAAAAAAAAAGGAAAATGGTTTTCTCATTATTAGTTGTCCTATAAAAAATACAAAAAAAAAAATCAAATATAATTAAAACTAATTAGAAATTTATGTATTTTTAAATTATTTAATCTTTATCGATAAAATAAAATAATAAAATGAGTTTGAAATAGTAAATAAATATAATTTATAGAATTTTATTTTTATTTTTTTCTCATTTTTTCTATTTTTCTTTTATATTTCTTTTCCTTACATTTTCTCTCAACTTTTGGAGACCAAACATAGCTAAATGGGTAACCCACCTCAATATGGGCCACCAGGGTAACCCAGTTCAACAACTCAACCCAACCCATTGACATCACAACATACAATTAATTATTTCATAAATCCTAAAATTAACAATTTCCATATGTATGATGTTAACGTTGGTACTTGGTAGGACATGGTGGTTGCAGGCTTGGGCATTCAACAACCTTGGCTCCCAAAAATCTTGGTAGTTGGCTAACTGCAACAATTATTAAACTAACCCATCAAATTTTAATTTCTAAGTAGCCCATATGTCATTATTCGCTACATCAAATTCAACATTTCATCATAGAATTAAAACCAACTTTCGGGGTACTTTAATCTCAAGATAGTTTAATTGCTTTAAATGAAATAAAATTATTTTAATGACATTAAATTTTTACACATTCTTTTTAAACTTACCTAAAACGGCTACTGTATATATTTGAATTGTTTAAGTGTCGCACGTAACCTTAGAAAAGTCCAAGTCCATAACGCCTTTACTCTACTAGAATTTGTTGTCACCACCACCCCCACATAGTTCCCTCATATTATTGTAAAAAATTGTTTGAATTTATTATAATTTATTTACAAATATTTGTATGTAAGGTGAAATATGTTATTTGTGAAAAAATTATGGAGAAATTATAAAAATAAAAATTATCTTTATCCCTATAGCCATAAATTAGCTAATGAATGTTTTTTTTTTATAAATAATATAGCCCTAAATATTAAATGGGTAATTTTTTAATATATTTGTTTTTACTTTGTTGTGTGATAAGAAATTGAATTTTAAAAATTTGTAGTTAATTAATTTTTAATATAAACATTAGTTTTATTTTTTTTTGAATAAAATATTTATAAAATTATAAAATTTCATTTTGCCAAAAAATTAACATTAAATCTTTAAAAAAATTAACATTTTTTTATATCATTGTTTAGTGACTAGATTTTACCATGTCATTGGACCCGGATCGCATATCGGGGATTGGTAAGTATTTGCGGTCAAAAGTAACACAAAAATTACCCCAGGTAAAAAACAATTAATGAGTAAGAAAGCGGTCGGCGAAGGGGATGAGGGCAGCGAGTCATCTGCGTTGGTGTGCGTGAAGGTGAAGCGAGAAAGTGTAAGAGTATCGTAGCACATGAAACTCGTACACCAAAAGGGAAGATAAACTGCAACAGAGGAATCTGAAGGCTCCCTTACACACGAAGCCATGGCCAACGCTCCCGATAATAAGCTCACTTCCTCAAGCTCCGAGCTCGACTTGGATCGCCCCAATCTCGAAGACTACCTTCCCTCCGGATCCATGCAAGAACCTCGCGGCAAGCTTCGCCTGTAACCATTTTTTAAAATTTAATTTTGTTTTTTTCTAATTTTGGACTGTTTGTTTGGCAAGAAAATTGGTGGATTTTTTTTTGTTTTGTTTTAGTGATTGTGGATTGGTGGATTGGTGGACTGTGTGCAGGCGTGATTTATTGGACATTTCGCCGACCCTAACCGAGGCCGCTGGGGCCATTGTTGACGTAATTCTCTGCAATTTTGCTCTGTTTGGTTGCTGAGAAAGGGCGGGAGGAAAATTGAGGCTTAATTTTGGATTTTAAGCATTGCTCGGTTGGTAATTTTCTTGCCTTAGGGAAAAAAAGTTTGCGTTGGTTTTGGCAAGATTAGTGCGGCATAACAGTGATTTTATATTTTCTCAGCAGCCAAACAGAGGGTAAAAGTTGAAAACTATTTGTATGTGTGTGTTCTCTTCTGAATTTGTTGAGCTTGTTTATGGATGTTCAGGACTCTTTCACACGATGTTTCAAGTCGAACCCTCCGGAGCCTTGGAACTGGAATGTGTATTTGTTTCCTCTTTGGTGTTTGGGAGTGGTAATTCGATATGGAATTTTATTTCCCACAAGGTTAGAGACTCGAATCAGCGTTGTTTCAAACAAATCCACGGTAGTTTAATTGTTTGGGGAATTTTTAGGGTCTTGTTTCTTAGAACAATCTCATCGTTGTTGGATCCAGTGTTGGTTTTCTTATGTTGTTAGAAATATCGTATTGCCTTTTCTCTATTGCATTTGGACATTTCCCTGATGATGGGGTTTGACATGTCTCACAGCAGTAAAGTATTTGAGGTCCATTTCAAGATAATGGTTATTGTTTATACACTCCTAATTTATGGTTAATGCACTATTGGGGCTCAATTATAATCCATTGTTTGGTTTTCTACTTTGACATTATCTCAAAATTCGGGGAGTTTGATGAATTCTGTGGTCGTATTTACTTTTAGCTGGGCCAGACTGTAATACTTGCTATGATAATGAACTTGCATGATGTCACCTTTTAGCTATCTGATGCATCTCAATTTGATCTGCAGGGTTCTAGTACTCACACTGGGGTGGATAATATTCCTTTCATCCTTTATTCCAGTACATTTTCTATTGAAGGGAAACGATAAGTTGAGGAAAAAGTTGGAGGTGCATGCTCTTACTTGTTTGTATTTGTTCCTACTTTGAATCCAACTGCTTTGTGCTTCATGCTGGACTTCTCTATGTTTAAATATGCTCCTAATATTTGTAGAAGTAATACTTTACCATGAAGAGTTTGTATGCACAATCCACATACACATGCTCAAATAGCTTTTTCTCAGAATAATCACCGGCATCCCAGTATGTAACCACTACAAATGGCACCTTCAATTCACTGATCATATGCTTCTGAGGCTTTTAGGTTCTTGCTTATATTGGGATTAGATGACTAGCCCTGGGGGGTAATTGGAATGAGACATGTCCTAGTTTAAATCTTCTGTGTGCTAATGGTCCTTTTTCTTCCTCCTTTGATTGATTTTGTATATAAGTTAGTTACACTGGCTAACAAACGTACATCACCTTGGTTATCTTCTATTCAGAGATGTCTAGTGGAGTTAATTTGCAGCTTCTTTGTTGCATCATGGACTGGAGTTGTCAAGTACCATGGCCCACGGCCTAGCAGGAGGCCTAAGCAGGTATATCTGACTGTAATTTCTGTTATTTAGATGTCATCTGATGTTAATTTACCTATAAATCCAAGTAATATGCTTGTATTTGCTGAAATTTCCGTTCATGATTTGAACAGGTTTTTGTTGCCAATCATACTTCCATGATTGATTTTATCATTTTAGAACAGATGACTGCATTTGCAGTTATTATGCAGAAGCATCCTGGCTGGGTTGGTAAGTGTTCAAAACGTAATCCACATATCTAGACACAGTACAATTCATTTTGCAGAAGCTTTCATTGTAATGAATTGCTAGTTTCTGCCTCATGTGTGTGTGTGTTTCCTCTTCAAAATATCTGAAGTGCCCCTGACAGGCAGAAGTGTATCCAACCCAGTGAGTTTTGTATTAACTCCAGAAAAACCTGACATGATATATTAACTTCATAAAAAATGTGTGACATCTGGATGAAAATCACTGCTGGGGGTTTTGTTTGGATGGGGGCAGTGTCTTTGTTATTTTTTTACATAGTTCCATTATATTACTTCTAATGAGCTATATTCCATGATAGTGGAAAACTGTGTTTTTTCCTTTCAGTAAATTATCCTTTTGGAAAAGATGAATTTTATTATTCGATGATAATGAGAACTATATTTTTCCTTTCGGTAGATCATTTTTTTAGAAAAGATAAATTCAATTAAATTAAAATGTAGATCTAATAAAAATAAATAAATCAAATTCTCCAAATTCTTGATCGAAAATTTTCCCATATTAGGAAAAACTGAAAAAAAGGAACCATTTTACTTTTATTCGAGTTTGAAAATTTCAGCCAAGTTTGGAGTTCATGGTGAATTTCTACATAATACACAAGTGGAACTCTTCAAGACTTGGCCTTTTTCTACCATGAATTTTTCAAGTTGTTTAATGAATTAAGTCAAATTTATCATTAGGATAATGTTGCTAGTTAATATTGTGAACTGATTGATGATGACTTCTTATTAAACTAGCATTTTCTGGCCATGACAAAGTAAAACCCTGGTTCTATCCCTGATAACTATGGTCTAATTCAAGAGCCTAAAATGCTCCAAACTGGAAGTTAGTTAAACTTCATTTCGTTGGATTTTCTGCATGCAGTTTTCACTATTTGGGTTTCGTCCAATCTACTGAATGTCTGTGGATGTGTGTGTGTTTTCTGAATGAACAAAATTTTATTTGGGCATTTTAGATAGTTTACACTTTTCGATGTTGTCAGTACGGTATATGTGCAAGACTAGATAAAAATTTTGAGGTGGATATCGTGATCATTGGTACTGTAGCATTTATAAATTATAATTGGTCCGACTTCTTGACTGGTTGAGTAGTGTGTGTCCTCGCGCCGTCTGCTAAGACCATAGCCATCATGACAATCCCAGGGGAATGGAAGTGCTGTAGTCTATACTGGTCAAGGCAGAATACTAGTCATTGTCCTCCAGGAATTGTTCTCAAGGTTTTGAACTCTTTAGGATTGAGTTCAACTTCATTCACTATTAGAAGCGGAAATAATTCATGGAATTTGGGGAAATTTAAACAGTGTTCTCTACGTTCTCTCATTTGATTTTTTTTTTTTTTCTATTTTTCTTAACCTACCATTACAAGTTGTCAACCATTCATTGCATGGTATGGAATAATTCAAATCAAGAGCTGTACTCTGAAGGTATTGAACACTTATGGAATTTTTTTTGTTGTTTATGCATTTTATATAGGATTGCTGCAAAGTACTATTTTGGAGAGTGTAGGATGTATCTGGTTCAATCGTACAGAAGCAAAGGACCGTGAAATTGTTGCTAGGAAGTAAGTTTAAATAGAAAATGCTTAAAATATTTTATATCACAACACTGTCAATCTTATGATTTGAATTTGTATTTTCAGGTTAAGGGATCATGTTCAGGGTGCTGACAACAACCCTCTTCTCATATTCCCAGAAGGAACTTGTGTGAATAACCACTACACTGTCATGTTCAAGAAGGTACTTGGTTTTTTTTAAAAAATTTTTGTTTATTTGTTTATTTTTTAAAAGCAGGAATTGTTTGTGAAATATACGAAATGCCATGTTTTATTTCAGAATTGAATACTTTCTATATTTTCTCCCCTTTTCCCAATGTTTTCCAGAAGGGACACATAGGTTGGTACATTCAGAAGGTTTTCACTTCTGGATGCTAAAATATTCATTCCTTATGCAAGTCCAGCTGATACCAGGCCTTTTTAATTTGGCTTAGACTTTAAGCAAGGGGAGTTATTTTTTGGGAATGACAATTATTTCTTATTCACTCTTTTGTTTCTTTGTTATGTTTAGGGCGCATTCGAACTTGGCTGCACTGTATGCCCTATTGCAATAAAGTACAATAAGATTTTCGTTGATGCTTTCTGGAACAGTAAGAAGTAAGGAACATTGTTTGGTACTCTGATCTTTTGATTTGTATATGCCATGCTGTCAGTGAAAGCATCGAGTTGTTCACAAAAAGGGTTGCTTTTGAACATATCGCATTATGTTTTGCATTTATCCAATAATTATATTATTGTTTACGTTGCTGTCTGAAAAGCAAGCATTTGTGCTTCTGTTTTAAAATGCTTTTCATTCTGGAACAAATTTTCAGTTCAAGATGATGTGATGGGACATGGTCCTCCCATTTGAATTTTCTAGAAGTGATAATATAAATTCTATTTTCAATTCTTATTCTTTTCATTTATTTATTTTCCAATCCTTAAAGTTGTACAAATCAGAGGTTTTAGGTAAATATTCGCTAGAATATCTCAATTGTCTGCTCTTAGCATGCATGTTTATGGTTAGTGGTAAGGTTGCTGTAAAACTTGATTTACATTGCAGTCTATGAAGACTCACTAATTGCATCACTTGTTGCTCAAGCCCAGACAAAGGATAAAAAAAAACCAAAGTCTGATGAGTTCCTTAGTTTATTTTTTTATTGAACCATCTATTATATATGCGTGAGTTATGTTAAAATACCCGGATATTCAGATATATTGATATGCTGTTGGTGGTATTAGAGGTATTATCTGAAGTGCATATCTTGTTTGCAGGCAATCCTTTACAATGCATCTTCTGCAGCTTATGACATCCTGGGCTGTCGTTTGTGATGTTTGGTACTTAGAGCCCCAAACATTGAAGCCAGGAGAGACACCCATTGAATTTGCAGAGAGGTGACTTATCTCTTCCTCAGTTTGAATAACTTAATGCTGGTATCTAACGTGTCTCAATTATGTCTGTAATCCACCACTAGGTTCATTTTTTAAGTAAAACGGAGGAGGAAATTCAGTGCCAAATGCTTAGCAATCCTTAACAATATTTTTTGTTTGAATTGGATACTCTTTGCAGGGTCAGGGACATAATTTCTCTACGAGCTGGTTTGAAAAAGGTTCCTTGGGATGGATATTTGAAGTACTCTCGCCCTAGCCCAAAGCATAGAGAGCAGAAGTAAGTCAAAATATTTTCTAATATCTTCTATGGTTGATCATTCCAAGTTGTTTCCGCCAGGATGAGGGCTAAACATATGCACTTCTGTTGCCACTGCATGCATCATCCATTTAATGCTCCCAGCCATTCAGCCTCATGACTATATTGGCTGGTCTTTTGTTACCCTGACCTTTTTGTTTGATGTTTTCTCCATACTGCTATTATGGGATATGCTAATTTATTTTATTTTATTTGGTAACTCACATTTTCCAAGATATTTCTGGCTTTGTTTGCCCTTTCGTGTAAAGGGAATATGAGTCCCATTTTTCTTTACTGCATTTACTCTTATCATACCCATTCTCACATCTGCACCCCACCTCAGCATGTTATTTAACTTATAATTTTTGTTTCAAAGGGACATTTTACGCCTCTTCATAATTTAATTACGAAGTTTTCCATACTGGGTCGATTATCCTTTTACGAGCTGGATTACCTAACTGGTCTTAGAAATGAGGAAAATCGAAGATTATGATATCTCTAAACTCTCGAGTTATTTTTACATTTGCAGGCAGCAGAGCTTTGCTGATTCAGTGTTACGGCGCCTGGAAGAGAAGTGATATACATATTACATCTTCTGAAGCAAGTGTTTCGTGTTTGTTCAGGCAACACATTCCTTGCTGCACACCTGATTTCCCCTCCTAGTGGTTGGTCAAAAATTTCTTGGAAGACACTCTTAAGACCTGTGTACAATTTTGCATCTCAAAATAAGATCGTGTCTTATATGATTATTGATTGTATCAGTGAACTGTGGAAATATTGCTACTGTTTCGAACCTGTCATGGTAATTGATCCAATTTCTAGCAGCTGTATAACCTCTCAGATAAAATTCTTCAAACGTTTGTACTGAAACCGTAGATTAGTAGACGTCCTTGGTCTTGAAAGTTGGACAGGCATTTGCAGTAGTGAATGCAGATTCTTACTGGACTCTTTTTAAGGCAGGTGAATGTCCATATCTATTTCAATTGAAGTTTGGGACCCATAGACTTGAGGAAGAGGTGTCTCAGGCCAGCACCTACTGTGTAGGTGGAAATTTTAATGTCTGAATATTAATGCCGGAACAAAAATAACATCATTCATGTGCAAAATTACATTAAGTTTTTTTAGGGTGATTTTAGAAAATATTTTTAACATTTTTAACACTTAAAATTATATAAATTTTTAAGTGTTACAAATATTAGAAATACTTAATAAAATTATTGTGAAACGGACTCTTAAGAGTTTGTTTGGCAGTGATTCTAGAAATTGTTTTTAATATTTTTAATATTTTAAAATTTTTATAATTTAAGTGTTAGAAATTCTATAAATGCTTTCTAGAATCACTCCTGAATATACTTTTAGAGTGTGTTTGATAGTAATTTTGAGAAATATTTCTAGTTTTTTTAGTACTTGAAAATTTTTACGTATTAAAAATATTAAAAATACTTTTTAAAATCATTATCAAATATATTTTTAAAGTGTTTTTAGAGTAATTTTAGAAAGTGTTTTTAGTATTTTTTATATTTGAAATTTTTTATCTTTCAGATATTAGAAAAATAAAAAAACATGTTTTAGCATTTCTAATATTTGAAAAATAATAATTTTTAAGTGTTAAAAATATTAGAAAGAACAATTTCTAAAATCATTGGTAAATAAACTCTTAATATGGTTTGGTTCATAACGTCTAATATTTACGCTAATGGATAGAAAAAATCATTTTGCTATTAACTATTCAGAAAATACATGTTAAATTAAACTGTGTTCAGCAACGTTTTTGAAAATAATTTGAAAATTTTTCGAAAATAGAAATCTGAAAATTTGAAATGTGGTATTTTAATTTCAATTATGTTTATATAATTATTTTTTAAAAATAAGTAAAAATGATTTAAGATAATTAAAATATGTTTTTAGAACAATGTTTTAAAGAAAAAATTATGGCACATGTTTATAATTATGAAAGACAACTGTTTGAAAACACATTCCCTAACAAAACTTCATGGAAAGAGTCGAAAGACTAAAGAGAGGCTTCATGGAATGAAGGGGTCGACCCGAGGAATGGAAAATAGACAATCAATTACAATCGTTCACATTTTCCCTAATCCTATTTTCAATTTATTTCACTTAATAAATTATTTTATGTAAAAATTAAATAATTTAAATATATAATTTTAATTATATTTAATTTTTTTATAATAAATATAAAAGAATCATTTTTCTTTAACCATTTTTTTATTATTATTTCTAGATAACCCAAAGTATAACCTAAATATATAAATATAAGGATAATGACAACTCTAATTTTTATTTTTAATTAAATATTGTCTTAGATTATGATATTAATTTAAATTATTTGCCTTTTACCGGTCAATGATGGTGATATGACTAAATTTTCTATGGAGAAAGCAAAACGCTGCTAAAAAAAATAAAAAATTAATTCATAGACTAAAAAAATTAATAACAATAAAAAAAAAATAGCGATGTATTTAATGCCATGCCAGCTGTCACCCTCCTTAGGAAAAATATTTGCCTTTCAGTATGAGTTGAATAAGGAAAATTATTTTTAAAAATATATTATTTTAATATAGTCGTCGTTTCCCGCTACGGATCGAGCGGGGACCGAAGGACTGACGAAGTCTTTGTCAAAGTCTTCGCAATCCCATTGCGCCTTCTCTTCTTCTGTTCTGCTTCACGGTTTCCTTCTTTTCACACCTTGACCTTCTCCGAAAATGCTAACGTGCACACCGGTGGTCCCTCCCCTGAACTCCACCCCTCTGCTCCATATAATTCCTTCTCTCTCCAATCCACCACTCACCGTACCACTCCGCCATGGGTTCTGCTACGCTGCTTCTCGCCCTACCCTTCCTCTCGGTGCTCATCACTGCGCCGAGAGCTCAGGCCAGCTTCAAATGCAGCTCCGGCCCCACCTGTAACGCTCTCGTCGGCTACGTCTCCCCCAACACCACCACTCTATCCGCCATCCAGACTCTCTTCGGCGTCAAAAACTTTCGAACTCTACTCGGCGCTAACTCCCTCCCGGCCTCGACCCCAACGAACCAAAGCGTAGCCGCGAAGGACAAGATCGTCATCCCCTTCCGCTGCCGCTGCTCTAACGGAACCGGAATTTCGAACCACCGGCCGGTGTACACTGTGCAGAAGGACGACGGACTGTACCACATCGCGGCGGAGGTGTTCGCGGGACTGGTGACGTATCAGGAGATTCAGGCGGTGAACAACATTCCGAATGCGGATTTGATTGAAGTAGGGCAAGAGCTGTGGATTCCGCTGCCGTGTAGCTGCGATGAGGTGAATGGATCGAAGGTGGTGCACTACGGGCACGTGGTGGAATCCGGAAGCTCCGTGGAGGAGATCGCGGAGGAGTACGGAACCACCGAAGAGACGCTGTTGGAGCTCAACGACATTACAGATCCCAAGAATCTTAAGGCCGGTGATGTTCTTGATGTTCCCCTCAAAGGTCTTTCCCCTTTTCCCCTTCAAATCTGATTTGATTGATTCAATTAATAGTCTTTTTACGCTTCTTGAGTAGAGCACTAATCAAATTAGGAGTTATTGAGCTTGGATCCATAGATTCTAAAGATCAAATCAAAGAATTGATTTATGTGATTTATGTAACTGCATTAAAACCGAAAGGATGATCGGAAGCAATGGTTGATTTTTGGAGTTATGAAAACCTTCATTTTGCTACAAAAGAACCCGAAAAAAGCCGGGCCTAGGCCATACAACACTCAAATTCACCCAATTTGTTTGAGACTTTAAATCCATGTCAGTATCACTGCTATGAACTCGGCTTCTGTGATGCTTTCTTGTTCATTTGTTATGTTGTTTGTTATAAATGTATGATGATTGTTTGTTTATCAACAGCTTGTACTTCTGTGGTAAAGAACACCTCATCGGACTACCCATTACTCCTCTCTAATGGTACTTATGCCTACACTGCAAACAATTGTGTGAAGTGCCAGTGCTATTCTGCAAACAACTGGATGTAAGTTTATCACTTGATGGTTTGCAACGTTGGGTTCCTCCCTTTTCCCTTGTTAGCTTCACGTAGACTGATTCTTTTTTTTTTTTTTTTTTTTTTTGCTTCATTTTTGGACTGATGGGTCAGATTACAATGTGAGGAATCCGGGCTTAATATAACAAATGGAACGTGCCCTAGCATGGAATGTGAGAGTAGTGGTTTATCCATTGGCGACTCCACATCTACCACTTGTAACAGCACAACCTGTGCCTATGCTGGTTACACCAACCAAACAATCTTCACAAGCCTTGTTGAGTCCACTTGTCCATGTAAGTTCACTTTACGCGTTTTGATGCATTATTTTGAGTTTGTATGTTCCGTTAATAGAATGAGTGGGGGCATTTATAAGCCTGAATATAGCCTAAGTGCTATGTGAGTGAGTTAGCCAACTCGACTTGAAGCCAATACGTTTTTCATGGGTTTGGGTTGAGCATAATCAGGCCTTTGTCAAATTCGTGTTGATTGCATAATCCATTTAAGAAGTCGATAGTTTTTGAATCATTCCCTATAATATGAATTTAACCTGAATGAACCCATTTAATAATTCCATTAGTTAATCTAATTATAATGTTAAATTATTTAACCTAATCCCATATTTGATTCATTTCAAATTTATTTTTAAATAAATAAATGAATTGAGTCATAAACATATTTGGTCGAGACATTAATTATATAGACTTATACAAAACCTAATTCAACCTAATTATTAAATATGATGGCTTGATTATTAGACGGGTTGAATGATTATAGGACATATTACATGTTTAATAATTAGGTTTGACACGATTATTTGTATCGGGCTTGAGTTGACCTATGTAGTAAAATGCTTAGATTTTGACTCAACATGAACACAAAAGACAAATACCTGTATTTGAAGATTACTGTTTCTTGAGATGTTGCACCAATTGTTACATGGGTGGTTGTGGTTTTGGACTTGGCCCCAAGTCTTCATTTGATTTTCAATAATCAAATTTTCTTATGGTCACAAGAACCAAAATACATTAATCTTTTCTTCACCTGATCTTTCTCGCTTGCTAGCTATTCTTATCAACTGAAGACTCATGTGTTTGTTCTTGTTGGCAAACAGCTACTAACAATGCTCCCAGCTATGCTTCGAAAATCACTCTGCCCAGTTGGAGATGGAACTTTGTTTTCATAGTAAGCCAATTGGTTATGCTTTATCTTCATCATTCCCAGTAGGATTTCTATGCTTCTCTATCATTTCTTCTGCATTTTTGTTGCGGCATCTGTTCCAATCCGCTGGTAATTCTAATGTTAGTGTCTATTTGTGAGTTTAATTTTGGTGGTGTATTTTTGTACTGGTTAGTTTCGTGAATAAAGAATGGGCAGAAAATAAAACCTTTTTTTCTTGAGTGATGATGTGATTTTGGTTCTCCCTGATGTAGCAACTGAGGCCAATGGCACAATAAAAACCCAAAATTTTAGTCTCTTACAACATATACCAAATTCTTGCATTTTAAACATTGATTGCTCTCACTTTGAATATCAACATTTTCTCTTCATTTTTCCTGGATGTTTTTTTTCTTTTTCCTTTTTTTTTTTTTAGTTTTTATTTATTGTTAGTTATTATTATTTTTTATAAATTCCATATACAAAGTCAATACCAACATGTTTTCTCTTCTCCAATTTTTTATAATTTATTTTTCTCTCACTTTTTTTTTTTTCGTTTCAAAAGGACCATGCTTAATACAGAAATTATAGAAATTCTATGAAATTTTGAAAGCTAGCTCAAATTTGAAGTAGGATACTTAGGGCAGTTTGATTATATTTTTTGAAATTTGTTTTTAAAAATTGTATTTTATTTTTTAATTCAAAAACATTTTTTAAAAACAAGTTTTAAAAAACATGATCAAATGGATTCATATCTTCATTTTTTTTTTTAAAAAAAAATGTGAAAATTTATTTTTTATTTCAATTTATTTTTAAAAATTATTTTCAAAAAATAATTGTCAAACAGTATTAGAAATTTGTAAAAAACATTTTTTTGTTTTTAAATCACATAATCAAATATGCTCTTAATTACTAAGAGTTTGTTTGTGAATTTTTTTCAAAAATATTTTTTGAAAACAAATTTTAAAAATAGTTCTTGATTTCATGAAAAAGTTTTCAAAATATTTTTCATATGCTTATATAACTATAAAAATACTTAAAATTTATTCCGTAAAGCAATCCATTTTAAAAAAATTTAAATAATTTTTAAGAATATAAGTTAAGTCTTTTAACATTTCTATAAGAGTTTTTATATTTAGTATTCATGTTTCCTCCAGTTTTCTTTACTCGTAAACATGTCTTAGTCACGTGATATTCCTCTAGCATGGATATGAATCCAAGGCGTGGACAGTGGCGTAGCATTTGCGGTGGAGCAGTGGTAGGTAGCCTAGCCCGTCCCATTGCCATCCCTATTCACTGAGCCTTTGCCAAGCATTTGATTTCCATACCCAACCGCACTAGCTGGAAGTAGGATCGTGGATGGGCCTAGTCTAGTTTTGTTAATTTTGTTTGTTCCCTTGATAATTCCATCAAGTGCTTATCTTTAATCTTTAGCTTCAGTGGGATAGTTGTGTTTTCCTACTTAGCATTTTTGGAAGAAAGTAGGCAGTTCAGAAAACCCAAATCCTCCCTCTCAATTTTCTTTTCTCCTTCTCTATCAAATTCCTCTACGATTGGACCATTGATTCCTTCATTCCATCGAAATCCATCCATATCCCTCCTGTCCACTTTCAAACGGTATGTTTCTTTTGTACGTCAGTTCTCAATCACACACCTTTCCATTTCACTTTACAACAAGTCTCTTTTATAAACCACTTTTTAGGGACTAATTTTGGAAATATATTCATACACATTCCAATACTATGTTTCCTTTTGTAAAGCCCAGATGGCGAGAGATGTGATCCAATACAAATTCTAAAAATGTTTAAATAAGATTTTAAAACATACATTCACCTACAAATTTCTAATATATGCCCAAAATACCCTTTTCATTCTTCTCTTTTATATTCAACTTCTTTATTCTTTTCTCAACAACAAATCCTTATAGAAAATATCTTTTAAATTATGTTTTTGTTCCTAAAAGGTAATAAATAAAGAAAAAAAAAAAGAAAATGATTTTCTCTTGTTTAATTGTCTTATGAAAAATATGAAATAAAATTAGTAAAAATACTTATATATTTTTAAAGTATTTAATCTTTATAAAAAATGTTAAAATAAATCAAATGAATTTGAAGTAGTATATAAAAATTACTTATTGATTTCAAATCTATTTTTTTCACATTTAATTTTACTTTTCTTTTTTATTTTTTTTATTCCATTTTTTCTTAAATTTTACGATAACCCGTCTTCCGTCTTAAAATAGTTGAAAAAAAATTAAAAATAATCTAAATTTGATTTAAATGTGATAAATCTAAAAAAAGAAAAAAGAAATGGGAATAAAATAAAATAACTCATTTTGTAGTGTCCAAATTTAAAAGGTTGGACATTGTGCAAATGTTCAAGCCCATCAGGTTGAATAATTGTAAATATGTTAGATACTAAAGAGGGTTAAGATTTGGAAAGTCGGATGGATATCATGTAATTGTTTGTCACCGACATTCAAAAAAGATGAATGTGCATTTCTCTTTAAGGATAATTTGGTTATTTCATTGGGAGCCATTGTGTCTTAAAATGATTACTTTAACTAATGCCAAAAGAAATTAAGTAGACGTAAATATAATTTTCATTTTAAAATAGTATTTTAAAAAAATTCAGTCACATATGTGGGGCCTTCTCCCACATGTCTTTCCACATGTACCTCCATGTATCTGTCCACATGGCATCGTCCTAGCTGGACCACGTGTCACTCCTTTCATCACTGTTCGGACAATTTTCAAGACATCCGGAAACATCATATCCCAACCATTTGTGCCACCGAACGGGCCACACTTCCCTGACAACCCTAAATCTTCTCGGGTGTGTAAGGATTTGGTTGTTTGACACTTGAATGACTGATGAGACCATTTTCATCCTTAAGTCTATATCAACGGACTATCACAACTAGTCTTATACCTTCAACAAGTTGAAGAGACGACAAGTTGTATCATGACGCGCCGTCTAATACAGCTCCAATTGTCTTGCAGTTGTGATGATTGCCCTGTCACTACTGAGTAGTCATCATTACAAGGGTCAGCTCAACATTATTATGCCTCATTTGAGCATTATAGAAATAATAGTGTAACAAAACAAAGGGGGGCATTAGTGTGAGTTCTCTCACCTACTCTATCTTTAAAGGTTATGTTTGGTTCCCGAAAAATTTGAGGGAAAATGCGAGGGAAAGAAAATACAAAGGAAAAGTAGAAGGAAGAAAAAATGAAGGAAAATAAAAAAATAGATTAAAAGTCGATAAATTATTTTTTTTGTTACTTCAAATTCATTTTATTTATTTTAACTCATCAATATAAAAATTAAATAATTTAAAAATATATAAGTTTTTAATTAGTTTTAATTATATTTGATTTTCTTTGATATTTTTCATAGAACAACCAAACATGAGAAAATAATTTTTCTTAGCATTTTTTTTTCTTTCCTTTGTACTTTCCGGGAACCAAACATAGCCCGAGTTTTTATTTATTTTAAAGTTTGACTTGGGCTTTGAAGGGTGTGTCTGGACAACCCGTTCGAACATTTTCGTGCTAATAATAAACATTGCCAAAGGGAGGAATCCTTTCTCAGTTGATCCGGTATTAACAACATAATAATAATAATTACTTGTACTTATAGAAGTTAATGTTGCCATGGTCTAATTTGCTTATCTCAAAGCTTGATAATCCTATTTTGATATATTAATATTTGAATAAAAAATTCTCAGCCTCGCAAGGTGGATATGAAATAATGGAATGAACAGGTCAGCAGTGGTGCCTCTGAAATTCTGAATGAGTAAGAGGCTACATCGCATGTGATCCCTGTAGCCAAACTCTTGCACTTCCACCTTTTCCTCCACTTCCCACTAAAACCCTCCCACTCTAAACCTCAGCACCACCGTGCGCATTAGCACCTACCCCTGGCCATGGGTTCTGCTACTCTGCTTCTCGCCCTATTCTTCCTCTCCGTGCTCACCACTGTGCCCAAAGTTCAGGCAGCCTTCACCTGTAACTCCACCACCAGGTCCACCACCTGCAGCGCTCTCATCGACTACGTCTCCCCCAACACCACCACTCTATCCGCCATCCAGACTCTCTTCGACGTCAAAAACCTTCGAACTCTACTCGGCGCCAACTCCCTCCCGACCTCGACCTCGCCGAACCAAAGCGTAGCCGCGAAGGACAAGATCGTCATCCCCTTCCGCTGCCGCTGCTCTAACGGAACCGGAATTTCGAACCACCGGCCGGTGTACACTGTGCAGAAGGACGACGGACTGTACCACATCGCGGCGGAGGTGTTCGCGGGACTGGTGACGTATCAGGAGATTCAGGCGGTGAACAACATTTCGGATGCGGATTTGATTGAAGTAGGGCAAGAGCTGTGGATTCCGCTGCCGTGTAGCTGCGATGAGGTGAATGGATCGAAGGTGGTGCACTACGGGCATGTGGTGGAAGCCGGGAGCTCCGTGGAGCTGATTGCGGAGGAGTACGGCACCACTCAGGAGACGTTGTTGAGGCTCAACGGCATTACAGATCCCAAGAATCTTCAGGCCGGTGCTGTTCTTGATGTTCCTCTCAAAGGTCTTTTGCTTTTCTCCTATTTTTCCAAACCACTTTTTTTTTTAATTTATCTGCACTTTTCAGATTCAGAAACATAGAAGTAGATGAGTGATTTTTTTGGTTCGAATTAGGTAACAAAAACGCTTTTCCTAATAGTAGAAGGGTATGAATGTAATTATCAGAAAAATTATTCAGCTCGGAGGTTCTGCTTAATTTGATCGAACAAAATTATACTTCAGTTTTGTTTTTGTTTTTAAACATTTATGGTGATATTTATTTAAGGATTCAAGGCTCAGTTTGGATCACTGAAATTGCTGGGGAAAGAAAACAGGGGAGGAACTCATCGGAAATTGCAGAGGAAAAAATTATTCAAAAATTGATGTATCTTTACATATTCATTCAAGAGAAATGAGAGAATAGAATTTGATTCAGTTCATTTGGAGCTTTATCTGTACTTGTCAGTGTAAGAAAAGTATAAAATTGATGACTGATTTTTGGGTTTCAAGTTTCAACTAGGCAACAAAAATGCTAAATCATTGAAATTGTTTTTTTCCCCTCTCAAGAGAATGACATGAATGTAATTATTTGAAAAATCATGGGTTATTATTTCTTTTATTTGAAAAAGTAGATTTGCTTCAATAATGTTAATCATAATCCACTATTCTGTCCCTTTTTTGGGGAACATTTACCATACTTATTTGTGGATTTATGCTTCTTGATATAAGGTGATGAGAAGTGAAAGGATGAATTGATTGAACTAAAGTAAAGTTTCTGCGAAATTATATGGCACTCAATAATTTTGAATTTTCTCTTTTATCTCTATATGGGGTATTTGAAAAAACTTGAGGATTTTAATAATTGAGTTAGTACTTTGGTACACTCAATTGGGTCACTTTTGGAGTTGTGAAAAAGCAATAAGTTTGATGTATGATTGGAGCAAGACTGAGAGGCTGATACTTGGCTCTTAGTACCTTGGCATTTTCTGTTGCACGCGTAGTTAAATTTGAGGATACAAATGATTTTGACATTACCCTAGGAAGGAAAAATAATTGGTATGCACTGTTGTATTGCCCCTTATTTTGGGGCATGTTGAAGTATTGCCCCTTATTTTGGGGCATTTTGAAGTATTGCCCCTTTTTTTGGGGTTGAAATAAATAGGAACAGGACTGCCAAATGAAGAACTAGGGTCCATGAGTGAAACAGTGTAGGGGATATATACATTTGTTTTCGATTTATTGAGCTAATATGGGCACCACATGACTTGTCTTTGGCTAGTGTTTTGGAATCATATGAGGGGTCTGTTTGCTTTGGTATGCTGTTTTGTTGAATATATGTCCATTACTAGAGCCCTCCTATTCCAGATAAAAATTGAAAAACATTTGTTTTGTTTTTCCCTCTTGGATAAACTGCATCTGAATGCTACTAGTGTAGCTCATTCACTGAGTGTCCTCCAATAATCCTCTCAAACGTCGAAATGTGTATGCTAATTTATTTACTAGTTTGTGCATGCTAGATTAGAAAGTGTATGAAAATAATAGTAATTTTTCACGAGTCATCCTATTAATTATACAATGGGATTGCCATTAATGCTTATGATATAAGCTGGATGTGCTTATAGTTTGGGAAAATCTTGGCCTAAGGGAAGTTTAATTCAGCTGAACTCATTGATATTGTACTATTCCTTCTCTCCTCTAAGGCTCTAACTTGGCTTCAACCCTCTTCAGCCCTGCCCAAGTTGGTTGACCCAGATGCTAACATTTATCCTATGCTGCTAGCCATCAGAAACAACTCCTAGACAAATGGGTGGGTTATATCCGGTTACTGACTCACTATTCATGACCAAAGTCAATGGAGCCTTCAAAAGCCCTAAGTCCATGTCTCTGATTTTCTGTGATACTTTCTTAATCTCTGTTAATTGTCTATTAAAAATTTATGTTTTCTCTTTTTTTTTTTTTCTATTCTCAGCTTGTACATCAATGGTAGCAAATAACAACTCATTAGACTATCCTTTACTTGTCGCTAATGGTACATATGTCTACACCGCCAACAGTTGTGTAATGTGCAAGTGTGATTCTGCGAACAACTGGACGTAAGTCAATCACTCTAAGGTCTCCAATTTCGAGTCACTCCTTTCCCTTTGTTATCTTCCCATAGACTAACTTCATTTTTTCTTTTCCATTTTTGGATTGATTGTCAGATTACAATGTGAGCCATCCCAGCTTAAGCTATCCAATAGAACATGCCCTAGCATGCAATGTGAAGGTAGCAGTTTGTATATAGGCAACAGCACCTCTGCTGGTTGTAACCAAACGACCTGTGCCTATGCTGGTTTCACCAGTCAAATGATCCTCACAACCCTTGTTGAGGAGAACACTTGTTCAGGTAAGGTCATATCATGAATTGTGATGCATTAATCTTCAGTTTTTATATCCTGTTAATATAGTGACTAGCCATGAATATTGCTTAAGCACCATGCTACCTATGTCACTAAATGAAAATTTTCATTTGGTATATTCCACCATTGATGTGTGTTCCAGCCATCTAGGTGACATGGTGAGATTAGGAAAATGAGAAACAACTTCCAATAGAAGTCCCCTCACGCTCTTCCCCTCAATTCCCTGATATTGCCCATTAATACATAGGCATCTCTAGTGATTTTGGGCATGACCCTGATCGTCCATGTTGCCCATTGCTATAATTTTCCAAATCATTTTTGTATACTAACATCAGCACAAGTGCATTAGACCGGTTCTTCAGTAGACCAGTCATTCAAACTGGGTTTGTTTCAATTAATGGTCAACTGAAAATTCATGCAATTCTAACTCATGAAAATTTAACTTTCATGCTTACTAACATTATTGTCAACCGGATTGTTTTTCCCTGTTGGCAAACAGCTAGTAATGATGCTCAAAAGATCGGTCTACAAGTCTGGAGCTGGGGCTTCCTTTTCATCTCTTGTCAATTGCTCTCCCTTGGTCTTCAATTTTTTCAGTAAGATCTCTGTAGCTTTGTACCATTACTTGAACTTTTTTCTTAGTATCTGCATCTCCCCTTGTGTTCAAAATAAATGTCAGTGTATGAGCAAATTTCCGCGAAATGTATATTGTTTGTATCCTCCTCTTTGAGTTAAATGTTAATGTACCAGCAATTTATTTTCTCTCTCTCATCAGTAGTGAATGTGCAGAAAACTAAACCCTTTCTCTTCTGATTCTCCATTTTTGCATATTCCATGGGGTGCTTTATGCTACTCATTTGAACATTGCTTGTAGTAAATTATGGCGACAATTTCCGGGAAGAATGACTTCCGGGATAAAAGAAAGCATGTTACCGGTGGAATCATGGGGGAGGGAAAACTATAAGATCTGTTTGGGAATGTTCTTAAAATAGTTTCTGAAGAATATGAAGAATGTTTTATAAAGTTACTGATTCTGTATAATTGTATGTTTTTTTTTAATTTTTAATAGGAAATTGTAAGGCCTGTTTGGAAATTTTCTTAAAACAGTTTTTGAGTCGGTGTAAGGCTATGTTTGGTATGGGAAAAATGGAGGGAAAGAAAATAGAGAGGAGAAATGGAAGGAAATAAAAGAAGGAAGGAAAATAGAAAATAAATTTAAAATTAATAAATTATTTTTATATACATTTTTAAATTTATTTTATTTATTTGATTTAATTAAATAATTTTAAAATGTATAAATATTTAATCAATTTTAATTATATTTCATTTTCTTTCTTATTTTTTATGGTGAAATCAAACATGTTAACCGCTTTTTTTTCTTTCGTTGGGTGAATTTTTTATAAAAAAAATAGTTTTTTGAAAATCTGTTAGGAGTGCATATTTTATTTTATTTTTTATCAGTATTTTAAATAACAATTGAAAATTTACAGAACATTTTATAAAGCTACTCATTATGAATAATTGTATAATATTTTCCCGGGAAAAAACTGTTTTTTAAAATAAAATTTTATTTTTAGAAACAATTTAAAAGTGTGTTTAATTTTTTTTTTAAGAATTGTTTTCAAAGGTCTACTAAGCATAAATAAATATTAAAAAAAAAATCAAAGTGTAAAAATGGGAGGGTAAGAATAAGCAAATAAGATTATGAAATCACGTGTCTATTTTTTGGTAGGCTGTCACATTTTATTCCTTTTATAGAAGTTATTTTTCGGAATCATCGAATGACTTACTGAAAATTTGGAACGTAGTTGGCTAGCATGGACCTACAAACTGAGTTGTCTCGCTGCAAAATCATTATCCCAAATGACAGAAACCTTATTACATTATTATTATTATTATTAAGATAATGTTATGTTACAAAATTCTCCTTTTCCATACCATACCCACAAATGGGCCGAAACCATAGAACTTTCAATAAAAAAACCCATTTGATAGTTATTTTATGAAGCGGTTTTATATTTAAAATTTTTTATTATTCAATTATTAAAAATATTAAAAAGGTTTTTTTAAAATCATTCTCATACGCATTCGAAATTATTTTCTAAAAACATATTTTTACAAAATTAGAAAGGATAAATTTTTTATTTAAAAATATTTTCTTCTATAAATTTTGTCCTAAAACCATAATATTTTAGAAATAAATTTGAATTTTTTTTGTTTATATTCTAATATTTTGATTTTCGAATAAAATTTTATTTTTATTTTGAAAATTATTATCTAGAATTCCAAGGCATTGACGAACACATAGGAAAAAAAAAAATATAATTAAATAATTAAAAAAAAAAATCAAACCAGAATGCGCAAAAGAAATAAACTCGAGGACTAAATCAAACTTGATCCGTATCATTCATTTGGGCCCATTTTCTCTTTGGGATATCCGACGTGGACCGGTTCGTCGGGGCAGGACAAAAAATGGTACCGACTCGAACCGGTTCTTAACGGCTTCACAACTACGCGGTCGCACAAACCGCGATCGAATCGACAGTTCCGAGAAGGAACTCTTCGCCCGTACCGTCGTGGAGTGAGGAGTCTGTTTCAGTTCCATTTCTCGTTCTCTCTCCACATTTTCAGATAAAGGCTTGATTTTCGTTCTTTTCTGTATTCAGTTCTTTTGCTCTTCTTTTTGGTCTGTTTGGTTGCCGGCAAACTGTAGGAAAAAAGGAACTGTAAAAGAGAGAACACTGAATATCCTGTATTTATTTATTATTTATTTATTTATTTATTTTTTCAACTTTTTCGTAGCGATCACTAAGGTAAAACTCCCTTCTATACCTAGAATCGATTCTATAAACTGTTAATGCCAATATGTGTCTCGCTTTATGGTTGTGATTGACGTAACTTAGAATACTGGTAATTTCCCCCTTTTGTACTTTCTTCTGTGGCTTCTCTGTCATCCTCGCTTCTTTCTGTTTCTTTTTTTTCCTTGTTTTTATACTTATTCCTCTGTTTGGTTTGGTTGCTGGGAAACATAGGGAAAAAGGACCTACGAGAGGAGGAAACTCTGAATATCCTGTTTCGGACGTTTGATCTTGTTGTTTTTATTCATTTCTTTGTCTGCGGTTTCTAGCAGTCAAGCAGAGTGTTTATTTGTTTTCCAGTTTTTCAATTTTGAACCTGAAATTCAGGTTTAGTTTCGGTGTATATATGTGGAATCGTTTCTATGAACTGTGGATAGTTGTTGCCATTTGTATCTCGTTTATTGTTGTGAAAAATTCTGTAATTAAGATTACCTCTGATTTTTAACTCTGTTCTTTGCTTCACTGTCCTTTTTTTTTTTTTTTAACTTTTCTTTTCTTCTTCCTCTGTTTGCTTGTAGCAGAAAAGGAACTACAAAAATAAACTTTGGAAAATCCTGTTTTAGAAGTAATTTTTTGTTACCCTTTCTTTTTGAAGTTTGCAGTGATCAATTTTGAAGGTTGAATTCCCTTCCATACTGGGAAATTTGGAATTGAGTCTAGGAAATGTGGATTGTGAATGCAATTTTATTATTCATTTTTTAAGTTTTGAACTTGCTTTAGCTGGGATTACTGTTGATCTTCTTCACTTTTTTCTTTTTCTTATTTCTCTATATGCTTGTGGACAAACAGTAAGAAAAAAAGAACAAATTTTACTGTGATCAAGCAGATGATTTTTTGTTTTCTAATTTTGAAGGTTCAGTTCCCAGTTGTATGTGGAATCAGTTCAATAAACTGGGGATCATTCATGTAATTTTGTGTCCTGTTTTATTATTGTGTAAATTGCCATAATTGAGATTACTGGTGATTATTAGATTGATTCTCTATCATTCCGCTTTTTTATTTTCCTTTTTACTCTTTGATTGCAGAGAAGCTGAGGAAACAAGTTGCTGATATTCGTGTTCAATTCCATTCTAATGTTTGGAATTGAGTCCATAACCGTGGATTGTTAATGCAATTATTTATCTCATTTTGTTCCTCTGAAAATAATTGAGATAACTGTTAATTTTAGATTTTTTTTTTTTTTAAATTTTCAGCTCATGTTACTAAACTGTGATGTTTTATTTTCAAATTGATTTCTTTATTGATCTATATTATTTGAATGTGTTCAGGATATGTCCTTTGCATGTGCCTAGTGATATCATTGGATTTTGAATGTGGACTAGAACTATAAATCACTGACATGGCGGTTATGCAACTGAATGGTGGTGTTCTTGCTACTGGATTGACAAATACAGGGAGTGGAGGGGGTGTGATAAAGAAGATTACAGGGTCCTCTGTTGTGGTACAGCCAAGTGGAGAACACAATGCATTTGCACTTATTAAAAGAAAAGGGTTAAGATATGAAGATGTTACTAGATGTCATCATCAATCTCTAGACCTTCTAAGGCCATTCTCTCCATTGGTGACATGCCGTAGGAAACATGTCTTTCCTGTGTTCAATAATCACCTCGGATCGGATTGTGGTGTGGATTCTTCAGAGGTGGAAGAGAACATTGTTGTGGAAAAGGGGAATGATATTGGCAACTCAAGTGGAGTCTGGTAAGGCCAGGATCCACTTTATGTGGCATTTTGTAAATAATATTTTTTAGTTGTTGATTTTTATATGCATTTCATTAAAGGCCTGCATTTTTGTTTCCCTAAAACCTTTCATTCTCTAATTTCTTTTATCATCTTTATGCAATTCCTAGTATGATTTTAATATTTTTTATTTCTGCTAAACACAAAATAGACATATTAATATACCTATCAGTGAGTCTTTATTGAAATTGACTTTATACCAACCTGCAAATATTGGAGTAGCTCTCATTCTTGTCCCTTTTCCCTGTAGTAAATTCATTTATAGTTTGCGGGATCCATGTTTAGAAGGTGTAAGTAAATGCATTGGGTGGATTTCTTTTTTCTAAAAATGGATGATATTAAGATTAGGTTTATAAGTTTAGGCAAGATGTTTTAATGGGCTGGTTTGGACCATCACATTTTCTCTAGGTTTTCATGTGGTAGCCCATTGGCCTACCACATCCTTGGAATGCAGCCTCTCACAGTGTTCTCTGGTGCATGGAGATTGGGCTCGGTGGGAACAACTTATATATATATATACCAGGGAGGGTTCTAGAATGCCCCAGGAAATTCAGGAGCTGCCTAGAATTTTTAAAATTTATTTGTTTTGTTTAATTTTTGGACTTGTACCATTTATTTAGTTAATTAATTTCAATTTTATGTAATTTGAATTTATTTGGATGGTTATGAACTAGTTGTAGGAACTTCTGTTCTAGACTTGGGATAGAGACTTTGTTGATTTTTCTCAAATTGGACTTTAATGATATTTATAAGTTAGTGAAATGAATTCTTAGTTTGGAGAAATTTTATTTAAATTTAAACTGCAATTTATTTTGAAAAAAAATAAAAATTCAGGGTGGTCAGGTTGATTGCCAACTTGAATTAGGATTAACCCTTAGGGTCAAACCTTTGACCTAGAGACAAGGGTTGAGTTCTGGGTTTCCCGGAATTTGGGTTTTGGACCATTACGGTTTCTTTGAGTTTTTCTGTGATAGCCCATTGGGCTACCACATCCTTGGAATGCAGCCTCTCACAACGTTCTCTGGTGCATAGAGATAGGGCTAGGTGGGAACAACTAATATATATGTATATTTGTGTGATGGAGGTTTCTGATTATTTGAGTTGTAGGTGGCATTTTCTTGTTTGCTCTTTTGCTGGCTCCTTTGGAGTTTCTGGAATATGTGTTTGTACTTGGATTGAACCCCTTCAACACCTTTCAGTGGGCTAACATGAAAAAAAAAAAAATGTTGAGTCAACTTATTTGTACTTAGAGATTTAGATTTTGTGTTGTAAGCTATTACTAACGGGAGAAATTAGCTATTATATTTCAATAAGTATTTCAAAAGTGAAGAAGGGCCTGTGTGTGTGTATGTGTGTAACTAATTATTTTATTAGTTTGGTTTTCCTGTTCATCAGGATAGCCTTGTTTGTAAATACAGGAATACCTGCATGCAGACGTGGGGAACATTCTTCAACCTGCTTCTATGGATGTCCTTGGTCACTCATGTGTGAGTCGACAGGTTAAGGAACACAAAAATGTTTATAAAACTGGCTAGCATGTGCCTCTTAGTAACTTTTACACCATAAATTGTCAATCAACAAAGAAGTAACTTTATAGAAGATCCCAGAGGAAAATACACTAAACAGATTCCATTACATTCTAGAAACATACCAATGTTGCAAACTTAGTAAATATCAAATAGGTCTTAGAGTGTACCAACAATTTAACAGGCTAATTCTTTGTAGGTTTGAGGTTTCCTACCTGTAAAGAGTCTTAAGAGCTTTGTTTTCCATCCTGTGGAGTTTGCTACTGTGTTTTGTTTTACAAATTGTCTCCTCTTTGGTTTAGATAATAATTCTTATCTGCTAGTTTTTTTGTTTGCAGTGAATTGAAAGGGATTACTGCAACTTTATCACGTTCTTTGGGAGTCAAACGTGAGCTCATTATGCTTTCTTTGCCTGCAATGGCTGGACAGGCTCTTGATCCTTTGGCACAACTGATGGAGACAGCTTATATTGGTAGATTGGGTTAGTTCATTATATAGTGTTTATTACCCACACCTTGGTTTTGTAATGGTTCTGGATAAGCTTTTTAATTTTTTTTTTTTTTAAATCCTCCTGACATCACTCTGATACTGTATGGTTTGAGTCCTTTGATAGATTTCTGGTTTCTCTTTATTATTTTTATTTTATATTTTATTTTATTTTTTATTTTGTTCTTGGTTTTCATTTTTTAATTTGTTTATGTGAAATGTTTTTGATATGGAGATATTGGATTCCTTTAGTTGTGTTATTTGATGTTAAGAGAGATTGGACCAAATTCATTGTGTGAATGTTTCTTTGATGTTAACAACTTAGAATTGACTTTCTGATTATTGTCATTTTATTAGAAATTTAAAGGTGGAGTATATTAGTCCCATAATTTCTTTCTGCTTCTCTCTTGATTGTGTTAGTTTGTTCTATAATTGCTTTTTTAATGTCTCTAATTTAAAGGTGTATTATCAGTACCATATTTTCTTTCTGCTTCTCTCTTGATTGTGTTAGTTTGTTCTTTAATCACTTTTTAATTTCTTTCCCTTCATTAGATTTGCAATCTTAATTTTTTTTCATTACTTTGCACATTACATGTCATTGAAGACTGTGTATGAATGATATTTACAATCTTACATGGTCTTCATTGGATTTGAAATCTTGAATTTTTTCTAGTATCTTGCACATTACATGCCATTGAAGGCTTTGTGTATGAATGAGTGATTTCAGTCTTACATGGTTGAATCATAGATTCAAGGATTTATTTTTTTTTCTCTTGTCAATTTTAAAATATGAAAAGTTACGACTTTCATGTGAAATAGGCTGCAGCTGTATATGTTAATGTAGTGAATGTGATTTTTCCTAATTAGATTACGTGAATGT
This sequence comes from Vitis riparia, assembly GCF_004353265.1. Lineage (NCBI taxonomy): Eukaryota > Viridiplantae > Streptophyta > Magnoliopsida > Vitales > Vitaceae > Vitis > Vitis riparia. The sequence goes on along the minus strand of NC_048433.1, from coordinate 2,184,029 downwards.
CATTTGAATTAACTATCAGATTACTGAGATGGAAGCATCATGGATTTGTCATTATGTTTCTTGAGATGAGCATATGTAATAGAAGCAGAAGCCTACGGCAAAAATGAGGGTCACGGTCTTTTCCTTTGCCAAAGTTAAGCCTTTTATTTGAAATAAATTCGTAATTTGTGTTTGTAGGCCCTGTGGAGTTGGCTTCTGCTGGTGTTTCCATATCAATATTCAACATTATATCAAAGCTATTTAACATTCCTCTCCTGAGTATTTCCACTTCGTTTGTGGCTGAAGACATCTCAAAGAATGCTATCAACAATTCAGCCTCAGGTGATGTAAATAAATGTTGCTTCCTTGATGATCTTAAGTGAATGTTGTGTAGGCATTTGTTTCTGAGTTTGTGGCACAAGCTAATGGAGTTGGCTCAAATGCTTTTACTTGCATTTCTAAATTTTGACTGATTGGTATGCAGAAGAGTTTTATCAAGAAGAAAGTACAAATGGAACTCCTTTTGTTGGAGTAACTGAAAGAATGCAGCTATCATCTGTTTCTACGGCTTTACTTTTAGCTGTTGGTATTGGCATCTTTGAGGCTTTTGCCTTGTATTTTGGATCAGGATGGTTCCTTAACTTGATGGGCATACCATCGGTAGGGTTTATTCTCTGTTGGTGTAGCACATTTGCCTTGCAATTATTAGAATATGTCTTGCAATTATTAGAATACCAATTTATTTGTAGTAAAATTCTATACATCCAGTTCGTTCCATTTCCAATTGTATTGCCCATTTTATTTTTCCTTTTCCCCATGTCCATTTATTTCTGGTTACAGTAAAGACATTTTCATGAAGTTCATTTCTTAACAGGCTTCATCCATGCATGCTCCAGCACGTAGATTTCTTTCACTCAGAGCCCTTGGAGCTCCTGCAGTTGTTGTTTCTTTGGCTCTTCAAGGCATTTTACGTGGTTTTAAGGATACAAAGACCCCGGTCTTATGTCTAGGCAAGTCTTTAGTCTACCTGTTGAACATAGAGTGTAATGTATGGAAATTGTCTGATTTCATTGGACATCTGTTTTACCTATAGAGATTATGAAATGTAGATAATTTCATGTCTCACAAGATTTCTGTTGCGTTTGCTTCACTTTATAGTTTAATATATTTTGATACAGTTCATAATGTTTGTTTAACTTACCCATAAATCATGGTGGAAATACTGAATTACTTAGTTAGCCGTCATCTATTAATCATTATTGCTGCATTTCTGGGGGGATGGATTTCCCTGTTGTGGGGGTTAACAATATGATCATAGGGCCCTCTTGTGCAAATGGAGTTGGCGTTTTGCGGTTGAAAGGGACTCCTATTGGAAGCTTATTATTAGTATGAAATTTGGGATTAAAAGAGGTGGGTGGAGTACCCGAGGGGTTAGGGAGGCTATGGGGTGGGGCTTTGGAAGGAAATCAGTAAGGAAGGGTTGTTGCTGCTCAACAATGTTTCTTTCTCGGTGGGGGATGGCAAAAGGGTGAGGTTTTGGAAAGATATTTGGTGTGGGAACATTTCCCTTTGCGAGGCCTTTCCCTCCTTGTATGATCTAGAGGTTTCTAAAGACGGTGGGTAGCGGACTATTGGGATTCAACGGGGGAAGAAGGAGGGTGGACTCCCTGCTTTCTTAGACCTTTCAATGATTGGGAGATGGAGGAGGTGGAGAGATTCCTTTCGACCATTCAGGGAAAGAGGCTGAATGCTGATGTGGAGGATAGGATGGTGTGGAAAGAGACGAAAAATGAAATTTTCACTGTAATGTCCCTTTACAACTCTCTTGATCATAGCAGTGCAGTCTTGTTTCTGTGGAAGATTATTTGGTGTCCGTATGTTCCTACAAAGGTGGGTTTTTTTGCTTGGGAAGCTTCATGGGGGAAGGTTCTTACTCAAGACCGGCTCAAGAGGAGGGACTGGTATTTAGCTAACAGATGTTCCTTGTGTTGTGCTGAAGAGGAGACAATAAACCACATACTTATTCATTGCTCTAAGGCAAAGATTTTGTGGGATCTCGTGTTTTCTCTATTTGGTGTTAATTGGGTCCTTCCGCTCACGACTAGAGACAGGCTTTTAGGTTGGCGTATTACATTTAAGGATAAGAAGCATAGAAAGGTTTGGCGGGCAGCTCCTCTTTGCTTATTTTGGACGGTTTGGAAGGAAAGAAATAGGATAGTTTTTGATAATGAGGTCTTGGTGGTTCAAAGATTGAAAAATTCCTTTATTTGTAATCTCTTTTCTTGGGCTAAATCTTCTATAGTTGTAGGCCCCTTAACTTTGTTTAACTTTGTGGATTGGTTGGGTTCTTGTTGAGGGCTGGTGAGGGTTTTTCCCTTTTGTTTTTCTGTTTTTAGGCAGCAATTGTATACTCCCTGTATGCTCTGGGTCGCCTTTCAAGCACCCTTTATCTATAAAAAAAAAACAATATGATCATAACTTGATAGTGGTCATTTCAATGTTATGTGGAATTGGTATGGTTATCAGGTGCTATCATATGATTAAATGTCAGGTTCATCTGTCACCTTGTGATGCAAACTGCATGCATTGGTTCATACATGATTTATTTACTACCTGTCTGAAGGGAAACTAACTTTATAAATGTTTCACAAGTAATACTGATAAAGAATTATTCAACTGCAAAACAAGTCAGAACCCCTTAATTTTAGTTGTGTCTAGAGATCTATCCTATCCGATCTAAAATTGGAATGGGTTGACGTGTTAGACAAACATCACTTATGACTTAACCATACCTAAACCAATAGCATATGGGTTACAGAAGTGGTTGAAAACAACAAAATGGTTTTCTATCTTTTTTCTCATCCAATTGCTTTTGGTTTGAGTGATGAAGTTTTTATCATGGTGTTATGGTGCCTGGTCTTAGGTGCAAGAATATGTCTGCTTCTGTTAACGTTTTAAGGAAAGCCAAGTTGATCTCTTTCTGATATGAAAATGAACTTGGCATATCAGTCTGTTTGATTCCTTATTGTGTCTGGTCCTGTGATTGGGTAATGTATTAAATCTATATGTTCACATGTAAAAAATGAAAGAAATCTATTTTGGTATTGAAGAAAAGAATGAGGCAATGGTGATTTGGGTACTCTGATATTTGGAACAGGCAAGAAAATAGTCTTTGAAGAATCTTTTAAAACAATTGCTATTGCTATTACTCTATAATTCGTGGGGTTTCTTTTGCCTGGATTATACCTTCTCTTCTAATTTTGTTCCAGGATCTATATGACCTTCTCTTATCATTTTGGCCATTTACTTTCTTCTCTCTTTTGAAACAATTAACTGTAAGCCTTGACAAGTTTTTCATTTTTGGTACTAGTCTTCCTAATGTTTGATAGTTGTTCCATATGCAGGTGTTGGTAATTTTGCAGCTGTCTTTTTGTTCCCCATACTTATGTATTATTTTCAATTGGGTGTTACTGGAGCTGCCATTTCCACTGTTGTGTCTCAGTATGTTGTTTCTGCATAACTTTCTTCCTCTCTCTTGCTCGATTTGTTTAACAATAGTCATGCTAGATCTTTATGTTTCAGATACATTGTCACCTTTTTAATGATTTGGCACCTCAATAAGAGAGCTGTATTGTTGCCCCCAAAGATGGGAACACTGCAATTTGGTGACTATATCAAATCTGGTGAGTGTTCTCGTGTTATTCTGTTTTGTTTTGATTTTATTTAATTTTTGCATGTGGATATGTTTGTTTGGAAAAAATGAGGCATGACTAGAGTTTCTTAACAATCATTTTTTACTGATTTCTATGATATAATATTTGATTGGTTGTATCCATTATGCCCTTGCGTCATTTTATGGAATTGTCCATGGAGTAACCCATCAGTCCTAAGTTTAGTTTTTTGGTTTTTCTGGAGCCCCTGTTGCTCTCTAATTTGTGCTTTTCTTTTTTCTCCTTATTTTTATTTTTTATTATGTTTTGCACTTCAGACTCAGATTTTAAACACTTGGTAGCAAGTACTGTTGAACAACCAATTTTTTCTAAAGCTTGTAGGATGCAAAGATGTCAATGCAAGAACACATAGATCAAGTCATAACACACAAAAGTACACGTTAAGCTTGTAGGGTGCAAACATGTTAATGCAAGAACACATAGATCAAGTCAATCACACACAAAGGTATATAGGGTTTTAATGTGGTTCGACTAATCATGCCTACATTCACGAATGAGAGAGAACATTCCACTATATTATAGAGAATATTACAGAGGATAGAAATCAAATATAACTATGTAACTCCTAAAACATTCCATGTATCCCCCCACTTCTTATATCTACACCTCTAACCAAGAGCACTCTCACTCCACTGGGTGTCTTCCACTCTACCTCTATGTCATAATCTTTTCCCTCATGACCTAGAATATTTATAGAGATGTTCTTAATAACTTTCCTGATATCATAAGGAACTCTAATATTACAATCACATGTCAATATAGAAAATATACTACACAATATTCTTTACAAAAAAGAAATATATACCAATTAGGAATTTGAGACACTTTCCAACAATTTCCACTTTGAATCAAATTCAATCGAATCAATATGTCATCCTTGTATAACACACATTTTTAGGAAACTTGTTTGAACCAAATCTTTACTCTATGGTAAGGTTTTCTTATACGCCATGATTCCATTCATGTATCTCTTGTCGTATGCCACGATCTCTTTGTGCTATGGATTTAAACCATCCCGACACTTCATAGTTCCCACCTTGCAAGATGTAATAAGTGATTAGGAGAAACTACGCTTATTCTGAATAACAAAAACATGCTTTTTATATCAAACTTCGATGAGAGAATAATTAACTCTCCATTCAACTAAAATTCCTTTTGCAATCCTCTTGTGTGCTTTGTTCTCCTCAGTTCTTCAATAGATCTTCAACCAAGACTTTAATACCATGTTGAACAACCATTTTTATTTTTATTTATTTTTTAATTTAAACTTGTAAGATTTGAGTCCTTGATGTATATCATGCACTCTAATAAGTACCATGTTAAAATTTGTGAATAACTTGTTAAATATTACACATTGTAGAGGATTAGTGGTTGATGCAATCCAATGAAACTTATTTGAGGTTTGGATGGATCGGATGCCTCAATATGGTTTATTTGCATAAATGGTCCAATAAGAGTATCGAACTAGGCAACGGTTAATGAGATGTGAGATCATAGCAGTGGTTCAGGAGGTTGGAATCTTAGATTCCATAGAGATTTTAATGATTGGGAGCTGGACGTGATTAGAGGATTGCTTATTATGCTCAGGGACTTCAAACTATCTTCAGAAGAGGACGTGGTGCTTTGGAAAGGGGGGGGGCATGGGAGGTATGGGGTGAAGGATGCCTACAACAAGCTGGTTGTTATCAATGCTGGTGATTTTCCGTATAGAGGCGTTTGGGTGGATAAGGTCCCAACCAAAGTGGCGTTTTTTGCTTGGGAAGCCGCGTGGGGGAAGATTCTGACCTTGGATAGGCTTCAAAAACGGGGATGACAATTTCCTAACCGATGTTTTTTGTGTGGGTGTGAAAAGGAGAGTGTAAATCACATTCTCTTGCATTGTATAGTGGTAAGGGCCTTATGGGAAATTATTTTTGCCCTAGTGGGGGTTTAGTGGGTGTTCCCAGAGTTGGTGAAGGAGGCGTTATTAAGTTGGAAGGGCCCCTTTGTGGGGAAGAAGAGGAAAAAAATTTGGAATTCTATACCATTGTGTATTTTTTGGACGGTATGGAAGGAAAGAAATAGGTTAGCCTTTAAGGGAGGGGTTCTAAATATACAGAAACTCAAAAATTCTTTTGTTTGTACCTTGTGGAGTTGGGCTAGGGTGTACATTGGAGAGGAGTCCTCTTCACTCTTAGGTTTTTTGGAGTGGCTAGCGGCCACTTAGGGAGGGTAAGGGTGATTGTTTTTTTGTGCTCTTTTTGAGGCAAATTGTATACGTCCTGTATGCTTGGTGGCCTTTGCCCTTTAATATATTCATGATATTTATCAAAAAAAAAAAAAAAAAAGAGTACCGAACTAGGCAAGGAGCTAAAATGACCCAATCCAACAATTGGTCCTTTCTAGTTCTAATTGTTGTGGTTTACTTTAGTTGGGTTGGATTAAAGTTTCCTTTTATATTCTTTAAATCCAATGAAGTCCAGGGTAATTATCTCCACCATCCTCTTAATTGGGAATTCAATTTTATGTTTCATCTTAGTGTTCCAATATTTAAGTTTTTAAATCATAAAGTTAGACATCAAACTTGGACATGCTGGTGGCTATTTTGGGTTGTGAGGTGGGGAAGTTGCCCTCCACTTATTTAGGCTTGCCTATGGGAGCACCATTGAGATCTGTGTCATTTTGGCTACAATTGAGAAAAGATTTTGTGGAAGGTTAGCATATTGGAAGGGTCCACATCTTCTTGAGGGAGTGTTGCTCACTTTAATTAAAGGCATTCTTTATTGTCTTCCTATCTATTTTATGTCCATTTTTCTGATCCCTAGAGCTGTAAGGATGAGGCTGGAGAAGATTCAATGTGATATCTTGTGGGGGGGCCACACTTTAGAGATTTCGTGTGAGGCGGTGACTTGTTTGTTTAGATGAAAGAGAGGCTTTTGGCATCAAAAGGCTAGTTGAGTTTAACAAAGCTTTACTTGGGAAATGGCTTTAAAGTTTACATAGAGGAGTTGGAAAATTTTGGAGGAGTCGTTCAAAAGGTGGAAGGTAGTTGGATCTCAAAGAAGGTGAGGGGCCTGACACGGGCCTTTAAAAGCAGTGAAAAGAGGATAGGATAATTTCATACCCTGCATGAACACTATTGTTGTTGATGGTACTAGGACGAAATTCTGGTTTGATGCTTGGTGTGGAGATTGCTCCTTAAAGGATTACTTCCCTTCTTTGTTGGGCCTTACTTTCAGTAGAAGTTCTCAGATGGCTGATTTTTAGGGTGGAAGTAGACAGTGGCTCTCCTCCCCTTGTGTTTGAAGAAATTTTATAGATAGGGAGATGAGGCTACTACAAGATTTTCTTTGGTTTATCCATTTGTAGTTTTGAAGTCAGATTGTTCAGATAAGCAAGGTTGGGGTTCAAAAAAGATTAGAAAGTTTTCAGTTAAATCTTTTATTAGTTTTTTGAGTTTGATGGAGGAGGGCTCCTTTCTTGGGAAGAAGGTTTGGGGACATTTGACACCTAGTAGAGTCTATTTCTTTGCTTGGAAGTCGGTTTGCAAGAAAGTTCTTATGTTGCATTAGCTTAAAAAACAAGGATGATCTTCAGTTAGTTGGTGTTTGCTTTGTAACCAGGATGCACAGGTAAATTGTATCCTGAATTGATGTAAAATGGCTTATAATTGTGGGATTTGGTATTTTCTTATTTGGTATTTCATGGGTGCTCCCATGATTGGCCAAGGAATTATTGTTCCTGCAGATGTAAGGGAAGAAATTTTGGAAGTTGACTCCTTCTTGCTTGATGTGGTCTTTACAGAAGGAGCTGAACAGAAGTTATTTTGAGAGGGTGGGGACCTTGTGGGTTTAGAAAATTATTTTTTTTATTTGTACTCCTGGACTAGCCTGGTCCCTAGTTGCAACTTTTTCACCATTCTTGATAATGTTGACCTCCCTGGTAGGATTTAAGAAACATTCTGTTGTTTGTCTTTGGTGCACTTTGTATACATTCTATTTACTTGCATTGCACTCCATTTTTTTAGGCACCTTCAGTATTTTGCCTATTAAAAAAGGGGATTTTATATTTCTTTTCATGTATTTGGCTGGTGGCTATCACCTCCCTCCCTCCCTCTCTCTCTCTCTCTCTATATATATATATATATATATATATATATATATATATATATATATGTATGTATATATATATGTATGTATGTATGTATAAATGTATGTAGATTTTGTAATTGCTTCTTTTAAAAATTTGGGGCTTCTTTAGGTGGTTTTCTTCTTGGGAGAACTCTTGCTGTCCTTGCAACTATGACCTTGGCAACATCAGTGGCGGCTCGTCAAGGCCCAATAGCAATGGCCGGCCATCAAATATGCTTGCAAGTATGGTTGGCTGTTTCGCTCCTCACTGATGCACTGGCTGCATCTGCTCAGGTAAAAAAATTTCAGTTTTTGAATAACATTTTGAATTTGTTCTCACAAATCATTTTCATTTGTTGCCTCTCTATTTTCCCATTTAATTTCTCTATACTTAACATTTTCTTTTATCAGAAACAAAATATATATATTTATAATAGTAAAGTTGAAGAGATGGATGAGAGGCCCTTACACAAAGTACAAAACCTGATCAAAGTAAGACTATACTCCTCCACTGTACAAGGAGAACTACTGATAAAAGCATGTACAAAATATTTCAGAAACCAAAACCAAATTTTCTCAAACGTTATCCACCCCTTTCGAATTACAAATCGAAAGCCAACCAAGTAGAATAACATTAAGTGGAATTCCTCTATATTTAACATTAAGGTGTGGCTGGGGGATTATTGATTGCTTATGATTTTAATCCTTAATCAATGAAACAAAATTCTCATTAGGAAATAAAGCTTGACAACTTGGAATGTGGTAACACTTACAGGAAAAGGAAGGACTGATGGATGAAATGGTTGGAGGAACATCTAGTGTACCTTTTTCTTCTCTACTAGAAACCTAGTAGTAAGCAAAAATCTAGGAAAATTCTGAATGCAGGATATAACCTCTAGTAACTTGGGAAATAGAGAATGGGCTAAGGAATAATATAAACAAACCTGTGTTAGGAGAAGAGACAAATAATATCATGACTGCATATGCACCTAAAGTAGAAATGGACAAACTTATTGTGTGGCAATTTGAGAGTATGAGAATGAATTAATTCTGGTGACATACCTATCAAAAAAAAATTAATTCAGGTGACATCCGACAGAGCCAAAGGTTTATGCAAGAATACTTAAAATAGCCAAAGGAAAAGAGTGAAGGGTAGAAGAAGTCCATGGGGCTCTGGATTTGGAGAGAAGTATGAGCTTGGAGATGCTATCTTATAACTTGAAATGTTAGACAATTTACTTATATCAAGCACATGCTTTAAGATGGTTCATTCATGTGAAATGAAGATTTATGGACACATTAGTTTGGAGAAATCATTTGACACTTGATGAAGGCATCAAAAGAAATAAGAGGTAGGCTAAAAACCACAGTAAGGATGTTGAGAAACATCATGATTGCAAAGGATCTGACAGGAGATAGGGCTCGGGATAGATCTAGATGGCAGAGTGTGAGAGGCTAGCTCAGGTGGCTAATGGGGTGGGGATGAGGAGGTTCCACGTTCAGTTCTGTGTACCGTGTTGAAAAAAAAAGGTTGCCTTATTAACAAGATGGCAGGGAGGTCTTGGGCGTTGTTTGTACACTTAGTGTTTACTTTTCGCTGCTTCTAGGCATTTCTAATACAACTCATATTTACCTACCAAAAGAAACAAGATGGCAGGGAAGTATCCATTTCCTTGATTCCTAGTAGATAGCATGAAGGTTTTATTGAGCTGAATTGAATTGTATTACCCAGTAGAAGATTTTTATTTTTATTTTTATTTTATTTATTTTTTATTGCCTACTGTGTTGTGCACTTGGTCCAAAGACTAAATGTTCTGAACAAGCTGAAAGTGTAGCATTTTTTGCTTAATTACTAATACTTCCTAGTTAGGTCAGCTTATACGCACCTTTGTTTTGGCATTTTATTTACTTCTAGGCCATGATTGCAAGTTCTTTATCGAAAGGTGACTACAAGGCTGTGAAAGAAATTACCTACTTTGTATTAAAGGTAAGTTACTCTTCTAGGTTTCTCCATTATTTTCTGAGTTTCTGCCACCCCTGAAGTATGGTAGAATATCCCAGCTTTATCCAGAGCCAGATTTATTGGTTCTTTATGTGTAGAATATGCTTTTTCTGATTCTGTTTGTATATGTTTTCCAGACAGGATTATTCACTGGTATTTTCTTGGCTGTGGCTTTGAGTGCATTTTATGGTTCCTTAGCCACCATATTCACCAAGGACATTGAAGTGTTAGGAATTGTTAGGACTGGGGTACTGGTATGTATGCATGTTGATGTTGCTTTCTTTTAAATTTTAGTTTCTATTGTATCTGGGAGTTCTTACATGTTTCTAAATTTGTCACAGTTTGTCTGTGCCAGTCAACCTATAAATTCTTTAGCTTTTATTTTTGATGGCCTCCATTTTGGTGCATCAGACTTCCCATATGCTGCTCGCTCTATGGTAAGCTCCTCTCTGTCAAAGTTGGAACTTTTCTGGGATTTGTTAACCAGGATATAAGTCACAGATATGGCTTCTTTTAACATTTGTAAGTGATTAATAGATGGTCATTGGGGCAATATGTTCTGCCTTTTTGCTTTATGTTCCTTCTCTACTTGGTCTTCAAGGAGTTTGGCTGGGCTTGACTCTCTTTATGGGCTTGCGTATGGTGGCAGGAGTGATCAGGTAAAATTTGTAGTAGCATAGGCTTCTCTTCTCCCTTTAAACTTACATTGGAGAAATTCAGGAGTTCTTATAGAATATAATTTATGAATTGGTAAGCCAACCTGACAGTGGGGAAATGCTGCTATTTGAAATTGATAAAAATCACTGTTATTTTAAATTATCGGTTTATGGATTAGTTAGAATAGTGTACGGTTGGTGTTATAATGAATTTTTGTTGTAAACATGATTTCAGAAGTGTGGTTTCTTTAGAGGTGCATTCTTTTGTGATCCATTCCATATGGGTGTTATGTTGACACATTTGAGATGCTTTATACAATTTTCTGGAAGGTATGCACTATCAAGGTGGGAAACCTTCTGAATTGATGGGCAAGCTCAAACTAAGGGATGTAAGTGCAAACGACACCGACAACCAGACCTTCCCTCCCTTAGAGGGCGAGTGAAATAGTCATTAAAGAAATGTGTGGAGAAACTCTTAGACAAAAAAAACAAAAAGAGAAAAAAAAATAAAAAATAAAAAAATAAAAATTGCAAGACATTTTTAAATTAATCCCATTTCTTGGTCTTATGTTAACTTGGGAAGAGTATTTAGTGGTAGTCTGGGTGCTAGCAGTGTTAAGAGCCCTCTCTCAACCAAAACTTTGAAACCTGCATATCAAAATTGCAAGACATTTTAAATTAATACCATTTCTTGGTCTTATGTTAACTTGGGAAGAGTATTTGGAGGTAGTGTGGGTGCTAGCAGTGTTAAGAGCCCTCTTTCAGCCAAAACTTTGAAAACCTGCATATAAGGTTGTCCCAATTTTTGTAGATACGATAACCCTATGGACCTATGGTCTTATTTTCTTGTTTCAAACATGTGTATGCTTTTATATTCTAATAACTACTATATTTATTTTTCAGATTAGCATCGAAAACTGGTCCATGGTGGTTCCTGCATGAGGACTTCCAGACGGCAGAGGTTGGTGAATGTTCATTATTCTGTTTATGGATCAGAGTTTTCTAATTTGATAGCATGTATTTAACTTCATATCCTTTATCTGATAATGTTTGAATGTCTTATTTGAGCTGTTTCCAACTTAGTGGTACATTAATTTGTCTTTGCTGTTCTACAAATTATGCTATCCAGTGAGTTGGTCTTTTACAATGCTGGGAATGGTAAGGGTTTGCTTTGGGTTATGAAAATTAGTTCTAGAAACAAGTTTCACCTTTTTCCTGGAGAACATTTTGAGGAGAAATGCACCTCATGAAGGATCAAAAACCTTATTTAAGTCATTGTGTCTAACTGCTTTTAGTGATATAAACTGCCTAATTAGAGGAGTATTATAGACTCAGTTATAGCAGCCCGATTTAACATCTTAGTAATAAGGATTATATGTCTATTTTAATATTTGAAACATAAGTTCAGTGGTCATGTGAACCTTCTTTATATGCATGTGCACTGTGCTCTCTTTTTGTTGAAGTTCCAGAGGATACTGAATATTATACCATTCACATGAATGTTTCAAAATCGTTGAGCTTTGAATATACTGTACATATATCACAAACACGTCATTCACCCTAGACATAAAAGGAGAATGAGAAGAGGCTTTTGGCTATTTACCCATCTTCAAGTCTTTACTTGGACCATAGACATATCTGACATCTGGACACATACCACATCTGACATGAGTATCCAAGTACATTTAATATAGGCCTTGAAAAACCTTTAAATGATATCCAGAGAGTCTTTTATGTTGCCGTCACCTGTAAATTTCATCTTGTGAATATTTTATCTAAAGACAATTTTTATTTTTCTTATTATGGAATGTGGTAAAAGTTCCATATGTGATTGTATTTGTTTTACCAGTTTAATTAGTCTTGCTCTTGATGTGATTCTGTCTTGTCCTAAGCAACTGACTGGGAATCTTTTAATTGATGATAGGAATGTTTCCATGCATAAGCACCGGTGTACTTTGTTGTGTTATTGCACTCTTTAATAAATTTCATTATCGGATATCAAAAAATGTTCCTGTGCATAAGTAGTTGAGCTGTTTATTGGGTCATAATATAAAGATTCTAAACTAAACCTGTTTCCTGATGATAATCTTCTCAAGATACTCAAAGCTGAATCTAATTATAGAATTAGCAATAAGAATTGATTAGGAATTCCATGACAGAAATAGACAAGCAAGAAGTTTCCTGTCTGTGTGGGTCCAAGAATCCAAAACTAAAGAAAAACTAGAGTTCTAAGATGAAAGTATAATTTAAGTTTGAATATGTGGTTTATTTAATTTGAGAAAGAATGTCTCAAATTTGATTAATGCTTGTATTTAGAATTCAGAAAGGATCTGCAACAGTATACTGTCCTATATCTTTGTGGAAATATGGTTGTTTCAGATTTTCATTCTTTTCAGCACCTATGTCGATATGGTACTAAATCAGTAGTTCTATCTCTCTGTCTGTCTCCTCTCCCTCACTCTCTCTTCCTCCCTCCCTCCCGCCCCACCTTTTCTATCTCTCTTTGATCAGAAAAAGGCAGGTAAACCACAACTATACCCTAGAGCAAGTGGCATGGTGTTTAAGTTATGCAATAAATTCAATCAAGTAGAGTTGTTAAGTGTTTGTTCCCTGAATGAGGTTTTATTGGTTCATCCGTAATCCTTGTTTCTCATTTCTTGATGTCATATGCAGGTGATGAATTTTGGATCTAAAACCGCCTAACTGGATTCAATTTTTGGATTGCACTTGTTGAGATGGGACCGGTCTATGATGGAGTCTAGGAAACCAGTGACTGTAGTGTATGACACATATCCCTGAGACATGATTCGATTGTACTTAACGGTATTTGAATATTTTTCTTAGATGATAAGCAGTTTTTTAGTCTCTAATTCATGAAATTGTATAGATTTATTTCTTTGGCAATATTCTGAATCCCTTGAGTTTTATTACCTTCTTTTGTTGTTGGAATGATGCTATATTCTCCAAAATTTCCAGTTTTCACCCATCAGTATTATATGTTTACTCATTCTTCCATAGTGCTGCATCAAATTTTTGAATAACAGTAATCCATTGAACCATAAGGCTCAAACAATTCAGCAATCCTTCGTTTGTCAGGTTCCATCTCTTCTCCTTTCACAGTTGATGCTTGTACAATATATGAATTGCACCTATACATGATCTCTTTGTCCTCGCCTGAAATTAATATTTGTATCAATTAATATCTTATATGCTTTTTTCATGTATGAAGTGTGTGTAATCTATTTTGATTAGGTAGCCCAAAACAAAATGAATTTATATATATCCCTTCATCTGTTAATAATATTCATATATTTAGACTACGTTTGATTGATTTGATAGGATAGAAGAAGAGAGATAATATTTTAAGATATCATTTCCAATAATATATTAGGATATTATATCGCTTGCACAAGGAATAGAAAATAAAATGGAAAAAATATTACATTTTAATATTTAATTTTTATTTAAAATAAAAAATATATGGCATCCTAATGTTAGTTATTAAAACAACTATGAAATCTTTCTTATGTTTGGTTTTATATGGAAATCTTTTTATGATTTATAATTTGGTGATTTTTTATTTCTTTGTTAATAATACTCATGTATATATTAAATATTATTTTAAATAAAAATATTATATATTATTATTATTTTAGGTTGAATTATATACTTTTTAAAAAAATGAGTAAATAGAAAAGAATTAAAAAAAAAATCAAGAAAATGAATGAGAAAAATAAATTTATGATTCACGGGATATATGTCTCACATTTCAATTTTGGATTATTATGTTTGTTCAATATGAAGGGTATATGATAATGTATTTAATTGAATATGATATACCATAATTGATGAGATAATATATTGTTTCCTGTTTACCAATCAAATATGAAATTGAATAACATACTGCATGAGTTTGATGGTGACCATTGTCCTAGTTGTTGGTGCTTTGTTGGTTAACTTTTGAATTGTGGGCTGTTCTATGATGGTATGTTTTATGAATATGAACTATGTAAATAATTTCAACCTGACTCCTTGAGGAAAAAAGCGAGGGAGGAAGAAAAGATAAAGCTTCCTTCTCTACCTCTCCTGTTTTCGGCTCCTTTCCAAATGGGGTGTTGAAATACTAGGCCAAATCTACTTCCAACTTTATAGCTTGCGTACTGGCATCTTGGATTTGCTCCTTATTGTCTACATGTGGAGAATTCATGTATATAAAAGTTCTATAGAAATAATGGAATTGGATGGGTCCTGTTGATACATGAATTACACTTAGTCACTCCAAAGGTGTTATAGATCTCACATCAAGGTAGACAGTAATCCATGGGACCATAGGGCTGGAACAATTCAGCAAAAAATCCCTTCTTTCTCTTAGGGTTCACCCCTATGTCCTTCCAGAGTTGATCATGTACCATATATGAAGAGCATCTGTGCATGATCTCCTGTAGTATCCACCGGAGTATTGCTTCATGTATTTGTCCCGTCTTTCTGCATCTTTCTCCATCTCATTAGTGCTTGGTAGCTTGAATGTGCCATCAAGAAGCTCTGCTACCCACCGGCACATCATTTCTGATGTAAGTTTGAGATACTTTCTGAGCATCCAATCACCGCTAGATGTGGGATTCGAGGATGAATGCATTCCCTAGTTGATCAAATGGGGAAGTTAGTGTCGAGTTGAGACAAGTCCGTGTTAAGTCATTTTAAGCCTTAAGATAGATCAGACTTAGGTGTAAGTGTATGTTAAAGCTTTCGGTTAGACCCAAAAGCTTCAATGGTTAGGTAAATAGGTTAACAAGAGGCTGGCAATGTGTTTTGTGTGTGAACATGCTATAAGATGCTAACCTATAGAGTGGAACTGATGCAGTTGGGGAGCCGAGGATGCAGTCCTTGAAGGCAGGGGACACAAACATGTCCTTCAGCTTCTCGTCTCCCTTGAAGCCAGTAGCCAATATGACCAAATCTGTCTCCAGAGGAGCAGTCTCATCAGTCATCATCAACCATCAAGCTTTCTTTGCAGAGGCTAAACTTCAAAAGCTTTCTTCAAAATAATACTTCCCTTTTCAACTCTATCATAGAACCCCTCTCTGGCATTGTTGTGATCAAACAAGAGCTGATTTCTTTGAGAATGAACCCTTCACCAGGCTTGTGAACCAGAAGCTCCGAAAAGCGATTAAAATACATATAAACTAGAGGTATTCCCCATGGTTGGTAATCAGGAAGACTCCGTGCTTGGTCTTGTATAACATTCTGCATGGGTACTCCACTAGGTAAACCTGTCTTGTATAAAAATATCTGTTTCCATTTGATTTTTTTTTTGGGTTTTTTTTAAATATAATTGTAAAAATATGAGAAATAATTAAAAATAAAACATTACACATAAATATCATAAAATAATTTTTAAAAATTATTCTAAAAAATTATTTTTAAAAGTATTTTTCAAATAAAATCTTAATTTTTGTGAACCTAAAACCTTCACTTTTACTAAGAATCTTCCCTCAACAGCTTGTCCTATTGCTTTCCCTTGTCCCCTGCTGGTACTCAAAAACTATTTTTAATAAAAAAAATTGTTTTCATATCTGGAAAATTGTTTCCAAACTCTTAATTTTTGTGGTCCTACACATTAGTTGCAGAATCTCTCCTCTGCATAGGACACCTTGTGCTGTCCTTTTCCTTGTCCTCTCTGTGTGCTGGCACAGATATTTTCTTTTCACTTCTCAATTATTTTTTAAAAAATTATTTTTTTAAAATAGTTATAAAAATATAAAAAATGTTATAAATAAAATATTATATATAAAAATTATTTTGAAAACAGTTCCTAAAACAGAAACTTGGGGCCTGTTTGTTTAGTGTTTTCAAGAACTGTTTTCTGTTCTTGAAAACAAAAAACACCAAAAACTCGTTTGGTTGAGAGAGTCGTTTTTGTTTTTGTTGTTCCCCGTGTTCTCAAAATGGCACTGTTTAGAGAACAACAAAATGTTGTTTCCCCCGTTTTTTTACTGTTTAGAGAACAAAATTAAACAAAAAAAAAAAACAATCTGTTCTCCATGTTTTTTTTTTTCTTCCCATTCTCATCTCTTCTCCAGCACAGTCGCGTCGCCTCTTTCTTGATTTTTCCCGTTTCTTCAGGGTTCGTGAAATTTAAATCCAATGGCACAATAGCAAAGAGACCCCTAAAACGGATCCAGAAAACACAGGGAGCAAAAGAAAAGCAATTTTTTTTGTTTTCCTTGGGGTTTTGCATGGATTTTCTCGGAAATCAAACGGGGATGAATTTTCCCAGAAATTGAACGGGCATGGATTTTCTTGGGAATCAAACGGGGTTGCAGAAAAATAAAAATAAATAACAAGATTAGATTAGTACCTGGGAGGATTGAGAGTGGCAGAGGAAAATAGGGCCTTTTTAGGGATTCTCTCGTCTGGAGGGCAACTTCAGAAAAGGGCTTCTTGATGCCCGAGTGAGAAAAGGTCATTTCGAGAGAAAAGATAAAAAAAAAACTTAACAAATCACGTTTATCTCAGCTTAAGAATATGCTATAATTTTTCATAAAGTTAAAGATTAAATAAAAAAATATTAATAAAAATGATTTTATTATGTTTGATTTATTTTAAAAAAATATAAAAATTATTTTTATTTTAAAATTAATAAAATAAATAATTTTTTAATTTAAATGAACTATATATCTAAAAAATATTTATAAATTTATAATATAAAATTACTTGAAGAAAATATTTTATTAATTAGAAAAGAAAAAAAAAACATCTTTCAAACGTGTTTTTTATTTTATTTGTTCTATTTTTTTTTTTTATTAACTCAACCAAACATGTTTTTTTGTTTTTGAGAACAAAAACTGTTTTTTAAAATTCAGTTCCCAAACACAATTTTTTTTTAAAAAAACACCAAAAACTGTTCTTAAAAACTATTCTCAAAAACTGTTTTCCAGAACAGTTTTCAAAAACAGCAACCAAACAGGCCCTTGATCATCCAATTTTCAAAAGGTTGTCACAAAATTCATTGGTTCAACAAATGAGAAAATGTTATAATTGTTCCGGTCACCAATCTATTAGATCTACTCCAAAATTCACACACCTCGGTTGAAAGTCTCTGGGTGTTCTCTACAGTGATCCTCCACTTCCCTTTAGAACTGAAAGGCTCTCCATTACCATCCCATAGCTCCCACGCCTGCAACTCCTCCTCGGGCGCTCCTTCAAACTCAATACTCACCACTCTAGAGTTGAACTCGATGTGTCTGGTCAAGTTGAAGTGGTGGGCATATGACTGTATATAATCCACAACTTGGGCATGATCAGGAAAATCTTCTTTTACAGAAGATGGCCATGGAAAGTTCGATTATTGGGAGATTGGCTCAGATGTCTGGAGCTTTGTAGTCTGGATGCTCTTGGTCCATACTCCAATGCTGCCTTGGGACTCGAAGGCAACCAGAGTGTAGCCCTTGGAGAGGGTACACTTGCAGGCCAGGATGCCACTGATGCCTGCTCCCACTATGGCCACCTTCCTCTCCATCTAGATCTTAGAGGTGTCTCAATTTGCTTTCCATCCTGTGCTGAGTCACATGAAATTCGTGCAAATAATGTCCAATGTAATTATGCCTATTGGAACTTTTGAGCTGATGTAGTCTACAACGTTCTAGACTGTGGACCAGCCCATTGGAAAAAGCCACTGAAGTCCAACTAATATTATATAGACTCTTCTATGCTGTCTACACGTGGTAGACATATCACCATTCGGTGTCTTGTCGGTCCCCATTTAGCTAGATTGCTGTTGCTCTCAGTCCCTATCTTCAGTTTGGTGTGACCTGATTTAAATAGATAAGATGCCCTATGTTGTTCTGCAAACGTTGTTGATAAAATAAAATAAATTTCATTATTGTCACACTTCAATAATATTCTAATATGTTGATTACCAATTCAAACAGGGGAAGAAGACCAGAAAAGAAAAGAAAAGAAAATACAAAGGTGGCAAAACCACAAATCATCTTTTGCCTTACCAACACTTTTTTGAATCTGGGCACGGATGACTTGAGATCTTCAAAGGTTCTTCTACAAATCATCAATGGGATCTCTTTCCATTCTTTCTTTCTTTTTGTATAATTGGAATCGTGTTATTTTTCCTGAATAGGATTAGAATAAGAAGCTGGAGTTTGATTTTAGGATGGGCAGTAGTCCATTGGGCCATAAGGCTCGAACAGTTCAGGAATGAATCCCTTCTTTCTCTTAGGATTCCATCCCATGTCCTTACAGAGTTGATCATTGTACCATATATGAACAGCACCTATGCATGATCTCCTGTAGTATTCACCGGAGTATCGCTTCATGTATTTGTCCCATCTTTCTGCATCCTTCTCCATCTCCTTGATGCTTGGCAGCTTGAATTTGTCATCAAGAAGCTCTGCTACCCATCGGCACCTCATCTCCGATGTGTACAAATTTGAAACACTCTCTGAGAATCCAATCACCGCTAGCTGTGGAATTCTAGGATGAATGCATTCCCTGGTTGATCAAATCCGGAGGGGAAGTCCATATCAAGTCGTAAGTCATAATATTGACTAAATTTGTCAGTCTTGTATTTGACCAAAAGCTAGTTATGTTGCAAGGTACTAACCTATAGAGTAGAAGAGATGCAGTTGGAGAGCCGACAATGTAGTCTCTGAAGGTTGGAGACACAAAAATGTCTTTGAGCTTCTCATCTCCTTTGAACCCGGTTGCCAATATGACCAAATCCGTTTCTAGAGGTGTGCTCTCGCCATCTACCACAATTCCTTCTTTGCAGAAGCCAAACTTGGGAGCTTTCTTCAAAAGGATACTTCCCTTTTCTACTCTGTCATAGAACCCCTCTGGCACTATTGAGATCAAACAAGAGCTGATCTGATTGAGAAAGCTGTGTTTTGGTACCATCCCGAACTTTTCAAGGGACAGTTTCCTCTTTATATAAGATTCGACAAACTTGGAGAACCCCCATCTCTGTAGAAATTAGATTCGAAACATTAGGGAGAGGTATTGAAGAAAACAAAATTCTTGTATTCTATAAAGTTATACCACAGGTGAAAGAATGGTTGCCAGGAGGCTGAGGAGGAACCCTTCACCAGGCTTATGAATCAGAAGCTCCGAGAAGCGGTTAAGATACAGAAGAGCTAGATGTACCCCCCATGGTTGGAAATCCGGGACAGTCCAGTGCTCCGTCTTGTACAAGACTCTACATGGATGTTCCTCTCCTACAAAAGTTTTCAACTATCTGTAAATTTCTGTTTGTTTAGTATGAAAATAGACCAGGGAAGTTACTAATATCTGAAACCGAAACCTATCTCATACCATTTGCTGTTGAGCACTCCATAGCGATGTCCAGGGCATGTTTCTGAAATCCAACCACAGTTGTTCTTTTCCCTTTGATGAATTCAGCTGCTCTCTCGAAATCCATGGCAGCATACTCCATGGAATGTATCACCTTTCCATGGAACATTTCTGGGCCTTTGCCGGCCGGAAATTCTGGGATGTTGGGCACATCGCTGAACCGTCCGATGCAGAGGATAAGAAAATCCACTTGGTAAACCTGTGCCATTAATGCCATATTGGGTGAAAAATTAATGGCTACTAACTACAATTTATTAGGTCTACTCGAAAGGCGCACTTCAGCATGTACTTGAACATGGGCTAAAATCACAGAGATCTGCTGAAAAGTAGGCTAAATATATATATAAAATATGATATATGGTCATATATATATACCTCAGTTGAGAGGTTGTGTGTGTCGTTTACAGTAAGATTCCACTTCCCTTTAGAGCCAAAGGGCTCACCGGCGCCACCCCACAGCTCCCATGCCTGCATCTCCTCCTCCGGTGGGCCTTCATAGGCGATGCTGAGGACTTTAGAGTTGAATTTGATGTGGCGGAGCAAGCCAAAATGATGGGCATAGGACTGAAGATAATCAAGAACTTGGGAATGGCTAGGAAAATCTTCAATTACTGAAGACGGCCATGGAAAGTCAGAGAATTGGAAGATTGGTTTGGGTGTTTGTAGCTTGGTAGTCTCGAGTGTCTTGGTCCATACTCCCCCGATACTGCTCCGGGACTCAAAGACGACCGGGGTGTAGCCCTTGGAGAGGGTATACTTGCAGGCTAGGAGGCCGCTGATTCCCGCTCCTATGATGCCCACCTTCCTCTCCATTCTTAGATCTTAAGATTGATCGATCCCACCATGGCAAGACGCCGTGACCTTACCCGGAAAAGAAAAATATTTGTGCCTAACGGCCCTAACCAAAAACATTTTCATAAGATAAGATATTTCCACCAGCTAGTCAAGCTTACGGGCCCCACTCGCGGGGGGGCGCAAAACACTGATCATTACAAAGCTAATTAAATGTTAATAAAATTTTATTTTAACTTGTAGTATATAATGTATCTTTTTAACGATAAAACCCTATAACCTTATTATTTAATAAAAATATTAATATATCATATTATGAACCCCATTTTGCACGATGCATTCCTATTTGATAGTAAATAAGCAAAATGGGAGTGAGATCATATCATAGCAACAAGTAATAACGTGCTATCATGAAACATGGTGATACAAAATATATTGCAAGTATCACAAAACAGAGTAAGAAATCATTAATGACAATTATGCACCTCACTCAAATAAAAAACATCATAAATGTTGGGCCCCATCAAAGCCCAATTTATTTTGCATGAATCAATCCCATAAATTCCATTATTTTGGAATTATGAAAATCATATTCATGCTTATTTAAAATCAAGGGAAATAAAAAATTATTTGAAAATCAAATAAAATTTGTACAAGTGCATGCCAGAATGAGAATGACAACAAACTTATTAAAATCGTGGTTTTTGGTGACCTAAAACCTTGATGAAAAACGAAAGTTGAGGACTTAAAATTATTTGAAAAACCAGAATGACATGACAAATATTTTGAAAACTGGAGTGGAATTAAAATTATTTGATAGAGTGGAGTTTTGAAAATTATTTGAAAATTGAAGTTTTAAAAATTATTTGAAAATTAGAGTTTTGAAAATTATTTGGAAATTGAAGTTTTTTAAAAAATAAATATGAAAATTATTTAAAAATTAAATTTGAAAATTAGAATTTTAAAAATTATTTGAAAATTAAAGTTTGGAAAATTAAATTTGAAAATTGGAGTTTTGAAAATTATTCGAAAATTAGAGTTTAAAAATTACTTGGAAATGGAGTTTTTTTAAAAAATAATAAATTTGAAAATTAGAAATTTGAAAATTATTTGAAAATTAAAATTTTAAAAATTAAATTTGAAAATTGGAATTTTGAAAATTAAATTTTGATGTCAAGAGACGAAAAAACAAGAGGATGACATGTGGTGTTTGGGTGGTGCACTAGAGGGTAGCCATGCATGGCAATGCAGGAGTGGGGCCTGGGGTGCAAGGTGGTTGTTGGATGATGCTTTGAGACTAGCTTTTTGGAAAGCTGTGGGACCACTTAAGGAATGTAGAATTGAAATAAGGCAAAGAGCTTCTTTGAGTCACTTTTTTTTATGTTCTTCAGCTCGCTTTCTCATCCATGGTTTGATTAAGCTTCTGATCTAAAACCCATAGACTGCCTTTACTCACACTATCTTCCTCAAACCAGATTCTGGAAGCCATTTGCACCTATTCTGCATGATATTTGTTCAACTTAGTGCATTCAGAAAGCGGCCAACTTAGCATGCTACACAACTATTTGTCGGGGAGGTGCTTAGTCCTTTTCAACGACAAGGATATTACCCAAACATTTCGAGGATTTATGAAAAGATTCATCTCACCGTTCTTCATCCAAGACGCCATATATGTAGCAGCAGGGCCACCAAAGATATACTTGCGATGAACATCGACATCGAGTTGCTTGCGATCCTCGTTGAATTCAACAAACCTCTTGTCACTGTGGGGGATATCTAGTCCATGTAAGAATTGATGAGCATAGATTGGGGAGCACCACAGAAATGATTACGAAGGTTTTCTTCCATCCGAACAATACAAAAAATTGTCTTCATCTTCAACGGGTTCCATAACAAAGCCATTCTTAACAACCTTGGCAGTGGATGGTAATTTCTTTAGTTGGGAGTTCACCTTATTAACTTCTTTAATCACTTCATTCAAGTCTGAATCATCACTACTGTCAGAGCTTGAACTGTCACTTGATTCGACCTTCCTTGTGGCAGCCAATATCCACGTCTATATTGTCAGAATCCAAAGCCTTAAACCTTGCACCGAGCATAGACACTGACGGAGATCTTTGCATGCTTCTCCGACCTCCCTATCCTCATCATTCATTATTAGACTTGCAATTTTAGCTATCTGGTGTAACTCCCATGCATTGTTGGAGGCCATGCAAGTTGAACCAGACGTGTATGAGCCCGGGATGGAGTAGTTAAGTGGCAAACTATTTGGGAATTACGAAACCTGAACTCTCATCATAATGTGTGGAGACTGCCAAATATTGAAGATGCCAAGGTTGGGAGCAAGCAGAAATTGGCCATGTGTGCACCGAAGTGGCCATTCATGCGAGCTACATGCCCATAGAAAGGAATGTCAAAGAGTTTATGAGAAGTGAGTGGTGGATGAAGTGAGAGAAGTGGGTTTGAAGAATTATTGGTAGGCATATAGATGTAGGCTAAAATGAAGGTATGATATGAGTTTGGTGGGTATGTAGGCAGTGGGTATAGAGGGTAGAGATATGGGTAAGGTGACTCTTGCTTCTTAGTCACTATAGTCAATTATTGAAGTTGTGCATGCTTTCACAGCTAAGAGATAGGTTCGGACAAGGATCACCTGCTGGGGTGTAAAGCATTCCACCTAATATAAGGCACAATAAAACCACTAGATGAGTCAAAAAGCTCAACAATGCCAGGTACCAAACCAAAACCTCTCACCGATACACTAGGAATTTCTCCATTGCATCACAACACTACCAACACATGGGGTAGATTCTGCCCAGGAGCTCACCAAAACATGCTCCAAAAAGTCAAGTTTCCATACACCAAAAAGCAAAATAATAGGACAATAGTCTTCTATTGGTGAGGGTGACCATAAGAAGGCTCATGGGAGTGTCTCGACGATTGAAAATATGGTCAAAGCCCATGCTTTTGCCCACTATTTTCCTTCTTCATCACCTCATTACAGATGGATGAACTGAGTTGCAGCTACTTGCAATCCTAGCTAGTGTTTTTGATCCAATTATTAATGAGATAATTGACTGCCTAAATGAGAACACGATTTGCACAACAGGCATAGAGGATACTCCATTAAGTTCACTTCCCCCATAGCCTCACTCCTCCAGTCCCAACAACTTGGCCATTGATGATATCATCCCACCATCAATAAGAAACATAGTAAGAAACAAAGAGGAAAAAAAACGTAAAAACCGAGTATGAACTTAGCTCTATGTCATGGACCGTGAAAGAGCTAGGAGCACGTGGAATCCAAAGGAAACAAGAGCATCATTTTGACGTATCAAATTTAGGGAAGGAGTAGTGCAACATATATTTACAAGAGAAAACAGAAAAAAAAAATCCAAAATAAACCAAAACTGAGCATACATGTATAAAGTCTTACCCAATAAAGCAAATGAGTGGCCCTTAATGTCTACCAATCAACAAAGCAATGCTAAAAAAAGTATATGAAAATGGGAATGAAACAGTATGAAAATCAGAAACAAGAAGCTCATCAGCTTTACCTGGAATGCTCCCTCATAACAAAGAGTTGCATGGCTTCCAACTTTTTTTTTTTTTTTTCATGTATCAACAAGATCTCCTCTCCTACTGCTTCCTCGGCTCTCCTTTCTCGCATTCCCTCAAAAACCTCCATTGCTGAAAACCTCATTCCTACTAAAAACCTCTTTCCCCCCGTTTTTCTTATCCCAACTCCTTTTCTTCTATTGCAAGCCTTTACCAGTTCTACTACTCCCCGTTCAACAAAACAATCTCTATCTCAACCACCACCATGGCAAGGTGGTAGTGTCCTTGACTATGCATCCCATGCAGCTTGCTTACCCATGGAGAGGTTGTCTCCCATTCTTCCAAATAAAATGTCCAGCTCATGCTCTGGTGGCCAGCCAGTGGGTGAAAGGGAAAAAAAAAAAGAAAAAAAACAAAAAAAATAATAAAAAACCAAAGTCCCTTAGTCCAAAGAGAGGCCTACAAATATTTTATACTAAATAATTTTAAATTTGTTTATTTATTGTAGACCCATTTTTGGACCAAATGTTTTTTTTTTTTTTTTTTTACCATCCCGGGAAGAGCTGGCAGCATGTTTTTGGAGTAGGGAATGGTTTCTAGAGGAGCCAAGCTGCACGGGACACGTAGCAATGGACGTGACCACCTTACCATGGTGGTG
This sequence comes from Vitis riparia, assembly GCF_004353265.1. Classification (NCBI taxonomy): domain Eukaryota; kingdom Viridiplantae; phylum Streptophyta; class Magnoliopsida; order Vitales; family Vitaceae; genus Vitis; species Vitis riparia. The sequence goes on along the minus strand of NC_048433.1, from coordinate 2,159,181 downwards.
GTTTAAGCAGTAAAGCTAGTGGAGCTGTGATAGGAAAGAAGAAAAGAAAAACAAGGTACGTTTGAGGAAAAAAAAAAAAAAAAGAATGGGATAAAGGTTTTCAATAGGTGGGGGTTTCGAGGGTTGGAGAGAAAAATATGGGAGTAAAAAGCCGGGGGATGAGCTGAGGGAGGGGTGGTCCAGGGGTGCTTCATTAAGGAAAGAATGTGAAAAAGAAGAGCTGGACGAAAAACATGGGATGTTTTGAGAAGAAAAACGAGCTGGTGCAAAAAGAAAAAAAAATGGGGTTTTTCAGCAAGAGCAAGATGGAGCTTGGAAGAAAAACATAGGGCGTTTTTTGAGAGAGAAAAACATATGGTTGGGTGAGCAAATTTTGAGAGCAAAAACAAAAAAGAAAGAAAGGCTAAGAGGGGGAGTTTTAAGGATATAGAGATTTTTTGAGGTGAGCTGAACAGAGGGGGTGCGAGCAAATGGATGATAAGGAAGAAACAGAGCAATGTGAGTAGTCCAAAGGGCTAGACTGAGGAAGTGAGCAACGTATGAGCAAGAAACGAACAAAACTGAAGGTTGGAGCTGAGTCAATTTCGGGTTTAGAAGAAGAAGTAAAAGAAGAGCTCGTCAGTTTTGTTCGGAGATCTTGGACTTTTGGAGGTTTTCAGACCCGGAGAAGGGCGTCATGTCCATTAGCAGCTCGTTCTTTTTTTGGAAGGGGACACAATCACTTGAAGTCAGGCTAATCTTGTTGAACGAGAGCACTCTCAGTTGCGTTGTGACAATGGAGATGGCAAAAGGGCCTTTGGCATTCCTTCCTCAACTGACCTTCACTTTTATACTGTGTTTTTCTGTTTGTGCAGGGTCAAGGACGCATGGTGATGAAGGAAAGTTAGTAAGGTTAGTGTTACTTCAATTCCTGCCACTAGTATGGCAGTAATTTTTCAAAATTTAATTTGTAAAAATTCCATTTTCAAAATTCAAAATTTCAAAATCTAATTTTTTTTAGAAAAAAAATCCATTTTCAATTTTTTTTTTTTTAAATTCGCTTTTCAAATTTAATTTACAAAACTTCATTTTTTTTTCAAATAACTTTTCAAAATCCTAATTCTCAAATTTAATTTTCAAAACTCTCATTTTCAAATAACTTTCATTTTCGAATAATTATTCAAATTTCCAATTTTTAAATTTGATTTTCAAAACTTCAATTTTCAAATAATTTTCTAAAATTTCAATTTTCAAATTTAATTTTTAAAAATTCCTTTCTCAAACGAATTTCCAAAATTCCAATTTTCATAACTTTAATCTTCAAATAATTTTCCAAAATTCCAAATTTAATTTAAAAAACTTCATTTTTTTTTCAAATAACTTTTCAAAATCTCAATTTTTAAATTTAATTTTCAAAACTGTCATTTTCAAATAATTTTCAATTTTATTTTATTTTTATAAAAAAAATCAATTCTTTAATAATTTTTCATTTTTTCCATTTTTTAAATTTAATTTTTAAGATTTTAATTTTCAATAATTTTCAAAACTCTAGTTTTCTTTCAAATGATTTTTACTTCAGTTTTCAAATATGTTTAATCCTACAACTTTTCATTCTTTATTAGGGTTTTAGGTTAAGAAAATCTCATTTTTAATAAACTTGCTACCTTTCCGTTCAAGGAAACACTTTCACAAACTTTCTTTAATTTTCAAATAATTTTTTTGTTTCTCTTGATTTTAAATAAACATAAATATGATTTTCATAATTCCAAAACAATAGAATTTGTGGGATTAATTCATGCAAAATCAATTAGGCTTTGGTGGACCCCCTACATATGAGTTTTCTCTTGTGATTGTCAACGGTTATGCTTAATGAATATTGTTTGATCTTTCATTTGCTCTTTGATATGCATGTGATAATTTTATACTTGAGCTAACTTTATTTCCATGATAGCACACTATTACTTGCTGCTAAGGTACGATCTCACGCTCATTTTGCTTATTCTTAAACATGATTCGTTTTATTATTTGACTATTTCATTGATATCCATTAATTTCCTTATCAATTGTCATATTTGTCTCACCTTATTTAGTAGAGAGACCCATTTTTAAGGGGATTAGAGGGATGCTATAGTTTTTTTACCGTACCTTCCTAATAAATAACCTGACCCTGAACTCAATTCGATTTTTCATAGAGTTGTTTTTCCAAATAAAGAGTCACACTTAGAGTTTTCTTTTTTATTTTATTTTTCCTTTAAAAAATAAAACAAAAATAAATGGTGACTCCAAGTATTTTCCAAAAAAAAAAAAAAAAAATCAAGTTTTCATCAAATAAAAAGTGAGTCACGCTATCGAGTGGGAATGCATCGTGCAAAAATACGGGGTCCACATTTATATATAATTTAAATTTTTATAATTATTTTTAATTTTAATAATATATAAATTATATATTTATAACCATGATCCCGTTATTAAATTGTGATCTTATAACTTTTAATCAATTGAATAATCATTCTAAAATGGTAGGTATATCACATAATGGTATATCTAGGATTAATGATACTTATTTCTTCAACTATCTCTCTTGACGCGAGTGGTTTGCATCTTTAATATAATTTCCTTAAGTTTTAATACAATATTCTTAAGATTTTGTATCAAATAATCATACTTGTATAATTTTCTTGAAGGTGGTGTGATATCTTTAAGATTTTATATAATATAGTCAAATTTGTATAGTCTCTTGCATATTGTCGTCTGAGAGACCAATGAAGGATAAAACAAGAATTGCAGCTCGCATGGATCATATCCCCTTTTTCTTTTTCGTTTTGTCACTTGAATTCAAAGCTTTATTAATGATATGAATCATATGATATTATTGAAAACTTTATAACATTTTTATTTTTTTTAATGAAAAGAAACTACATAACAGAATATCTACATATTTAATTTGAAAAAAGCATTGTAATAATCTTTAAAGCCAAGCTTTATAACATCTTTATATTTTTTCTGGTTTTTTTTTTAATGGAAAGAAACTACACAGCAGAATATTTACATATTTGATTTGAAAGAAACACTGTAATAATCTTCAAAGCCAAACTTTATAACATTTTAGAAAAATCTAACCTCCAAGTGAAAGATTCTAAATTATAAATACTTTTATTTGATAAAACAATCTGTTATTCTATTTACTTCTTCATAAATATGATGACAAACAAAAATATTAACGTCTTGTGTTATCTTCCAAATATTTTTCATTAACAACATAATAGAATTAAGAATGTTACTCTTTTTGTTATACTTATCTATCACCATTTTTTAGTCACCTTCAATCTCTAGATTTAACATCCCATTATTCTTAACAGCTAATATATCAACTATAAAAATCATATATTCTGTTCTTAAAAACAAAAAATAAGGTGTTTCAAAAAAAAATCTATTAGTTGTTTTCAGTTATTCTTTGAGAATTGTTTTAAAAAGTAATTATACAATCACAAAGAAGGATTAAAATAAAACCCTACAAAAATTATTTTTAAAATATAGAATTATTTTAGGTTATTATTTTAGAATTGTTTTAAATAATTATTTTTAAAATATAGAAAATAAGTTAAAGATATGTCAAGTTTTGAACAGAAATTATTTGACAAAATACTACTTTCAAAAATTATTTTTAACAACTGATTTAAAAAATAGTTACCAAATTTGATATAAGAAAATCACTAAAACTATATCTCATGTCCGTCTTTGCGGTTCATAGGCCATCCCTAATTTTAGCTAAAGGATTAACTCAAACCCTTCAAGAAGATCTTCTCTTCATCTCCTTCACAGTGCCGAGAACAAATTAATAATCCAATTTCTTCATCTTTCTTAATGTAATTAATGTTGAAAAATACCATACATACCCATGATTATTATTTTTCTTTCCTTCAACATGGAGTGCTTTGTACTTAAACCACATCATTGAAACAGATATGAGTCATGGAGGATTCACGTTCACTAACTTGAAGATATTGGACGGTAATCCAGGGGACCATAAGGCTCAAACAATTCAGCAAAAAACCCCTTCTTCCTCTTAGGGTTCCACCCCATGTCCTTGCAGAGTTGATCATTGTGCCATATATGAAGAGCTGCTATGCATGATCTCCGGTAGCGCTTCCCTGAGTATCGCTTCAGGTACTTGTCCCATCTTTCTATTGGAAGCTTTGAGCTGATGTAGTTTACAACTTTCTAGACTGTGGACCAGTCAAAAGCCACTGAAGTCCACCTAATATTAGATAGACTCTTCTATGATGTCTACACGTGGTAGAGATATCACTATTCGGTGTCTTGTCGGTCCCCATTTAGCTAGATTGCTGTTGTGTCAGTCCCGATCTTCAGTTTGTGACCTGATTTAAATAGAATATGTTGTTCTGCAAATGTTGTCGATAAAATAAAATAAATTTCATTATTGTCACACTTCTATAATATTCTAATGATTTTATTACCCATTCAAACGGGGGAAGAAGACCGGAAAAGGAAAGAAAAACAAATACAAAGGTGGCAAAACCACAAATCATCTTTTGCCTTGTCAACACTTTTTTGATGCTGGGCATGGGTGACTTGAGATCTTCAAAGGTTCTTCTACAAATCATCAATGGGACCTCTTTCCATTCTTTCTTTCTTTTTGCGGAATTGGAATCATGTTATTTTTCCTGAATAGGATTAGAATAAGAAGCTGGAGTTTGATTTTAGGATGGGCAGTAGTCCATTGGGCCATAAGGTTCGAACAGTTCAGGAATGAACCCCTTCTTTCTCTTAGGATTCCATCCCATGTCCTTACAGAGTTGATCATTGTACCATATATGAACAGCACCTATGCATGATCTCCTGTAGTATTCACCGGAGTATTGCTTCATGTATTTGTCCCATCTTTCTGCATCCTTCTCCATCTCCTTAATGCTTGGCAGCTTGAATTTGCCATCAAGAAGCTCTGCTACCCACCGGCACCTCATCTCCGATGTGTACAAATTTGAAACACTCTCTGAGAATCCAATCACCGCTAGCTGTGGAATTCTAGGATGAATGCATTCCCTGGTTGATCAAATCCGGAGGGGAAGTCCATATCAAGTCGTAAGTCATAATATTGACTAAATTCAGTCATGTATTTGACCCAAAAGCTAGTTACGTGTTACAAGGTACTAACCTATAGAGTGGAAGAGATGCAGTTGGAGAGCCGATAATGTAGTCTCTGAAGGTTGGAGACACAAAAATGTCTTTGAGCTTCTCATCTCCTTTGAATCCAGTTGCCAATATGACAAAATCCGTCTCTAGAGGTGTGCTTTCTCCATCTACCACAATTCCTTCTTTGCAGAAGCCAAACTTGGGAGCTTTCTTCAAAAGGATACTTCCCTTTTCAACTCTATCATAGAACCCTTCTGGCAATGTTGAGATCAAACAAGAGCTGATCTCATTGAGAAAGCTGTGTTTTGGTACCATCCCAAACTTTTCAAGGGACAGCTTCCTCTTTATATAAGATTCGACAAACTTGGAGAACCCCCATCTCTGTAGACATTAGATTCGAAACATTAGGGAGAGGTATTGAAGAAAACAAAATTCTTGTATTCTATAGAGTTATACCACAGGTGAAAGAATGGTTGCCAGGAGGCTGAGAAGGAACCCTTCACCAGGCTTATGAATCAGAAGCTCCGAGAAACGGTTAAGATACAGATAAGCTAGAGGTACCCCCCATGGTTGGTAATCCGTGACAGTCCAGTGCTCCGTCTTGTACAAGACTCTACATGGATGTTCCCCTACTACAAAAGTTTTCAACCATCTGTAAATTTATGTTTGTTCAGTATGAAAATAGACCAGGAAAGTTACTAATATCTGAAACCGAAACCTATCTCATACCATTTGCTGTTGAGCACTCCATAGCGATGTCCAGGGCATGTTTTTGAAATCCAACCACAGTTGTTCTTTTCCCTTTGATGAATTCAGCTGCTCTCTCGAAATCCATGGCAGCATACTCCATGGAATGTATGACCTTTCCATGGAACATTTCTGGGCCTTTGCCCGCTGGAAATTCTGGGATGTTGGGCACATCGCTGAACCGTCCGATGCAGAGGATAAGAAAATCCACTTGGTAAACCTGTGCCATTAATGCCATATTGGGTGAAAAATTAATGGCTACTAACTACAATTTATTAGATCTACTCGAAAAGCATACTTCAGCATGTACTTGAACATGAGCTAAAATCACAGAGATCTGCTGAAAAGTAGGCTAACATATATATAAAATATGATATATGGTCATTCATATATATATATATATATATATATATATATATATATATGTATATATACCTCAGTTGAGAGGTTGTGTGTGTCGTTTACAGTAAGATTCCACTTCCCTTTAGAGCCAAAGGGCTCACCGGCGCCACCCCACAGCTCCCATGCCTGCATCTCCTCCTCCGGTGGGCCTTCATAGGCGATGCTGAGGACTTTAGAGTTGAATTTGATGTGGCGGAGCAAGCCAAAATGATGGGCATAGGACTGAAGATAATCAAGAACTTGGGAATGGCTAGGAAAATCTTCAACCACTGAAGACGGCCATGGAAAGTCAGAGAATTGGAAGATTGGTTTGGGTGTTTGTAGCTTGGTAGTCTCGAGTGTCTTGGTCCATACTCCCCCGATGCTGCTCCGGGATTCAAAGACGACCGGGGTGTAGCCCTGGGAGAGGGTATACTTGCAGGCTAGGAGGCCGCTGATTCCCGCTCCTATGATGCCCACCTTCCTCTCCATTCTTAGATCTTGAGATTGATCGATCTCACCACTTCGGTGTGTCCTGTATATATGGCAAGACGCCGTGACCTTACCCGAAAAAGAAAAATATTTGTGCCTAACCAAAAACATATTCATAAGATATTTCCAGTTGGACCATCAGATTAGTATTTTTTTTGAAATTCAGACATTATTCTCCCTTGGTTTTATTGTTTTACATAGCTTGCAGCTTTAAACCGGTATGAAAGGGACCGATAAACCTACAAATCCACCCACCAGATAGTCAAAGTGACGGGCCCACTCGCCTGTCCTTTTTGAACTCAAAATGGAGGTAGGAAGGAGGCCCCAAACACTGAAAGTAGTTTCAGGTTTGCCATCGTGCAAAAGTCAATTTGTTATAATGATTTTTTTTATGATTACCAAGCTAATTAAATGTTAATAAAATAATAATAAAATAAATAATAAAATTTTATTTTAACTTTTAGTATATAATGTATCTTTTTAACAATCAAACCCTATAACCTTATTATTTAATAAAAATATTAATATATGATATTTTATACTAATCAATTTTAAATTTGTAATTATTTATATATAATTTAAAATTTTATAATTATTTTAAAATTAATAATAATATAAATTATATATTTATGATGTACATTAATATTTTAACCACATCATATAAATCAAATTCATCTCGATATCACATCAAGACAGATCTATCATTAATGATACTTTTTTCTTCAATTATCTCTCTCCTCGAGAGTGGTTCCCTTAATATATCATCCTTAAGTTTTAATACAATATCTTTAAGATTTTGTATCAGATAATATATTTGTATAATCTTCTTGAAGGGTGGTGTGATATCTTAAAGAATGTATATGAGATAGTCAAATTTGGATGAGAGACCAGTGAAGGATAAAACAAGAGTTACAGCTCACGCCAGATCAAATCCCCTATATATATATTTTTTTCTGGTTCAAATAAGAGGAAAAAAAAAGTTCGTCACTTGAATTCAGAACTTTATTAATGAATGTAAAAGTATGTGTCATATGTTGTGCTGGACTAAATCAAATCAAAATTATTTATGTTATTTTTTATTAGGGTCATTTTATAACATAATTAGACTTGTGTAATTATAATCTATCTTTAAAATATGGGTAAATACGAATATATTGATATTTAAATTTTACAGATATATTAAAAATATTATTGGATATTTTTTTTTAAAAATATCGATCGAACAATTTTTAAAAAAAATTCATGAATATGTTTAAAAAACTTTTAAAAAATGATAAAATGAGAAAGAATATATATATTAAATTTATTTTATAAATGTAAGTAACATAAATATGATTAAATATAATACTTATTATTTAAAAAAAAAAGTTTAAATTCCTTTAATATATTTATATTTATTTATTTTAAAAATTAAAAACAACTTTTATTAAAACATATTTGATTACATTTTAAATAAAAAATTAAATTGATTTACATAAAATAATTTATTTGAGATTTAGTTTCTAAAATTTTATTACAAATGTGTAATGAAATTTTTTCTATTAACATTAATTTATTTAAATAATTAAAATTATTAAAAATTTATCTTATCAAATTAATTTATAAAATATTAGAACCTCATTAATTGCTTTTATATTTCAACAATTTTTGAATAAAATTATATTTTAAATATTTTAAAATAAGAAACATTTAAAATTAAATAAAATTAAAAGGATAAATATAAAAATATTTGAAATTGAAGTGATAGTGATTTTTTAAAATAAGATTAATGAGATAAATATGGAAAGTAGTTAAAAATAAAATCATAATATAAAAATAAAAGGATAATATAAATTTAAAATAAAAAGATAAATTAGAAAGGAATAATTTAAAAACAAAAAAAGGATAAACATATATATTTTTTTAAATGGTGTTTTTTTTTAAAAAAAAAAGTTGGTAAAAATCAACGATTTTTTCAAAACAAAAGATAAATATTTTAATTAGAAATGATTAATTTAAAAAAAGAAAAATATTTTTTTGAAAAATGGAGTTTTTTCCTGAAAAATCGCTTATTTTTTGTGAGGATCGCGTGCAACGAATTTTTTTGGTTGAAAAATAGGGCGGAAAAACACAGGCGATCACTTATTTTTTTGGTTTTATTTTTATTTTTATTTTTTTTATAGAAAAAAAACTATATGACAAAGTATCTACATATTCGATTTAAAACAATAATCTTTAAAGTCAAACTTTATAACATGTCTAGGAAAATCTGACATCCAAGTGAAAGATTGGTTAAACAATATGCTATTCTACTTGCTTCTTCATAAATATGATGACAAAGTTTTGTGTTATCTTTCCAATATTTTCCATTAACAACATACTAGAACTAAAGATGTCACTCTTTTTGTTATAACTATCTATAACTATTTTTGAGTCACCTTCAATCTTTAAATTTAATAACTCATTGTTCTTAACAGCTAACATGTCATCTCTAAAAATCATACATTCTGTTCTTAAAAACAAAAAATGTGTTTTAAGAAAATATCTATTAGTTGTTTTCAGTTATTCTTTGAGAATTATTTTAGAAAGTAACTATACAAACACAAAGAATGATTAAAATAAAGTCCTACATATAATAATTATTTTAAAATATAAAAAATAAGTTAAACATATTTCAAGTTCCAAATAGAAATTGTTTTACAAAATACTACTTTAAAAAATTATTCTTAACAACTGTTTTAAAAAACAGTTACCAAACTCCATATAAGGAAATCACTAAAACTACATCCCATGTGGTCTTTGCAGTTCGTAGGTCATCCATAATTTTAGCTAATGGATAACTCAAACCCTTCAAGAAGATCTTCTTTTCATCTCCTTCACAATGCTAAGAACAAATTAATAATCAAATCTCTTCATGTTAAGCCATGTACGGTTGTAACTAAACCAAATTAGTTAGAAAACTTGTATCTTGATGATTAGTTCTGGTATTGTTAGATAATTAGTTATAAGGTATAACTAATTTCAAATACATATAAATATGTACAATCACTTCTCACAAAGTAGAAGAAATCTCAGAGAATAAAGTCTTTCAAAAGTTCAAGAAACCTCTGTTTCACTCTCTTTTCAATTTTATTCCATTAAGCTTTCCTTTAATTCTTACATGGTATCGGAGCCTGTAACAATGAAAGATCACTCAACCAATGTGACTCCACTGCAAGATTCTAGAGAAATTCCAATCGTTGGATTTGGTCTAATCATGGGACAAAATACTTCTCAGATGATGAATCAATCATTTCCATCACTCGGTCAATCTCTCATAATCAAACTCGATCACAATAACTTCCTCATTTGGCGCAATCAAATGCTTAATGTGGTCACTGTAAGCAAGTTTGATGATATTCTTGATGGAACCTGACCATGTCCACCACATTTTCTATCTGATCCAAATTCTACCTTTTCCACAACAATCAAATATCTAGTTGTAAATCCAAAATACATCACTTGGCAGTGTCAAAATCGATTGGTGATGAGTTGGATTTAATCCTCACTCACCGAACCGATGATGACTCATATCATGAGTTACAATACAACTCATGAAATTTGGGAATCTTTTCGACATAGTTTCACTTTTGCTTCTCAAGCTCATATAATGGAGCTTCGTTTAGATCTTCAAACTATACGCAAATGTGGCTTAAGCATGCTTGACTATATGCTATGAATACGTAATATTTGTGACAATCTAATTGTTGTTGGAGAACTAGTGTCAGAGCAAGATCAAATTATGATAATTCTAGGTGGATTAGGCCTTGAGTACAATCCTTTTGTAGTGATCATTACTTCACAAGCTAAACCAATCTTTATTGAAGAATTGCAAATTCACCTCATGGTTTTTGAACGACGTCTTGAACCCCAAAGATTTGTAGAAGAACATACTCTGATCCAAGCAAATGTTGCTTTGTTTTAGCAACAAAATAATAGGAAGAAAACCTATAATTTTAATTTTTGTCCAAATACTAGACAGATCTCAGGAAATGATCACTTTTTTTGTGGTACCTTCCATCATTCTAACAATCAAAATTTTAAAACAAAGAATTCTGCTGCTGAACGGACCATAAACAATATTGGTAACTCATTTGGAACTTTCAAGCCTCAGTGTCAAATTTGTTCTAAGTTCAGACACATTGCTTTACAATGCTGGTATCGATTTAACTCTGATTAATAGCCAAAAGATTTTAAGCATTCCACTTCTAATAATCCTCAGGCTATGACTGCAACTTCTGCAACAATGGGAGACACTTCTTGATTTCTTGATACAGGAGCTACACATCATCTCACATCCGATCTTAACAATTTAACAATCCATAATCCATTTAGTGGTGGTGACAAAGTAATTGTTAGAGATGGTAAGGGTTTATCTATTGCAAATATTGGTAAATTTTATCTTGCCTCTTCAAGTGGTTCTTTGGTTTTCAATGATGTCTTGCATGTTCCCTCTATTACAACCAACTTGGTTAGTGTGCAACGATTTTGCTCAGACAATGGCACCTTTATTGAATTTCATCCTTGTCATTTTATGGTGAAGGATCAGAAAATGAGACTTGTTCTTCTTCAAGGAAAAAATTGAGAAGAGTCTCTATAAACTTTATGCTACAACAAGAGATGTTGGTCATCCACTAGCCTTTTATTCTACTAGTAGTACTTCAGATGTTGGTTCTTTGAGGCTTTGGCATAATAGACTTAGTCATCCTTCTTTTGATGTTGTTTACAAAATCTTATCTTTTTGTAAAATACCTTTGAAACATGACAATAATAACTCTGTTTGTGAGTCTTGCCAGTCGGCTAAAAGCCATCGTTTTCCATTTGAAATGTCCACTTCTAGAGCAATAAAACCATTTGATCCCATCCATGCTAATCTTTGGGGTGCAACTCCTATAGTTTATGTTAATGGTGCTCGATATTTCCTCTTGCTAGTTGATGATTTTAGCAGATTCTCATGGTTGTATATTTTAGAAACTAAAAATGAAGCATTACTTATGTTCCAACGTTTTCAAGCCATGGTTGAAAGACAGTTTGATACTAAAGTTCAATGTTTTTAGTCTAATGAGGGAGTGAGTTTCAGGCTTTTCAGAATTATTTAGCTATAAATGGTCTTCTTCATCAAGTCTCTTGTCCTTATACTCCTTAGCGAAAAGGAAGAGTTGAATAGAAGAATCGTCATGTTGTGGAAATTGGTATTTTTTTTGTTAATCCTATTTGATATGCCTCTCAAATATTGGTTATTTGCATTTCAAACTGCCATTTTTCTCATAAATCGGCTTCCCTTTGTTGTTTTTTCACAAAATTCTCCTTATGGAGTTCTTTATAATTGTTTACCTGACTATACATCTTTTCAAAGTTTTGGGTGCTTGTGTTTCCCTTATATCCACCCTTATGCTTCTCACAAGATGGCAAATAGATCTGTTGTTTGCTGTTTTCTAGGCTATAGTGTTAAGCACAAGGGAATTATCTGTTTGGATATGGCTTCCTCTTAGATATATGCTTCCTGCTATGTTGTATTTGATGAAACTCGATTTCCATTTTTAACAAGGTCTTTATCTTCTCAACCAGTATCATCATCCAATTCTTCTTCAACACTTCTTGATTCTAGTATTCTCTCTATTCCTACACAATCTTCAAGGAATCTTAATAATCCTCAACCTAATATTTCTTCTTCAATTACTGTTCCTACTGATTTTGTTCCTATTTCCATTCCGTCGGATTTCCTACTAGTCCCATCTAATCCATCTTCTTCTCCTACTTTACCACAATCATTTTCTCCAACTTACAATGTTGATATTCCTTTACTTCCAAACCGAACTATTGTTACTTGTAGCCAAAATGGTATTTTTAAACCCCAAAAAATATTCAACCTTGTTGTCCAAACTACTGTTCATGAACCCTCTTCTTTCAAAGAAGCCATGTTGCATCATGAGTGGCAAGTTGCTATGAAGACCAAGTATGTTGCTCTTCTCACCAATTCCACATGGTCATTAGTTCCTAAACCCGTTAATAAATGCATTATTGTTTGTAAATGGATATACAAATTGAAACTCAAAGTTGATGGCTCAGTTGATCGTTTTAAAGCCCGCTTAGTTACAAAGGGTTTTAATCAAACATATGGTATTGATTATTTTGAAACCTTTTGTCCTGTTGTTAAGTAAGCTCCTCGAGCATGGTTCACAAAATTGAAGAACTCATTACTTGTCTAGGGTTTCTTTTGTTCTTTATTTGATTCCTCTATATTTCTCTTTTGGAAATGGACTAACATGATCATTATTCTCATCTATGTTGATAACATTATTGTTACTAGTTATAATTCTGTGTTGGTACACCAAGTGGTTTCTTCCTTACTCTCTTAGTTTGCTCTCAAAGACTTTGCTATTCTGAATTACTTATTGGGTGTTGAAGTATGTTGGCAAAAATCTTCTCTTCATCTTTCCCAAACCAAATATATTCAGGACTTGTTAACTCGTGCTGGTCTTGTAGATTGTAAACCTATTGTTATACCAATGACTAGCTCTCACACTTTATTTGTCTTTGATGGTTCTCTCTTGGCTGACCCTTCTCAATATCGCAACATTGTTGAAGCCCTACAATATTGTACCATTACAAGACCTGATATTTTTTTTTTGTCAACAAACTTTGCTAATTCATGCAATCACCAACTGATCTTCATTGGCAAGTTGATAAACGGTTACTGTGATGTCTCAAGGGCACTACTTCCTTTGGTCTTTACTTTCATTCTTCTCTTAATCTTCAACTTACTGCTATGCTAATACTGATTGGGCTAGTTGCAGTGATGATCGTCGAAGTACAAGTGGTCATTGTATATTTTTTGGCTCTAATTTAGTCTTTTGGAGCTCTAGTAAGCAGAAGGTTGTGTCTCGTTCTAACACTGAAACTGAGTAAAGGGTTGATCGCTCAGATTTTTGTCGTTTATTGGATCAAAACAAAATTTATAACCTAATTCACTATTCTATAGCAATTTGTACCCGATCAAAAATGGTTTTAGTACAAACTACCGTAGTATAGTGGTATTTAGGTATCGTCCACAAGGATGGATTATTCTCGATAATTAAGGCTTGAACGAGATGATAAGAAATGATGGTGATCAAGTGAAAGTTACTTGAAATTGCATGATAAATTCTCAAGATAGCAATGTATTCAAATTGAATTGAAAATGAAGTGTAAAAGAGAAGAAAATTTATAAGATGTGAGATTCTCGGAGTTAGGATTTTCTAAAGAGCAATTTCCATGGTGAATAGGTGTTGAGATCTAATTTTCATCAAGTTAGATTGAAAACCTAAATTTTCATCTAAACCGATTTTTGATTTAGCTTTAGATCTAGATCTAATTTCTCTTAAAATTAGGTAATCTAATCCAAGAGATCAATTTGAATCATAAATTCAATTCATCTTAAACTATCTTCCAATGATTCACACAATGCAACTATTCAATTTCATCAAATCTAGCATTAAGAATTTGATGAATCTACCTAGCTTGCATTGTAGTAATCATTCAAGACAATTTGAAGAGAAAAATCCCCAAATTTCAATTAATCAATCAATTGGATCTAATTACCTTTACAATTCGGGCTCAATTCTCTAATTCACCATAGATCTCGCCTTTAGATCCTCCTTCCTCCGAGAAAAACGTGATTTAGTCACTCATGCTTGGAGATTTGATCTCACAAGACATGTTTGGCTACCGAGAAAATAAGAGAAACTGAAGGAAAATGGAGAATTATATAGAGAGAAGAAGAATGAAAAGTACTACAATTAGAAAATGTATCAAAAGTTTTTCAATGAGTTAATCCCGTTTCTATTTATAGGCCAAGGTAAAAATGACACTTGGCAACATTCTAGAGGTCTTCCGGATGCTTCTTCATCAAGGAAGCTGGAGGAAATGAATTTTCGCACGAGCCCTAGCAATTTCGCATGATGGTGCGAAGTGGAGAATGCAACAGCTTCCTTTTCGTTCTTCTGGAGCGTTTCGCATGACTGTGCGAAAATTTCGCATGGTCATGCGAAACCGACAATTATGCTATTCCGGCTCCTCTTTACAACTTCTCTCATTTCTTCATGTTTAATCCATCTCCACCACCTTCAATTAAGCTTCAAAGCTTGGTTCAAGTGCATTTCTTCTTCCTCATGACCACATTATGTACCCTCCTCCATTCATTTTCCATTTGTCACTCCATGCTTCAAAAATCACCTTAAAATATCTCCAAAACTCAACAAAAACCATTAGTATCACTTGCAAGGGTAGTAATGTATTACTTGGGCAAATTAGGCATAATTACTACTCAAAAGGTGTAAAACACATGAAAGTTAGTATCTAAAATATGTGGTTTTTGAGTAGTAATCAAGGGTCTTAGCAAATGTTGTTTTTGAACTTCAGTGATTCAAACATCTTCTTCATGAGCTCTCTATCTCACCTTCTTCTTCTCCTATTCTGTTCTGTGACCACCTTTCTTGTTGCCAATCCTATTTTTCATTCTCAAGTTAAGCATATTGAACTAGATTGTCATTTTGTTTGGGAAAAAGGTTCTCAATAAGACTTTGGTGGTTCAACACATTCCTTCTTGTGACTAGATTGCTGATGTTCATACCAAAGCCTTACCTGTTCAACAATTTCTCAATCTACGAAGCAAACTCATCGTTCTAGCTAGGCCTTCAAGTTTAAGGGTGGATGTTAAGCCATGTACAGTTGTAACTAAACCAACTTAGTTAGAAAACCTGTATCTAGATGATTAGTTCTGGTATTGTTAGATAATTAATTTTAAGGTATAACTAACTTCAAATACATATAAATATGTAGAATCAATTCTCACAAAGTAGAAGAAATTTCAAAGAATAAAGTCCTTCAGAAGTTCAAGAAACCTCTGTTTTACTCTGTTTTCAATTTTATTCCATTTAGCTTTCTTTCAATTCTCACACTTCATATTTCTTAATGTAATTAATGTTGAAAAATACCCGTGTTTTGAAAGGCACTCTTGAGGCACGTTCTAGGGTGAGGCATCCAGAAAACACCTTAAGGTGTTGGCACAACAACGTTGAACACAAAAGGTGAAAGTCTTTTTGCCTGAAGTGCTTCAAAGGCACGCCCTACATACGTCTTTCACGTCTTGCTCACTAAAGTGTGAGCCTTTGGTTTGTTAAGGTGGCTAATAAGAAAAAATATAAACAACTTACCGTTGAAGACTTTATAACCCTACAAACACATTGAAGACTGAAGAGGAACCAAAGAGAATGAGTTGGGGAAAAAACCTAACCCTAACCCTAGCTCTTCATGGTTCGTACTTTCGACGACTTGAAGATCAACTTCTTCTTTGGCAACCTGAATATCGACTTCTTCTTGGGCAAAAACATTGAAGTGTTATTCCTCTTTTTCACTCTGATGACTTCATCTCGAAGGAAGTTCTCTTTCGGCGACAACACAACATGAAGAACGACATTTTTTTCATCTCGATTCTCAATAGATAGGTATTTTCTTTCTGCCGCTCACGCTCTCTTGGTCTCACACAGTCACATTTTTATCATCTCCTATTCTCTCTCTTTGTTTTTCACTCTTTTCAGTGTCCAGCTTCTCATAGCTTCAACGACACTATTTTCCTTATCTAGTTCTTTACCTTTATTTTTTTTTTTCCTCACAACAATCTCAAATAAATCCCAACAACAACTTTTATTACACCCTACAATAGCTTTTATTGCATCCAGTAGTATTTATTGCACCTGGCAACAACATTTATGCATGCACAGTGCAATAAAGCTAAATGGTGCACTGCACCATTTTTTAAACAATGCACAATACTAAAGTTTTAAAGAGGCACCCAATAGTATCTTTTAAATAAGGCACCTAGCAGTGTTTTTCTAAACAGTGAACCCAACACTGGTTTTTTACTATTCCATGCTTTATTATTAATTTTTAATTGTTAATTTGATATTTCAATTATGTTTTATAATTATTTTTAAGGTCAATTATATAATGAAATTTAATTATTATTGTTATTATTATTTTTTAGAATGAGTTCCTCCGATTCGAAAGTTTCACAAAAAGATTTTGTGTGAAAATATGTTATTGAAGTCTCCGAGGAGAAGTATATACGATGTAAGTTTTGTAATCAAAGATGCACAGGAAATGTGAATAGACTCAAACATCACTTAGCCAGAACTCATCATGGTATGAAACCTTGTACCAAGGTTAGTGAAGATGTTAGATTGGAATGCCAAAAGGCATTGAGCAATTATAAGGAACAAAAATAAAAAAGAAATTAATTGCTCTAAGAAATTGGTGTGGGTCCAAATGAGAGTGTTTTCTCCAAAAAAAATGGGGACATTGCAAAGTGGGAGTGGTAATGGTAGTGAGAGTGGTAGTGGGAGTGTAAATAGGAGTGGAGAACCTATAACTAGGGGACCCGTGGATAAATTCACCATTTCACAACCTAGACAAAATACTTTGAATTCTAAGTGGAAGCTAGAAGAAAGGAAGGAAGTGTGTAGAAAAATTGGTCGGTTTATATAATCAAAAGGTTTCCTATTTAATATAATGAATGATCCTTATTGGGTTTCTATGGTTGATGCAATTGCAAATTTTGGGCCTGAGTTTAAGCCTTCATCTATGCATGAATTGAGGACATGGATTTTGAAATAAAAGGTGAATGATACAAATATCATGATGGAAGAACACAAAAAAGCTTGGATGCAATATGGATGTTCAATTATGTTATATAGTTGGACAGATGGAAAAAATAGATGTCTTGTAATTTTTTTGGTGAATAGTCTTGTTGGCACATGGTTTTTGAAATCAATTGATGCATCTGATATAATAAAAAATGGAGAATTGATGTTCAAACATCTTGATGAGGTGGTTGAAGAAATTGGATAGGAGAATGTTGTATAAGTTATTACTGATAATACATCAAATTATGTGAATGCCATAATGAGGCTTACGGAAAAGATGAGAAGATTGTGGTGGACTCTTTGTGCTTATTGCATAGATTTGATGTTGGAGGATGTTGGGAAGCTAAATGTTCATGTTAATACACTTTTACGAGCTAGATAAGTGGTGAAGTTCATATATGGTCATACTTGGGTTCTTAGCTTGATAAAAACATTTACAAAAAATCATGAACTTATTCGTCCAGCAATTACACTGTTTGCTATTGCATTTCTTATTTTCCAAAGTCTTTATAAGCAAAAACAAGCTCTTATAACAATGTTCTCCTCTGAAAAATGGTGTTCTAGTATATGGGCCAAAAATGTAGAAGGTGTAAAAGCTTGAAGTACAGTATTGTTTGATCCAAATTTTTGGCTTCATGTTGTTTTTTGTATTAAGACCACTATTCCATTAGTAAGTATCTTAAGAGAGGTTAATTCAGAGGAAAGACCAGCCATGGGTTATATTTATGAGTTGATGGACTCAGCCAAGGAGAAAATTGCATTTAATTGTGGGGGCATGGAGAAGAAATATGGCCAAATTTGGAGAAAAATAAATACAAGATGGACTCCACAACTTCATCAGCATTTACATGCAGCAAGTTATTATCTTAATCCGCAATTGCGTTATGAAAATAAGTTCACTAATGTGGATGAGGTGAGGAACGAATTATTTGAATGCATGGATAAGATGTTGGATTACCAAGAACGTTTAAAAGCTAACATTCAATTGGATTCATATGACCAAGCAATGAGTGAATTTGGAAGCCAAATTGCAATTGATTCTCAAATATTAAGAAGTCCTACGAGTTGGTGGATGTGTTTTGGGGGTTCCACACCAAAGTTGCAGAAGTTTGTTGTTCGAGTCTTTAGCCTCACTTGTAGTGCTTCGAGATGTGAGAGAAATTGGAGCACTTTTGAATCGGTAATACTTCTATTTTTAAAAAAAATATTTGTATATGCATTTTTATTCTAATGTTAGAGAACTTTAATTTAATTTTAATGTATAAATTTGTTTCTTTATTATTTGTATATTCATACCAAAAAGAGAAATAGACTCGAACATAAGAGGTTAAATGCTCTATTGTATGTGAGGTACAACACTAGATTGAGAGAACGAAGTCTACAAAGGAAACAAAATGTTAATTCGATTTTGGTGGATGAGATTGATTCGGATGATGAGTGGATTGCGGAAAAAGAAGATCTTCTCCTCCCGCTTGATCTTTGTTGGCTTGAAGATAATGAACTATTTAATGTTGATGCCATTAGAATTATGTCATCCCAAAACTAAGAGACTCAAGTGTGATCAGACAACATGGTTTTTTCTCATTCCAACAAAAGAAAACATGATGAATTTGCAAGTAAGTACTCAAAATTTTAAGTAATAAATTTTTTAAAATTTATTAATGAACTTATAATATTTACACCTAATTTATACTTTATGTTAGGTAAAAGTGGAGGCAAAGGCAAAGGAAATGAGTTGAATTTAACACCAATTCATAAAGATGAGGAGTTAGATGAGTTGGGAAGGTTTGATAGTGGGAACTTTCCAACTATTGATACATTGGATAAGGATACTAATGCCATTAGAGATGATGATTTAAGTTGAAACGTTCTAGCAATATGTGTTGAACTCTATTTGATATTTTGTGACTTGGTTATGGTTGTCCGGAACTATTAATATGATTGCCTTTATTTTCTATCGTGAAAGTATGAAACAAGTAAGGTTTTTTTATAATTATAATGGATTGTTTTCATGTTTTTAATTTATGTTATTTTATTTTAAATTTTTATATATTATAAAATATTTATTAATTATAAAATGAGGGTCTCGGCTTACGCACCTCATGGGCACAAAAATGCCTCACCTTAGGCCATCACCTTTAAAAACTTTGAAAAATACCATCCATTATTATTATTTTTTTTTCTTTCCTTCAACATGGAGTATTTTGTACTTAAACCACATTATTGAAGTAGATATGAAGTGGTGGACGATTCACGTTCACTAACTTCAAGATATTGGACGGTAATCCAGGGGACCATAAGGCTCAAACAATTCAGCAAAAAACCCCTTCTTCCTCTTAGGGTTCCACCCCATGTCCTTGCAGAGTTGATCATTGTACCATATATGAAGAGGTCCTATGCATGATCTCCGGTAGTGCTTCTCTGAGTATCGCTTCAGGTACTGGTCCCATCTTTCTGCATCTTTCTCCATCTCCTTAATGCTTGGCAGCTTGAATGTGCCGTCGAGAAACTCCGCCAGCCACCGGCTCCTCATCTCCGACGTGTACAAGTTTGAACCACTCTCTGAGAATCCAATCACCGCTAGTTGTGGAACACGAGGATGAATGCATTGCCTAGTCAAATAAGAAAGTCCCTTCAGTTCATAGTTCAATTCCATTTTTTTTGTAATTAAATCTTATTTTATGACATTTTGTTTGGGTACGAAAAGTCAACACCGGCCCTCTCTAGCTTGGACTGGTCCTCAAAAACAATTTTCTGTTTTAAGAAAATTGTTTTTCAGATTTCAAAACATTTCTATAATCATTTCAATAGAAAACAGTCTTGTTCTAAAATCTGAAGTACAAATGATACTTCAAGTTTGTATGGACTTCCATTCAGAAAATTTCAGACGAATTCAGATAATCATGCTAACCTGAAGAGTGGGATTGATGCATTTGGGGAGCCAATGATGTGGTTCTGAAAGGTAGGGGACACAAATATGTCTTTGAGCTTCTCATCTCCCTTGAACCCTGTTGCCAATATGACCAAATCCGACTCCAGAGGTGAAGCCTCACCGTCAACCACAATGCCTTCTTTGCAGAAGCTGAACTTGGGAGCTTTCTTCAGAATGATGCTTCCCTTCTCAACTCTATCATAGAACTCCTCCGGCATTGATGATACCAAACAAGAACTGATGTCTTTGTGAAAACTTTGCTCCGGTACCATCCCAAACTTTGCCAGGGACAGCTTCTGATTTACATAGGTTTCCACAAACTTTGAGAACCCCCATTTCTGTCCAAAGATTACACAATAATTAATTATATACAGCTTAATTAACCGAGAATTAATTCTATATTTCAGGCACATATTTGTAAGTCTATGGAGTTGTACCAAAGGTGAAAGAATGGTAGCTAGGAGACTCAGAAAGAAGCCTTCACCAGGCTTGTGAACCAAAAGCTCCGCAAAGCGGTTAAAATACAGATAAGCTAGAGGCACCCCCCATGGATAGTAATCCGGGATGTTCCAGTGCTCGGTCCTGTATAACAGTCTGCATGGATTCAGCGCTCCTGCAAAAATTTTCAATCCTCTCTATTCAATCTACATGCGGGGTTTTTTTTTTTTTTTTTTTCTGTTTGTTTAACATGAAAATAGTCTGGGAATCTGAACCTATCTCTTACCATTTGCTGCTGAGCACTCCATTGCGATGTCCAGCGCAGATTTCTGGAATCCAACCACGGTTGTTCTTTTCCCTTTGATGAATTCAGCTGCTCTCTCGAAATCCATGGCTGCATACTCCATTGAATGTATCACCTTTCCACGGAACGCTTCTGGGCCTTTGCCTGCTGGAAATTCTGGGATCTTTGGAACGTCGCTGTATTGTCCAACACATAGGATAACAAAGCCCACTTGGTAAACCTGCTCATATATGACGCCTCTATATTACTTGAAACGACCAATAATGAATCTCAAACTGGCTGGAAATCAGCAATGTGACTATGATATTATCTTTTTTATATGATCATATGCATACCTCAGTTGAAAGGCTGTTTGTGTCCTTCACTGTAATGCTCCATTTCCCTTTAGAGTTGAAGGGCTCACCGGTACCGCTCCAGAGGTCCCATGCCTGCACCTCTTCATCCGATGGGCCTCCATACTCGATGCCGAGGACTTCGGAGTTAAACTTGATGCGGGGGAGCAAGTTGAAGTGGGTAGCATAAGAGACAATATAATCTAGTACTTGGGAATGGTTAGGAAACTCTGGTACAGAAGATGGCCATGGGAAGTCTGAGAACTGGTAGACGGATCTGGGTGTTTGGAGCTTTGTAGTCTCGAAAGTCTGGGTCCAAACTCCGCCGATGCTGCTCCGGGACTCGAAAACAACCGGAGTATAGCCCTTGGAGAGGGTATACTTGCAGGCTAGGAGGCCACTGATGCCTGCTCCGATTATGGCCACCTTCCTCTCCATTTAGGTATGTTAGATGTGCATCACATCACTTAATCTCGTTGTATAAGAGAGGAAACTTTATTCTCCTTCTACCCTCGATCAAATCTTTATTCCCTTCTTCTTCCCTAATTGGGATCAAATTAGTAACTTCACAAATTAATTAATTAATTAATTATTTATTTATTTATTTATAATATTAATTTATAGATCTTGGGGTGTGAGCCTATTTTTTTTTAGGAAGAATATAAAATAAAATAATTACTTGAGTGTAAGTCTATAAATTAGATCTACATCTTGCATGAGAAACGAGGCAGATGTAAAATAAAGGTTACAGCTGGTCTCAACGTAGACTTGGGGAATCGTTCCTTCCAGTTTTATTTATTTTGTGTTTTTTAATTCTTAAAATAATTATTTTTTAACAGAAAAAAATAAAAAAATAAATTAAATAAAAAAATAACAGTTACCCTCGAACATTTTCTTACCAAATAAACCTAATTAAAAATCCTAATTATTATTTATTGCCTATTTTTAAATTAATTATAGAAAAATAACTTTTATTATTATAATGAATTTAAATATTTACAAATATGTCAAATTATTTATTTTAAATTATTATTTTTAAACATATAAAAATAAGGAAATAAAATAAAATAATTAATTTATAGATATTTATCCTAAAAATAAATGGATTTAGCATGGATACGACGTAATAATATTAGGGTTAAACCTGATTTACATGGATAGCAATTATCAGGTTACCTGCAGTTGATAGCGGACTGCTGTATGAAATTAATACTGGTGGGACCCTGTAACTGTACTTGTCTGTGGAAGTCGGAAAAATCACGGGCCCAAGCCCAAGTGGGCTTGGGCTTGATAAGTGATGCCTATAATTGGTTACAAGGCTATGAATAGTAATATATACAACTACTCTTGACTTATTTTTGTCTCTATTCCTCCGCTCTTTCATATGCCAACTCCCATAAATTTATCCTTATTTAATTATTTTTGAATTTTTTTATTATTTTTTAAAACTTTTTTATAAATAATTAAAAAATAAATATTATTTTCTATTTTTAAATTATAAATAAACAAAAATTATATTAATAATTCAAAAACTATTTTAAAAAATAATTTCTAAAAAAAGTTAATTTAAAAATTTTAGAAGTAAATAATTTAATAATTAAAATATTATTTAAAATATATATATATTCATTATTTTCTTTTTTTTAATATTAAAAATTATTTTAATGCTTTTTTTTTTACTATTATAAAATAAATAATTTAAATTTGTTTTAAAAAATAACAGTTACCCTTGAACATTTTCTTATCAAATATACGTAATAAAAAATCCTAATTATTATTCAATGCCAAATTTTAAATTAATTAAATAAAAATAATTTTTATTATTATAATGAATTTAAATATTTAAAAATATGTTAAATTATTTTCTTTTAAAAATGTTATTCTAAACATATAAAAATAAGGAAAAAATATATAATAATTAATTTATGGATATTTATCCTAAATATCCCAGCACCGATCAGTTCAACACCCCCAACCTTTTTGGGAGTGGCCCAACAGTAATTGTCTACTGTTTTTTTTTTGACAAAACGGGCTTCTCACCATGGCCCAACATTAAATACCCCCCGTCTTGCAAAATGGCCCCCTTACTCAAGTAAGGTGCCATAAGGCCCACCAACCACTTGGCTTAACCGCCTGACTTCAATTACATTGGAAGAGATGTGGGATAAATTAAAAGGGAGATAAAAGCAAAAATCAGCTCTAGGCTGCAACAAGAGGGTTTGAACCATGGACCATCAGCATAACCGTGTTGCTCATTTGTTTGAGTCAATATTTAACAAAAAATAACTACATAGGTTATTTCAAAAAATAATATATATAAATCACATACTTTTTTTTTTCATTTTCAATTTGTTTTCATATTTAAATACAATTTTTATTTTTTATTTTTACCATTTTGAATATATTTTCATATTTAAATATTATATATATTTTGTTTAATAAATTTAAACCATTAATATATTTATATAAAAATGAATAAATAATATTATAAATATTATTTAATTTTTAATGATATATTTTAAATATTTTATAATTATTTTAAATTTTAATAAAATATAAAATATATATTTATGACATCATCGATTCGACCGTGTTTCGACCATCGATCCGACCAGTAAACCATGAACTAGTAACTTTTTCGATTCAATATCCAATCCGATTCTAAAAACATTGAAGTAAACTAACAAAAAACAATTCATACCCAAAACACTATCCTTTAGTCACCCAACTTTAAGGTCATCTCGAGTAAAAAAGTAATATTGATAACCTAATCTAATTAAAATACCTAATACCTAGTAACTAGTTTAAAGTTTTTAACCTCTAAAAAGTTTCTATAATTAGATGATACAAAATCATAAAGATACCAAAAATCACCCTACCTGTTTGAAAAAATTGGATACAATGGAGAAAAGAAATACTTTCAAACACTCACTTTGATACAATAAAACTCTCAAAGTTGCAAAATAAGAACAAGAAGAAGAAGAACACAAGAAAGACTCAAACAAGTTTTTGGAACTTTGTCCAAAGACTCTATTTCCTCCCACTTCTAGAAATCTTTAGGGAACTAATGGAAATAGTCTTGGGATTGATCAAGCCTTTTCACTTTTCTGCATAAGATTTCAAAAAGAAGAAAAGTCATATATATAGCACTCTTAGGGTTGAAAAAAGGTTACAATGATGAGAAAAAACCCATTGTCTTCCTCAATCTCTTCATCTTTGTAACATTCAAAAATTAAATCATATGTTTAATTCACACATTAAACATGATTTAATCTCAAATGCGTAACTCTTTTACACTTAACCTCTTAAGTTTTATAAAGTTACAAAGATAAGAAGACTCATTGTCTTCCTTAACCTTTCAAGTTTTGTAACATTTCAAAACTTAATCATATGTGTAAATACCTCTTAAGTTTTGTAACATTCTAAAACTTAATCATGTGTTTAATTCACACTTTAAAAGTGTAACCCTTCTTACACTTTATTTTCAAAGGTTATTTTTCAAAAATGTAACTCTTCTTACACTTTATTTTTAACCAACAATATATATATTTATATAAATATAACACTACCTATGAATAAGGTCCTTCACAAGAGAATACCTCACAAGAAAATAGCAAAAGGAGAAACTTCTCAAAAGCCTCATGAACAAGGAGCATATAAATAGCTCCTCCTCAGCTAAGAGAGTAGGTCCTTCCCTTCACAAAAATCCTTCATTATATCTTGCCAATTAATAAATGAAAACTCATTCATTTATGAAGATTTTGAGCATTGTCAATGATCAAGGAACTTGTAAATAGTTTCTCCAAACCAAGAGAAGAATAAGTCCTCTACCAAATTTCTTTGTATCCACCAAACAAATGAATAAAAATTTAATTACTCATTAAGGAATTTCAACATCTTCAATCATTTTAATTAGTAGAAAGTTAAGTACATATAAATTAATTAATAATTAAGATTTGAATAATTTTAATTAAGTTAAAATTATTTATTTTAAAAACATTATATAAAGATATTTTCTAAGGTAAAATTTAAATTATTTTATAAATGCAATGTGTTTCAAATATTAAAATATAATATATTTGCAAACAATATAATTAAATGAAATAAATTTTATCTTTATGGTATCTTCATTTTTCACTTTCTAAACTCAATTATATATTAATTTGTTTAATTTTTTTTATTTTTATACTTTGGTAGCCACTTTTCTTATCAATGTATATGTTATTACCCAAGGTCATAAATTTTATCCTTTTTGTTTTTATCATTTTTAGGGTTTTTCTAATATTTTTATTCCATATTTTTAAATAGAAATTTTTTGTCTAATATTTTTTTTTTCTATCAATTTATGATATTTGGATCCTTATGAATACCCACTTATATATAGTGGATGTTGATGGTGCACCTATCACCTCTAAGTGAGAGGATATTTAGTGAATAATTAATATACATAAATATGTTGGGTGGGCATAAGCTGTGATATCAATTTGTTTGAGTAATAAGATTAATAAAGAAACACATAGGAAAAATAAAATTGGGGAGAGTTAAAAACTTTATTGTATTTCATTACTTTTTCTTATTCATATATAATCTCTTATTTATAAATACTCACATTAAACAAAATCGAAACTCATATTAATAAAATATAGAAACTTTTTAAAATTTCAAAACTTAAAAATAGAAACTACAATAATTAGTCAAAATAAAATATAATCCTTAACTTTTTAAAAACTAAATCTAATTATAATATTTTGAAATTTTCTAAATCAAATTTACTTTCCAACAAAATAATATAGGTTTTTGGCCTTCTGATTATCAAGTTTTGAGACAAGGTGAAAGCGTCGATTTTGTGGAAGGAAGTTGAAAGTAGGATGATTTGTATATGCATTGGAAATGATCAGTTGAAGAATAAGCTTAATATTTATTATTTAATGATTTAAGTTAACTTTAAGTTAAATTATTTTTAAGTTATTAACTTAAAACTTATTACTTATTTTTTATTTTTTTAAGCATTAAAGTTGCTCAATAAAATTAACTCAAAATGTATTTTAATTTATCACATTAACATATTTATCTTCATTAATTGTAATTAATGTTTATAATTATTAATTTTAACTAATATTTATTTTCATCAATACTTAAAGCATTTTAGATACATAAGATGACCTTAAAATACTTACTATAAAAAATAAATCATAGATTTGTAATTATGATGGTTAAATATATTCTCATAAAGTGAACTATTTTGACTTAAATATTTAAAGTTATTTTTTATTTTAAGTTATCACATTAAATTATTTTATCAAATATGCTTATTAATTTACTCAATAATTTAAATTAAACTATTAAATTACTTTAATTCATTAAGCTAATTGTCTAACACCACCCCTCCTGACAAAACTAAAGCCCATCTTCCTAGCACCTACTCAAGAAGTACAAAAGATATATCCATACCCACACTTTATTATTTTTTTTCTCTAGATTGATTAGTGAAGTACTTAGAATAGGAAGTGCCTAATTCAGGTAGAACAAGATTGCAGTAACCCAAACAGCCCAAGGGAGATGAAAATCACGGAACCACTCCAAAGTCCCTCTCAAATTGAATCCAGGATTGCAGTAAGTAGAACAAATTAATGCTTCACTGAATCTGGATATGGCTAGACAACTCAAACCTCTTCTTTTATTCCTCTCCTTCTAAGGGTGAGTTGCAGGGATGAGGGATTGTTTCTTGGAGGATAACGGTTTGATGTTGGTGATTGAACTAGTCTCCAAGTGGGAGATTTTTTAGCCTTTGTGGAGCCTAGTTTTGTTTGATTCGGTTTGACGACCCGACCCGAATAATATTGCATGGTTTTTTAATGGGAGATTTACTGAGGCATGTTGGGCTCGTTTAGCCCATTGTGGAACCACATTTTATAATTAGGGTTTTTTTAGTGTGGTGTGGTTGTCGTGTTATATATAGAGAGAAAATATTGTAGCCGTTGTGGTTGTACTATGTATTCTTCCCTGATAATAGTGATATCCCTGCAACTCCGTGGACGTAGGCATATTGCCGAACCACGTAAATACTGTCTTGTGCATGTGATTGTTTTTCTTTGGCATGTGTTTTTCTCTATTTTTTTTGTTTCTCACAAGTTGGGAATTCGGTTTAATTCCCTACACTAAGTTTGGACACATTGCTTTACAATGCTGGTATCGATTTAACTCTGATTAATAGCCAAAAGATTCTAAGCATTCCATTTCTAATAATCCTCAGGCTATGACTGCAACTTCTGCAACAATGGGAGACACTTCTTGGTTTCTTGATACAGGAGCTACACATCATCTCACATCCGATCTTAACAATTTAACGATCCATAATCCATTTAGTGGTGGTGACAAAGTAATTGTTAGATATGGTAAGGGTTTATCTATTGCAAATATTGGTAAATTTTATCTTGCCTCTTCAAGTGGTTCTTTGGTTTTCAATGATGTCTTGCATGTTCCCTCTATTACAACCAACTTGGTTAGTGTGCAACGATTCTCCTCAGACAATGGCACCTTTATTGAATTTCATCCTTGTCATTTTGTGGTGAAGGATCAGAAAATGAGACTTGTTCTTCTTCAAGGAAAAAATTGAGAAGAGTCTCTATAAACTTTCTGCTACAACAAGAGATGTTGGTCATCCACTAGCCTTTTATTCTACTAGTAGTACTTCAAATGTTGGTTCTTTGAGGCTTTGGCATAATAGACTTGGTCATTCTTCTTTTGATGTTGTTTACAAAATCTTATTTTTTTGTAAAATACCTTTGAAACATGACAATAATAACTCTGTTTGTGAGTCTTGCCAGTCGGCTAAAAGCCATCGTTTTCCATTTGAAAGGTCCACTTCTAGAGCAATAAAACCATTTGATCTCATCCTTGCTAATCTTTGGGGTGCAACTCCTACAGTTTATGTTAATGGTGCTCGATATTTCTTCTTGCTAGTTGATGATTTTAGCAGATTCTCATGGTTGTATATTTTAGAAACTAAAAATGAAGCATTACTTATGTTCCAACGTTTTCAAGCCATGGTTGAAAGATAGTTTGATACTAAAGTTCAATGTTTTTAGTCTAATGAGGGAGTGAGTTTCAGGCTTTTCAGAATTATTTAGCTATAAATGGTCTTCTTCATCAAGTCTCTTGTCCTTATACTCCTTAGCGAAAAGGAAGAGTTGAATAGAAGAATCGTCATGTTGTGGAAATTGGTATTTCTTTG
This sequence comes from Vitis riparia, assembly GCF_004353265.1. Lineage (NCBI taxonomy): Eukaryota > Viridiplantae > Streptophyta > Magnoliopsida > Vitales > Vitaceae > Vitis > Vitis riparia. The sequence goes on along the minus strand of NC_048433.1, from coordinate 2,130,488 downwards.
TTAATCCAAGTTGATATGTCTCTCAAATATTGGTTATTTGCATTTCAAACTGCAATTTTTCTCATAAATCGGCTTCCCTTTGTTGTTCTTTCACAAAATTCTCCTTATGGAGTTCTTTATAATTGTTTACCTGACCATAAATCTCTTTGAAGTTTTGGGTGCTTGTGTTTCCCTTATATTCGCCCTTATGTTTCTCACAAGATGGCAAATAGATCTGTTGTTTGCTGTTTTCTAGGCTATAGTGCTAAGCACAAGGGATTTCTCTGTTTGGATATGGCTTCCTCTTAGATATATGCTTCCTACTATGTTGTATTTGATGAAACTCGATTTCCATTTTTGACAAGGTCTTTATCTTCTCAACCAGTATCATCATCCAACTCTTCTTCAATACTTCTTGATTCTAGTATTCTCTCTATTCCTACACAATCTTCAAGGAATCTTAATAATCCTCAACCTAATATTTCTTCTTCAATTACTGTTCCTACTGATTTTGTTCCTATTTCCACTCCGTCGGATTTCCCACTAGTCCCATCTAATCCATCTTCTTCTCCAACTTTACGACAATCATTTTCTCCAACTTCCAATGTTGATATTCCTTTACTTCCAAACCGAACTATTGTTACTTGTAGCCAAAATGGTATTTTTAAACCCCAAAAAATATTCAACCTTGTTGTCTAAACTACTGTTCATGAACCCTCTTCTTTCAAAGAAGCCATGTTGCATCATGAGTGGCAAGTTGCTATGAAGACCAAGTATGTTGCTCTTCTCACCAATTCCACATGGTCATTGGTTCCTAAACCCATTAATAAATGCATTATTGTTTGTAAATGGACATACAAATTGAAACTCAAAGTTGATGGCTCAGTTGATTGTTTTAAAGCCCGCTTAGTTACAAAGGGTTTTAATCAAACATATGGTATTGATTATTTTGAAACCTTTTGTCCTGTTGTTAAACCAACCACTATACGACTTGTTCTTTCTCTCGCTATTTCTCGTGGTTGGTTAGTGAAGCAATTAGATGTTAATAAGGTTTTTCTCAATGGTGAGTTAGAAGAAGAGGTTTACATGGTTCAACCTCCAGGTTTTGTTGATAATTTTAAACCCGATTTTGTTTGTAAACTTCACAAATCCTTGTATGGTCTTAAGTAAGCTCCTCGAGCATGGTTCACAAAATTGAAGAACTCATTACTTGTTTGGGGTTTCTTTTGTTCTTTATTTGATTCCTCTATGTTTCTCTTTTGGAAATGGACTAACATGATCATTATTCTCATCTATGTTGATAACATCATTGTTACTAGTTATAATTCTGTGTTGGTACACCAAGTGGTTTCTTCTTTACTCTCTTAGTTTGCTCTCAAAGACCTTGGTATTCTAAATTACTTATTGGGTGTTGAAGTATGTTGGCAAGGATCTTCTCTTCATCTTTCCCAAACTAAATATATTCAGGACTTGTTAACTCATGCTGGTCTTGTAGATTGTAAACCTATTGTTATACTAATGACTACCTCTCACACTTTGTTTGTCTTTGATGGTTCTCTCTTGGCTGACCCTTCTCAGTATCACAACATTGTTGAAGCCCTACAATATTGTACCATTACAAGACCTAATATCTTTTTTTCTGTCAACAAACTTTGCTAATTCGTGCAATCACCAACTGATCTTCATTTGCAAGTTGATAAACGGTTACTGTGATGTCTCAAGGGCACTACTTCCTTTGGTCTTTCATTTCATTCTTCTCTTGATCTTCAACTTACTGCTTATGCTAATACTGATTGAGCTAATTGCAGTGATGATCGTTGAAGTACAAGTGGTCATTGTATATTTTTTGGCTCTAATTTAGTCTCTTGGAGCTCTAGTAAGCAGAAGGTTGTGTCTCGTTCTAACACTGAAACTGAGTATAAGGCCTTAGCAAAGGCTGCTTTTGAACTTCAGTGGATTCAACATCTTCTTCATGAGCTCTCTATCTCACCTTCTTCTTCTCCTATTCTGTTCTGTGACCACCTTTCTTACTGCCAATCCTATTTTTCATTCTCAAGTTAAGCATATTGAACTAGATTGTCATTTTGTTTGGGAAAAAGGTTCTCAATAAGACTTTGGTGGTTCAACACATTCCTTCTTGTGACTAGATTGTTGATGTTCATACCAAAGCCTTACCTGTTCAACAATTTTTCAATCTACGAAGCAAACTCATCGTTCTAGCTAGACCTTCAAGTTTAAGGGTGGATGTTAAGCCATGTACAGTTGTAACTAAACCAACTTAGTTAGAAAACTTGTATCTAGATGATTAGTTCTGGTATTGTTAGATAATTAATTTTAAGGTATAACTAACTTCAAATACATATAAATATGTAGAATCAATTCTCACAATGTAGAAGAAATTTCAAAGAATAAAGTCCTTCAAAAGTTCAAGAAACCTCTGTTTTACTCTGTTTTCAATTTTATTCCATTCAGATTTCTTTCAATTCTCACACTTCATATTTCTTAATGTAATTAATGTTGAAAAATACCACTATTTTGAAAAACACTCTTGAGGCACGCTCTAGGGCGAGGCATCCAGAAAACATCTTAAGGCGTTGGCACAACAATGTTGAACACAAAAGGCCAAAGTCTTTTCACCTGAAGTGCTTCAAAGGCGCGCCCTACATACGTCTTTCACATCTTGCTCATTAAAGTGTGAGCCTTTGGTTTGCTGAGGTGGCTAATAAGAAAAAATAGAAACAACTTACCGTTGAAGACTTTATAACCCTACAAACACATTGAAGACTGAAGATGGACCAAAGAGAACGAGTTGGGAAAGAAACCTAACCCTAATCCTAGCTCTTCATGGTTCGTACTTTCGACGACTTGAAGATCAACTTCTTCTTCGACAACCTGAAAATCGACTTCTTCTTGGGCAAAAGCATTGAAGTGTTATTCCTCTTTCTCACTCTGACGACTTCATCTCGACGGAAGTTCTCTTTCAGCGGCAACACAACATGAAGAACGACATTTTTTTCATCTCGATTCTCAATAGGTAGGTATTTTCTTTCTGCTGCTCACCCTCTCTTGGTCTCACACAGTTACATCTTTATCATCTCCTATTCTCTCTATTTGTTTTTCACTCTTTTCAGTGTCCAGCTTCTCATAGCTTTAACGACACTATTTTCCTTATCTAGTTCTTTACCTTTTTTTTTTCCTCACAACAATCTCAAATAAATCCCAAGAACAACTTTTATTGCACCCTGCAATAGCTTTTATTGCACCCTGCAATAGCTTTTATTGCATCCAGCAGTATTTATTGCACCTGGCAACAATATTTATGCATGCACAGTGCAGTAAAGCTAAATGGTGCACTGCACCATTTTTTAAACAATGCACAATACTAAAGTTTTAAAGAGGCACCCGATAATATCTTTTAAATAAGGCACCTAGCAGTGTTTTTCTAAACAGTGAACCCAACACTATTTTTTCACTATTCCATGCTTTATTTTTAATTTTTAATTGTTAATTTGATATTTCAATTATGTTTTATAATTATTTTTAAGGTCAATTATATAATGAAATTTAATTATTATTGTTATTATTATTTTTTAGAATGAGTTCCTCCGATTCGAAAGCTTCACAAAAAGATTTTGTGTGGAAATATGTTATTGAAGTCTCCGAGGAGAAGTATATACGATGTAATTTTTGTAATCAAAGATGCACAGGAAAGGTGAATAGACTCAAACATCACTCAGTCGGAACTCATCATGGTATGAAACCATGTACCAAGGTTAGTAAAAATGTTAGATTGGAATGCCAAAAGGCATTGAGCAATTATAAGGAACAAAAATAAAAAAGAAATGAATTGCTCCAAGAAATTGGTGTGGGTCCAAATGAGAGTGTTTTCTCCAAAACAATGGGGACATTGCAAAGTGGGAGTGGTAATGGTAGTGAGAGTGGTAGTGGGAGTGTAAATAAGAGTGGAAAACCTATAACTAAGGGACCCATGGATAAATTCACCATTTCACAACTTAGACAAAATACTTTGAATTCTAAGTGGAAGCTAGAAGAAAGGAAAAAATGGAAAAATGGAAAAAATAGATGTCTTATAAATTTTTTGGTGAATATTCTTGTTGGCACATGGTTTTTGAAATCAATTGATGCATCTGATACAATAAAAAAATGGAGAATTGATGTTCAAGCATCTTGATGAGGTGGTTGAAGAAATTGGATAGGAGAATGTTGTGTAAGTTATTACTGATAATACATCAAATTATGTGAATGCCATAATGAGGCTTATGGAAAAGATGAGAAGATTGCGGTGGACTCTTTGTGCTTATTGCATAGATTTGATGTTGGAGGATGTTGGGAAGCTAAATGTTCATGCTAATACACTTTTGCGAGCTAGATAAGTGGTGAAGTTCATATATGGGCATACTTGGGCTCTTAGCTTAATAAGAACATTTACAAAAAATCATGAACTTATTCGTCCAGCAATTACACTGTTTGCTACTGCATTTCTTATTTTCCAAAGTCTTTATAAGCAAAAACAAGCTCTTATAACAATGTTCTCCTCTGAAAAATGGTGTTCTAGTATATGGGCCAAAAATGTAGAAGGTGTAAAAGCTTGAAGTACAGTATTGTTTGATCCAAATTTTTGGCCTTGTGTTGTTTTTTGTATTAAGACCACTATTCCATTAGTAAGTGTTTTAAGAGAGATTAATTCGGAGGAAATACCAGCCATGGGTTATATTTATGAGTTGATGGACTCAGCCAAGGAGAAAAATGCATTTAATTGTGGGGGCATGGAGAGGAAATATGGCCCAATTTGGAGAAAAATAGATACAAGATGGACTCCACAACTTCATCAGCATTTACATGCAGCAAGTTATTATCTTAATCCGCAATTGCATTATGAAGATAAGTTCACTAATGTGGATGAGGTGAGGAACGAATTATTTGAATGCATGGATAAGATGTTGGATTACCAAGAACGTTTAAAAGCTAACATTCAATTGGATTCATATGACCAAACAATGAGTGAATTTGGAAGCCGAATTGCAATTGATTCTCAAAGATTAAGAAGTCCTATGAGTTGGTGGATGCGTTTTGGGGGTTCCACACCAAAGTTGCAGAAGTTTGTTGTTCGAGTCCTTAGCCGCACTTGTAGTGCTTCGAGATGTGAGAGAAAGTGGAGCACTTTTGAATCGGTGATACTTCTATTTAAAAAAAAAAAAATTAGTATATGCATTTTTATTCTAATGTTAGAGAACTTTAATTTAATTTTAATATATAAATTTGTTTCTTTATTATTTGTATATTCATACCAAAAAGAGAAATAGACTCGAACATAAGAGGTTAAATGCTCTATTGTATGTGAGGTACAACACTAGATTGAGAGAGCGAAGTCTACAAAGGAAACAAAATGTTAATTCGATTTTGGTGGATGAGATTGATTTGGATGATGAGTGGATTGCGGAAAAAGAAGATCTTCTCCTCCCGCTTGATCTTTGTTGGCTTGAAGATAATGAACTATTTAATGTTGATGCCATTAGAATTGCGTCATCCCAAAACCAAGAGACTCAAGCGTGATCACAACATGGTTTTTTCTCATTCCAACAAAAGAAAACATGATGAATTTGCAAGTAAGTACTGAAAATTTTAAGTAATAAATTTTTTTAAGTTTATTAATGAACTTATAATATTTACACCTAATTTATACTTTATGTTAGGTAAAAGTAGAGGCAAAGGCAAAGGAAATGAGTTGAATTTGACACCAATTCATAAAGATGAGGAGTTAGATGAGTTGGGAAGGTTTGATAGTGGGAACTTTCCAACTATTGATACATTGGATGAGGATGATAATGTCATTAGAGATGATGATTTAAGTTGAAACGTTCTAGCAATGTGTTGAACTCTATTTGATATTTTGTGACTTGGTTATGGTTGTTCGGAACTATTAATATGATTGCCTTTATTTTCTATTGTGAAAGTATGAATCAAGTAATTAGGTTTTTTTATAATTCTATGGATTGTTTTCATGTTTTTAATTTATGTTATTTTATTTTTAATTTTTATATATTATAAAATATTTATTAATTATAAAATGAGGGTCTCGGCTTACGCACCTCATAGGCACAAAAATGCCTCACCTTAGGCCATCACCTTTAAAAACTTTGAAAAATACCATCCATTATTTTATTTTTTTTCTTTCCTTCAACATGGAGTATTTTGTACTTAAACCACATTATTGAAGTAGATATGAAGTGGTGGACGATTCACGTTCACTAACTTCAAGATATTGGACGGTAATCCAGGGGACCATAAGGCTCAAACAATTCAGCAAAAAACCCCTTCTTCCTCTTAGGGTTCCACCCCATGTCCTTGCAGAGTTGATCATTGTACCATATATGAAGAGCTGTTATGCATGATCTCCGATAGTGCTTCTCTGAGTATCGCTTCAGGTACTGGTCCCATCTTTCTGCATCTTTCTCCATCTCCTTAATGTTTGGTAGCTTGAATGTGCCGTCGAGAAACTCCGCCAGCCACCGGCTCCTCATCTCCGACGTGTACAAGTTTGAAACACTCTCTGAGAATCCAATCATCGCTAGTTGTGGAACTCGAGGATGAATGCATTGCCTAGTCAAATAAGAAAGTCCCTTCAGTTCATAGTTCAATTCCATTTTTTTTGTAATTAAATATTATTTTATGACATTTTGTTTGGGTACGAAAAGTCAACACCGACCCTCTCTAGCTTGGACTGGTCCTCAAAAACAATTTTCTGTTTTAAGAAAATTGTTTTTCAGATTTCAAAACATTTCTATAATCATTTCAATAGAAGACAGTCTTGTTCTAAAATCTGAAGTACAAATGATACTTCAAATTTGTATGGACTTCCATTTAGAAAATTTCAGACGAATTCAGATAATCATGCTAACCTGAAGAGTGGGATTGATGCATTTGGGGAGCCAATGATGTGGTTCTGAAAGGTAGGGGACACAAATATGTCTTTGAGCTTCTCATTTCCCTTGAACCCTGTTGCTAATATGACCAAATCCGACTCTAGAGGTGAAGCCTCACCGTCAACCACAATGCCTTCTTTGTAGAAGCTGAACTTGGGAGCTTTCTTCAGAATGATGCTTCCCTTCTCAACTCTATCATAGAACTCCTCCGGCATTGATGATATCAAACAAGAACTGATGTCTTTGTGAAAACTTTGCTCCGGTACCATCCCAAACTTTGCCAGGGACAGCTTCTGATTTACATAGGTTTCCACAAACTTTGAGAACCCCCATTTCTGTCCAAAGATTACATAATAATTAATTATATACATAGCTTAATTAACTGAGAATTAATTCTATTTCAGGCACATATTTGTAAGTCTATGGAGTTGTACCAAAGGTGAAAGAATGGTAGCTAGGAGACTCAGAAAGAACCCTTCACCAGGCTTGTGAACCAGAAGCTCCGCAAAGCGGTTAAAATACAGATAAGCTAGAGGCACCCCCCATGGATAGGAATCCGGGATGCTCCAGTGCTTGGTCCTGTATAACAGTCTGCATGGATTCAGCACTCCTGCAAAAAATTTCAATCCTCTCTATTCAATCTACATGCGGATTTTTTCTTTTTTTTCCTATTTGTTTAACATGTGAAAATGTGAATCTCAATAATGAACTACACCTAGAGGGGGGTGAATAGGTATTGTAGAACAATTTAAAAATTCTTCCAACAAAGATTACCTAACCTTAAACTATCTTAATGTCAAGAATTTTTTCTTCCAATAACTTTTCAACAAAGCAAAACATCCACAAGCTATAATGTATGCACCAACACTCTCCCAACAATTTATAAATGCAAAACACATACAAATGCTTCAACACTCCTAAAAAATAAATCAAAATATAGAGTGAGAGAAAGAGACAATGAACATTGGATTTTTAACGTGGAAAACCTTTGAAGATATCAAAAACCACGGGCCTATCACCGATTGAAAACTCCACTATAAAGAATAAAAACTGAGTACAAGGTTTTACCTAACTTAAGCCAACCAATCCTTCCCGGAATACTTGACTAGTACCTTCATTTTCAGCTTCTCCTTTTGGAGCACGCTTGGAGTTCGCACCAAGCTCAATCTTGGCCTCTTCTTGAATCCACACAAGAAGAAAATGGGTTTTTGCACAAACCCAAATAGAATGAGAGATTGAGATGTGAATGGAGTAATAAATCAACCCATTTATTACTCAAGAAAATCCATTGAAAACTAGTTTGGAAAACATTAAGAGAAGTGGATTTTCTTTGCAATCAAAAACCCCAAATTAGGAAAGCAAAAATGAAAAAATGAAGAACACTTGGAGTGTGGCTGCTCTCCCCACGTTTTCAGCAGTCTTTTTACACAGAAAATGATAGAAGATTGGTTTTTAAAGTGTAAAAAGAAACTCTTAATCTAATGGCTGATATTTGATCAAAAAAACATTAGTTGGATAGATCCACCCCTACACGATCCAAAAACAAAGGAATGAAAGTCTTGCACCAAAAACCATTTTTCCCAACTTTCTAACACATTTAAAGATTAAAAACCGAGTTGATTCACATCCAATCACCACACACTCGACTACATACCTCGGTCTCTTAGCAAAGTCTTAGTCTTCAAAGTCAAGTAGTCCGAATAGGAATAGGAAAGCCGAGTTAGAGGACACTTAGGAATTTTGTCCAGAATTGCCAACCTAGCTAAACATGAAAATAGTATGGGAATCTGAACCTATCTCTTACCATTTGCTGCTGAGCACTCCATTGCGATGTCCAGCGCAGATTTCTGGAATCCAACCACGGTTGTTCTTTTCCCTTTGATGAATTCAGCTGCTCTCTCGAAATCCATGGCTGCATACTCCATTGAATGTATCACCTTTCCACGGAACGCTTCTGGGCCTTTGCCTGCTGGAAATTCTGGGATCTTTGGAACGTCGCTGTATTGTCCAACACATAGGATAACAAAGCCCACTTGGTAAACCTGCTCATATATGACGCCTCTATATTACTTGAAACGACCAACAATGAATCTCAAACTGGCTGGAAATCAGCAATGTGACTATGATATTATCTTTTTTATATGATCATATGTATACCTCAGTTGAAAGGCTGTTTGTGTCCTTCACTGTAATGCTCCATTTCCCTTTAGAGTTGAAGGGCTCACCGGTACCGCTCCAGAGCTCCCATGCCTGCACCTCTTCATCCGATGGGCCTCCATACTCGATGCCGAGGACTTCGGAGTTAAACTTGATGTGGGGGAGCAAGTTGAAGTGGGTAGCATAAGAGACAATATAATCTAGTACTTGGGAATGGTTAGGAAACTCTGGTACAGAAGATGGCCATGGGAAGTCTGAGAACTGGTAGACGGATCTGGGTGTTTGGAGCTTTGTAGTCTCGAAAGTCTGGGTCCAAACTCCGCCGATGCTGCTCCGGGACTCGAAAACAACCGGAGTATAGCCCTTGGAGAGGGTATACTTGCAGGCTAGGAGGCCACTGATGCCTGCTCCGATTATGGCCACCCTCCTCTCCATTTAGGTATGTTAGATGTGCATCACATCACTTAATCTCGTTGTATAAGAGAGGAAACTTTATTCTCCTTCTATAAATATCAAAATATAGATTTTTTTAGGTGAGATGAGTTGGTAAGCATGCTCTCTACCCTCGATCAAATCTTTATTCCCTTCTTCTTCCCTAATTGGGATCAAATTAGTAACTTCACAAATTAATTAATTATTTATTTATTTATTTATTTATAATATTAATTTATAGATCTTCGGGTGTGAGCCTATTTTTTTTTAGGAAGAATATAAAACAAAATAATTACTTGAGTGTAAGTCTATAAATTAGATCTACATCTTGCATGAGAAACGAGGCAGAATGTAAAATAAAGGTTACAGCTGGTCTCAACGTAGACTTGGGGAATCGTTCCTTCCAGTTTTATTTATTTTGTGTTTTTTAATTCTTAAAATAATTATTTTTTAACAGAAAAAAATAAAAAAATAACAGTTACCCTCGAACATTTTCTTACCAAATAAACCTAATTAAAAATCCTAATTATTATTTATTGCCAATTTTTAAATTAATTATAGAAAAATAACTTTTATTATTATAATGAATTTAAATATTTACAAATATGTCAAATTATTTATTTTAAATTATTATTTTTAAACATATAAAAATAAGGAAAAAAAATAAAATAATTAATTTATAGATATTTATCCTAAAAATAAATGGATTTAGCATGGATACGACGTAATAATATTAGGGCTAAACCTGATTTACATGGATAGCAATTATCAGGTTACCTGCAGTTGATAGCGGACTGCTGTATGAAATTAATACTGGTGGGACCCTGTAACTGTACTTGTCTGTGGAAGTCGGAAAAATCACGGGCCCAAGCCCAAGTGGGCTTGGGCTTGATAAGTGATGCCTATAATTGGTTACAAGGCTATGAATAGTAATATATACAACTTATTTTTGTCTCTGTTCCTCCGCTCTTTCATATGCCAACACCCATAAATTTATCCTTATTTAATCATATTTGGAATTTTTATTACTTTTTTAAACTCTTTTATAAATAATTAAAAAATAAATATTATATTCTATTTTTAAATTATAAATAAACAAAAATTATATTAATAATTCAAAAACTATTTTAAAAAATAATTTAAAAAATATTAATTTAAATAAATAAAATTTACCTTTTATATTTTAAAAATAAATAATTTAATAATTAAAACACTATTTAAAATATATATATTCACTATTTTCTTCTTTTTTTAATATTAAGAGAGGAGGGCCTTCCCTTCACAAAAAACCTTCATTGTATCTTGCCAAAATAAATGAAAATTCATTCATTTATGAAGATTTTGAGCATTGTCAATGATCAAGGAGCTTGTAAATAGTTTCTCCAAACCAAGAGAAGAATAAGTCCTCCTCTACCAAATTTCTTTGTATCCGCCAAACAAATGAATAAAAATTTAATTACTCATTAAAGAATTTCAACATCTTCAATCATTTTAATTAGTAGAAAGTTAAGTACATATAAATTAATTAATAATTAAGATTTGAATAATTTTAATTAATTTAAAAAATTTTTTAAAACATTATATAAAGATATTTTCTAAGGTAAAATTTAAAATATTTTATAAATGCAATGTGTTTCAAATATTAAAATACAATATATTTCCAAACAATATAATTAAATGAAATAAATTTTATCTTTATGGTATCTTCATTTTTCACTTTCTAAACTCAATTATATATTAATTTGTTAAATTTTTTATTTTTATACTTTGGTAGCCACTTTTTTTTATCAATGTATATGTTATTACCCAAGGTCATAAATTTTATCCTTTTTGTTTTTATCATTTTTAGGGTTTTTCTAATATTTTTATTCCATATTTTTTAATAGAAATTTTTGTCTAATTTTTTTTTCTATCAATTTATGATATTTGGATCCTTGTGAATACCCACTTATATATAGTGGATGTTGATGGTGCACCTATCACACCTCTAAGTGAGAGGATATTTAGTGAATAATTAATATACATAAATATGTTGGGTGGGCATAAGCTATGATATCAATTTGTTTGAGTAATAAGATTAATAAAGAAACACATAGGAAAAATAAAATTGGGGAGAGTTAAAAACTTTATTGTATTTCATTACTTTTTCTTATTCATATATAATCTCTTATTTATAAATACTCATATTAAACAAAATCAAAACTCATATTAATAAAATATAGAAACTTTTTAAAATTTCAAAACTTAAAAATAGAAACTACAATAATTAGTCAAAATAAAATATCCTCCTTAACTTTTTAAAAACTAAATCTAATTATAATGTTTTGAAATTTTCTAAATCAAATTTACTTTCCAACAAAATAATATAGGTTTGGCCTTCTGATTATTAAGTTTTGAGACAAAGTGAAAGTGTCGATTTTGTGGAAGGAAGTTGAAAGCAGGATGGTTTGTATATGAATTGGAAATCAATTGAAAAATAAGCAAGTATGTGATAAAATTTAATATTTATTATTTAATAATTTAAATTAATTTTAAATTAAATTATTTTTAAGTTAATAACTTAAAACTTATTACTTATTTTTTGTTGTTTGATAAAATTAACTCAAAATTTATTTTAAATTATCAAATTAACATATTTATCTTCATTAATTATAATTAATATTTATCATTATTAATTTTAACTAATATTTAATTTCATCAATACTTAAAGCATTTTAGATACATAAGATGACCTTAAAATTCTTACTATAACAAATAAATCATAGATTTGTAATTATGATGGTTAAATATATTCTCATAAAGTTAACTATTTTGACTTAAATACTTAAAATTATTTTTTATTTTAAGTTATCACATTAAATTATTTTATCAAATATGCTTATTAATTTACTTAATAATTTGAATTAAATTATTAAATTACTTTAAGTCATTAAGTTAATTTACGGGATTTAACACCACCCCTCTCGGCAAAACTAAAGCCCATCTTCGCAGCACCTACTCAAGAAGTATAAAAAATATATCCATACCCACACTTTATTGTTTTTTCTCTAGATTGATTAGTGAAGTACTTAGAATAGGAAGAGCCCAATTCAGGTAGAACAAGATTGCAGTAACCCAAACAGCCCAAGGGAGATGAAAATCACGGAACCACTCCAAAGTCCCTCTCAAATTGAATCCAAGATTGCAGTAAGTAGAACAAATTAATGCTTCACTGAATCTGGATATGGCTAGATAACTCAAACCTCTTCTTTTATTCCTCTCCTTCCAAATGCACTGTGGCAGAAAGGAACAGACCCCAATTCCTTTATTCTTTTCTACTAGTGAGCTTCATCACATGACTTTACACGAAATTGAATGTTAATTTCAGTTTTAGGATGGGCAGTAATCACTTGGGACATAAGGCTCAAACAATTCTGCAAAAAATCCCTTCTTTCTCTTAGGGTTCCACCCCATGTCCTTGCAGAGTTGATCATTGTACCAGATATGCAGAGCACCTATGCATGATCTCCGGTAGTACTCGCCGGAGGATTGCTTCATATACTTGTCCCATCTTGCTGCATCTTTCTCCATCTCTTTAATGCTTGGCAGCTTGAATGTGCTGTCAAGAAGCTCTGCTAGCCACCGGCACCTCATCTCCGATGTGTAGAGGTTTGAAATACTCTCCGAGAATCCAATTACCGCTAGCTGTGGAATTCGAGGGTTAATGCATTCCCTAGTCAAGTGAAACAAGTGAATTAATTAGTACCGTCATTGAAAACCTTAAGATCAAATTACATATAAATGGATTGTAATAATCCATTTCTTACTATTTAAATATTGTCTGCATTGGGTTCAATGGACTCTCACAATTTTAAAATAAAGTCATACATATATATAAGTTATGAATTTTTCCTTCTATCCAATGTGATATAGCACAATCAACTCTATACAAACACAGTGTTCTGGGATTGTGAGGTTAAACAAATAGTCATTCTTGGGATCGAACAAACAAAAACTCGTATCAGAGTTAAGTATTGATTTTGATACCATTTACAATAATTCATTCCTAATCGTGTAGATATTATTCGTTTTAAACTTGAAGACTTTTGTGAGCTTAAAACGCATATATAAAACTAAGAAGAACCCATTGATACGTAGGACCAGTAAATGTGAGAAATGTGAGATATCGTACCTATAGAATGGAACCGATGCAGTTGGGGACCCAAGGATGCAGTCCTGGAAGGCGGGGGACACGAATATATCTTTTAGCTTCTTCTCTCCCTTGAATCCAGTAGCCAGAATGACCAAATCCGTTTCTATAGGAGTGATCTCGCCATCAACCACAATGCCTTGTTCGCAGAAGCTAAACTTTGGAGCTTTCTTCAAAATGATACTTCCCTTTTCAACTCTATCATAGAACCCCTCTGGCACTGTTGAGATCAAACAAGCGCTGATCTCTTTGAGAAAGCTATGTTTTGGTACCATCCCAAACTTTTCTAGGGACAGCTTCTTCTTTATATGAGATTCCACCCACTTTGAGAATCCCCATCTCTGTCGAAAGATTACACAAGAAATAGCTTAAAATTAAGAAACCGAAAATTCCAGATTTCAGGAACACATTTGTAAGTCTAGAGTTATAAATATATACCACAGGTGAAAGAATGGTTGCTAGGAGACTCAGAAAGAACCCTTCACCAGGCTTATGAACTAGAAGCTCTGAGAAGCGACTAAAATACAGATAAGCCAGTGGCACTCCCCATGGCTGATAATCAGGGACGTTCCAGTGCTCAGTCTTGTATAACAGTCTGCATGGATTTTGCTCTCCTACAAAGAAAATTCACTCATTTCTAATCAATCCACATGTAAAATGAAAATAGCTTGGGATCTGATTCATAATCGGAATCTGTCTCACACCATTTGCTGCTGAACACTCCATCGATATGTCCAGTGCATGTTTCTGGAAACCAACCACAGCTGTTCGTTTCCCTTTGATGAATTCTGCTGCGCTTGCAAAATCCATGGCGGAATACTCCATGGAATGTATCACCTTTCCATGGAACGCCTCTGGGCCTTTACCGGGGGGAAATTCTGGGATGTTTGGAACATCGGTGAACCGTCCAATGCAGAGAATAACAAAGTCCACTTGGTGAACCTGTGTCACATAAATTTCATCGAAGAATCCAATATTTTAGTATATGTCAGCAATTTATAGCAGTTTCCACATGAATCTTTAGTACTATTTATTCACAAGCACAGTAATGAAATGAATATGTATATACATATAATCATATATATACCTCAGTTGAAAGGATCTGTGTGTCGGTCACAGTAAGGTTCCATTTCCCTTTAGAGCTGAACGCCTCACCATTGCCTCCCCACAGCTCCCATGCCTGCATCTCTTCATCTGAAGCCCCTTCATACTCGATACTCACCACCTTACTATTGAACTTGATGTGCCTGAGCAAGTCGAAATGGCAAGCATAGGACTGCAGATAATCGAACAATTGGAACTGGTTAGGGAACTCTTCTTCCACTGAAGATGGCCATGGGAAATCTGAGAACTGGTAGAATGGTTTGGGTGTTTGGAGCTTTGTAGTCTCGAGTGTCTTCCTCCATACTCCGCCGATGCTGCTCCGGGACTCGAAAACAACCGGTGTGAAGCCTTTGGAGAGGGTATACTTGCAGGCAAGGAGGCCACTGATGCCAGCTCCTATGATGGCTACCTTCCTCTCCATTGAGATGTGTGATGTGTGTCATAGGCCATGGAATCCCATATAAAGAAGAGAAAAATGCCAAGGCCCATCCTGCCACCATGGGTGCGCAGCCCCCGGGCTACACATGTTTACATTTAATATCCTTTTCAAAATTGAATTTAATATATAATTATTTTTCATTTTTCTCCTTACTAATTTTACTAATAAAAAAGGGTTTTTGGTGCCTTAAAAACTCTTCCAAGTTTTATAAATGATCTTTAGTGGGTGATTGCATGTTAGGAAACCTTATAACCCAAAACCAACATGAATTAAAATTTTCAGAAATTTTGTCCATATTTTGGTCAAATTTCTCTGTACTGGCACACATACCAAATCAATATTACGGCAATTATTTGGAGCTTTCCTTATAAGATGCTATGTTATATATATATATATATATATATATATATATATATATATATATATATATATATATATATATATAATTCCTATGGAGGAGTGGCCCACTCGTGTCACACTTTGGAACAAAAAAGAAAGGAACAAAAATGTCTTACATCATTACATTTAAAAAAAAATATGAAATAGTGCTTGTTATCATCTTGAAAATCGTACAATAGTGGATTCAATGTTAGTAGTTAGTACTTTGTCTTCCCAACTTTTTTCAATGGCCACTTAACAATCAAAAGATGTAGATGATTAAACTTTATCATATGATTAGATTTGTTTATAATTCATAAATAATTGTTCCCATGATATATTTATAATATTTTTAGTGTTAGTGGAAAATATTTTTGTTAATGAAGCAAAAGTCATTGCTCAAAAGATTTGACCATCTCCATCTATGATGAAGTTCAAGATTATGTCCAATGATTTTTTCTTTTAGGTTGATTGTTTGATTCAAGATAATGTACAATAAATAGGTTAATTAGAAAATGATTGTTTGATAGTGACCATGATTAATTTACTTGAAACATAAATTGATCTCACTTTCAAATGATGTCTTCAAATGGTTTCTAAGGATTGTTCACATTGTGGATTTAGGAGATGCCCACTCCAACCTACTCGATCTAAATTATTTATTGCTATCTCAATCAGATACAAGCTAGATTGTGTAACTTGTTTGGCATTTTTTCTACTTTTACTTTCTAGTAATGATAAAACTTTTGAAGTTGAATTCTAATTTTTTAACGGGAAGATTTTGGAGATATGAACCCTTTTGTTTTTGTTCTTGAAGTGGGAGGATTGAGATATGTAAACTTTTTAGTTGTTGGAAATTTTGAGTGAAAATGTGAGGAAAAATAATATAATGGGAAAAACATGAACAAATTATTTTTTTTTCCTTTAATTCTTTTCTTAAAGCAAACATAATAAAAAGTTTTATTAATTTTTTTTAATAAATATTGTTTTGGAAGTTGCATTATTTATTATGAAGTTTTTGTCCGTTCTAAACCTAATGATTCTTTCGTATTTTAATTATACAGCTAAAAGAAGTTTACCAAATATGTAGCATCATGATTTTTTTTTCACCTATTTGATATAAGAAATCATATTTAACCTTTATGCAGATACAATGTCCACATTATGTTATACGTGTCCCATGAATTACAAAGTCGTTCTACTAGACAAACACTTCTCACAAGGTTATACAGGCAAAGTCACCAAATCCAAAATTGTCATGATATCATTTGTAATGATTTGCCTCATTCCATGTAGATATTATTTGCTTTAAGCCCGATTGACTCTTATAACTTTAAAAATTATTTTCATAATTAAGAAGAATCCATACTTATTTTGAGGAATTCCTATTAGGTTGTTATTTTGTCTTTGTTGTCTAAAGAGAATTTTTTTTTATTCATTTGTCAGTTTTCCACAAAACAAGACTAACGATCAATTCAAGTTTAAGTGTCTAGTGAGGCAAAATCTCCTTATTTCTTCATTGTCAATTCTCCTCAAGAGGCAATGGTATTGAAAGAGTTGTTTCAAGGAATAATGTTGAATCTTGAGAATGAGAATGTAGGAATTGTTATCTTTGGAGCAAGAGATCGAAGAAGTCTTTCCTATGGAGGTGAAAGTGTCTTATTTGGTGTCAAAACTTTCTTCCCATAATCGACGTAGATATATATCTCAACCACCCCCTCCCCTGTATAGACATATTTTTCTCGTTGTGTTTCACGAGATTGCAAAACTACTACCCTCCCCCTCCCTCCATATATATAGACATATTATTCTTATTGTTGTTTTATAAGAGTGCGAGATTACTAAAACAAATAAACACTCCTTGTAAGGTTAAACAAAGTCTCACATTGGGTTAAAGATCGACTCTAATATCATGTCTAATGACCAACTTTTTTCTATGCAAATATTATTTGTTTTAAAGCTAAATTGATCATCATGACTTCACAACGTCTTTAAAACAAAGCTCAATATATTTTTAGTGTTAGGAACTTCTTTCTCTAACTAATACGAGATAATCACAATCACCCATCATGTAAAGACAACGTCTTTGTCGTATCCCATAAAATTGTTAAGTTAAATACACAAACACCTCATGTGAGGTTGGACAAATAGATGCTCACATTAAGATCAAAGATTGACTTTAATACCACTTATAATGACCCACTTCCTTAGGCATCGGATCTTGAGAGGAGAATAACTACATATATAGTTGAGATTGATTCATTATAAAATAGTATTAAAATCAATCTCTAATTTGATATGGGACTTTGTTTCACCTTGCAAATTATAGGATTTGAATAATTTGATAAGTATCGAAATGTGTGATCATCGAAGTCACCTTATATATACATTTAAGTTTCATTACTTTATATCAAATTCGATTCAATTTCTTTCTATTATATATATATATATATATATATTCTATTGTTTTGTAACTTATATCATTATTTAGATTTTCATCAAATGACCTTCTCTCTCTTTTGTTGGCTTGTTTTCTGCTTTCCTCCTCGGAGATTGGTCAAATAATAACTAACAAGCCAAGGACGGCTACATGCACCAATGCATAGTTTACTTCAACTCGTGGGCGGCTACATATGAGATTATATATAGTTTTACTTCAACTTGTAGACGGTGGATTCCTTCTACTGTCTACGTATAGTCTACATGCAGAGAATTCCATGCATACCACGCATTGGAAAAATGCAAATTTCAAAATAAAATTTTATTTGTCGAGTATTTTTAATGTATTAGCTAATATAGTATCATTGTAGCACTACTATATCATGTAATCTATAAATATTTCAATGACCATCATCAATAAAATTAACATGGATGTAAATTTGTTTGGTTTTCGTTCATTGGAGGTTGTGATGATGGGTTTGATGATTATAAATTACATGGGTTACGTAAGGTTCATTGAAGGTTGTGATGATTGGTTTAATGATCATAAATTATTGAGTCATATTGTTTAGTAAGTCTTCTGCTTTGTTTAGACAATTTTGTTACTTTTATGTATAAAAATCTTTTTAAATAGCAACTTACCCATAAAAGGTTACATATATATATATAAATGTGTGTGTACACGCAGGCATGTCCCTTTACCAAAGGGAGGAAAGGCCTTTCGACCCAAATTAAATTCCGACTTCAGAGCACCTATATATATATATATATATATGTGTGCATGCATGTGTGTGTGGCCCTTCACCAAAGGGAGGAAAGGCCTCTCGACCCAAATTAAATTCCAACCTCAGAGCACCTAAACAAGTAGCACACAATCAAGTCTCAAATAGTAGTTTTCTCAAAGTAGTATTGCAGAAAACCTACTTACCGGTATAGAAATTTTAGCCTTGGATGATAGCTACGATCAACTTGCTAGTACAGGCCTTCAGCTGCAGAACAACGATACATGCATATTGATGGAGTGACACAAAAGAAGACCTCAATCATTCTATAGGACACTCAAGGAGGTTAGTGCTAAGAAGTGAGCAAGTCCATAAGCAGTATTTCGTTTTATTGCTTAAATTACATAGGCAATCATATAAAATAAAATGAGTTAAGAGTTGGTATAAACTACATTCCTCTCACCAAAGGAGAAACAATGTGAACTTTTATCCAATGGAAAATTGCAGCAAGTAAACTCTCAGGGGGGCTTTTATTTGAGCATTTCTTGACTTCAAGGATTAACTCAGATTATTTCAAAAGAATATAGACTTTCCTGACAGATTGCAGGAGGAGAACCTAAAAATGATGTGAAAGAAACCGATATCATACTGGCCAATGGAAGATCTCGAGCGAGGAGGTAGGTCCAAGAATTGCGTTGCGCCTTTTACAAATCCATCAGTCTAGAGCTGCAATGACAGCATCAACAACCTCCTGGGTGGTGCTTGTCCCACCAAGATCTTTTGTCCTGTACTTGCCCTCTGAGATTACAGTTTTCACAGCAGTCTCTAGTCGATCAGCAAATGAAGGAAATTGGAGATGCCTCAGCATCATGGCTGATGAGAGGAGCAAAGCCACTGGATTTGCCTTCTTTTGCTGTGCTATCTTTTCATTACCAACATTTCCTGCTGAAGCACCTTGCTCAAAAATGGCATGATCAGCACCCACATTGCCTGCAATCATCAAGCAACTGATTAGGGATGGAAGGATTGGCCTCAAAAAATGTTGATAAATAAGATAATAAATTATCAGACAACTCAGCTTCCTAGCCCTGACTGATTATATCCATTGATCTTTTTAAAAAAATAGCATTTGCCTGCTGCTGAAAGGTAACCCATGGTTCCTTATCCTTCATTTTTCTAATCTCTTCTTCACTACTAATTTATTTTCGTTTTTCATTATTCAAAAAGAAAAGGTACCTCCTGGCATGACACCAGTGCCTCCTGCAATACCAGCTGCAGTATTTGCCACCAGATTTCCATAAAGATTAGGTGTCACCTGCAAAACATAGCACATCCATCACCAATTGACAGAAAATAATTGAAGTGTTGGACCAACTCTGAAGTTATGCAAAACCATTAATTGGCCAGAAGCATATAGTACAAGAAACAACTAATAAGGTAGGACATTTTTCTGTGTGAAACTAACTTATCAAAAAAAAAATTCTGTGTGAATATAGCTAATTATTCAGCACATTTAACACCAATATGAAGTATGTGGCTTTCACAGCATCCCACAACAAGCTTTGCCATGTCCAACCTTCTCACTCTGGTTCTGGTGCTTTGAGGATTTACCCCACATCAGCTTGAGCGTCACACCCTTTATGACCAGTTTCTTTGAAAGCGCTTCTGCTGCACTCATTGCATCTTCAGTAGTAGAGTACGTGAAGCATGAGTACACAGTATCCCATGCTTTTGGATTTGATTTTACCATGAGCACAAAAATGGTCTCTTGGGTCCTCTGCTCGAAAAATCTTGCATCAAACCACCACCCACAATGAAGGTGTCAGTGCTCTTATATCATGGAGAGGATTTGGCATCATGCGAGTTTTCTCTCTAATTTTCTTCTTGAACTTCATAAATCAGTACAATAGTCTCACCTAAACTAGATACCCCAAAAAGACACCCTGCTATTTCTTTTACAAGAACAACCTCAACTTTCTTGTTCTATGGGTAAAAGAAGAAAAGCCTACTATTTATCTCTTCAATAGAAGTTACTTAAAAAAAAGGTTTTAAGAGAGAGAGAGACAGAGAGACAGAGAGCTTTTGCAGCTTCAGAAAGACACAATCCTATGCTTATAATGCTCAATTATGCTATTGACAGAATCCACTATGTTAATATTTCTTATCCATAATGCATTAACAAGCTATTGCTAAGTAAAACTCCCTTTTTTTAAGAGAGACAGAGAGACAGAGAGCTTTCACTCCCTCAGAAAGACACAATCCTATGCTTGTAATGCTCAATCATGCTATTGACAGAATCCACTATGTTAATATTTCTTATCCATAATGCATCAACAAGCTATTGCTAAGTAAAACTCCATATCCATCTATAGTATCATTTTGGTAGTCATATAGAAAAGTTCAAAGACATTGGAGCTATTGCTAAAATTTAACAGAAGGGACTTTTACACCATTGGTCACAACAGCCACCTATGGTGAT
Organism: Vitis riparia; assembly: GCF_004353265.1. Lineage (NCBI taxonomy): Eukaryota > Viridiplantae > Streptophyta > Magnoliopsida > Vitales > Vitaceae > Vitis > Vitis riparia. The sequence continues at coordinate 2,109,226 of NC_048433.1, read as the reverse complement.
GTAAATCTGGCCATGGCACTTCACAAATCAAGATTTGTAATGATCATTAGAATTTTGTCATAGCCTTTGATGGAAAACTAAGGAAATTAAATTATTTAATTGTGTCATGTCAATATCAATGAAATCATAGCTTCCCTGACAACATAATGTCAAGGTAAAAGATTGTGAGATCCTTTTCCATTCACCTATATGTTTCATCGATGACAAGGGAAAACTGGATAAAAATATCTCATAGAAACAGGTGTAGTCATTCATCAACTGCATCAATCATGATCTCAACCCTCTTTTTCCAAACCTCAATCAGCATAGCCTCAATAGTATATCACATCTTACCTCATGTTTTTGCTAGAAATCAAGCATATCAGCCATCGCCTTCGTGGTAGCAACCATACAATCAAACTTCTCTTTCGTTCAAAAGGTTTAAAACAACAATTGCATGGTTTTCGCCAACTAACCCCACAAAGTGAATGAGTTTCCAATCAATTCAATAAATTTAGACTAAGCAGTTACACAGTTTTTGCCTGGACAAGGGACTTAACAGCACTTCTGCACAAAAAAGAAAGAAGCACTGATTTGTGAACGCATTCTCCCATCCAAATTTACTAAGAAGCATATCAATTCTTGGAATTGTGGACTAATGTGTTAAGGTTTATCAGCAACAAATACACATGATTACAGTTTATAGATACAAACATATATCAAGTAATAATATCAGCAGAATTAGTGGCTAAGGAAAAGTTTCCCATGAAATAAATCCATTTGCAAAGCCACATACCATGACATCAAATTGCTCCGGCTTTGAAACCAGTTGCATGCAGCAGTTATCCACAATAATTTCGCTGTATGCGATACTGGGGTAATTTTTCGCAACTTCCCGACAGGATTCTAAGAAGAGACCGTCTGCAAGTTTCATAATGTTGGCTTTGTGCACAGCTGTCACTTTCTTTCGGTTGTTTAGGTAAGCATACTCAAAGGCATATTTTGCAATTCGTTCGGAGCAGAACTTTGTAATCACCTAGCAAAGCAGCTGGATCAGAAACAGACACAATTCCATACTGTCGGAAAAAGAACACTTTATAAAAATCTTAAACACTAAATTTATAATGCTATCTAAAAAAAATGTAGAGCTCCACCATTAAGGAGAAGGAACAACTAAATCAAACAATCAAAATGCTGCAGGAACAAACATTCCTTTGGATGCAGAAGTCAGCGGCATTATCACTGAGACAAATAAAAACGTTGGCAGATGTCCCAGAAAGGGGGAAAAGCTATGCCTGGATCCTTACTAATTGTTTTATAACAATCATGCTTTCATGTTGAGAGGATCTCAGTAATTGTTTTACATCAGTTGTGGGCTTAACAGCCAATACTTCCAATACTATGTATACTTGATTTAGGGAGAGCAGGATGGATTCCAGGGGTGGAAGTTGTTGTTTTGTGGTGGAGTCCAAATCCTTTGAGATTTTGGTTGAGGATTTGGGAGGAAAGCTGAAAGGCTGCATTTGGGAGAGAAGCAAAGGTGTCTCCTCTTGGATTAGATTCAGGGAGGCTAGTTTACGTTGCTTACTGGATGGAGTAGAAGCTTGTTGTAGAGAGGTTAATAATCAAGATTGGGTTATTGGCTGGGAGGAGGGGAATAGGAAGTATAGATTGGAGCGTCGTTTGAATGAGGCAGGAAGGTTCATTCTCTGCTTAGTTCGTGATATTGAATCAAAAAAGTACAGCATTATTTTTCCAGAAGGGAAGGGACATTCTTTTGGATGGAATTCCTTGGCAGTGAGGTTGAGAGGTCTTGGTGTGGCCCAAACAGGTGGCTTACAGGTAACCAAAGGACCAGAGGATTTGTTGAGGGCGAAGGGGGGCTCAAAGGTCCAGTGGAGGGAGAAAGGGGTGGAGCTAAAATCTTACGCAGATGTTGTTAAGACGAGCCCGGGAAGGGTAGGCCAGTCAGTTTGGTTAGAGGTGGGTGAAAGAGAAGTGCGATGAAGGTTAGATCAGTTAAGACAGTGTCTGGTAGGCTAGTGGGGTTTTAACTCAGCTCCTTTTCCTAAGTTGGAGTACGTAAGGAGTTGGGCTTTGCAGCATTGGGCTTTAAAGGGGAATCTAAGGGTTGTTGTGTTAGGCAAAGGTCTCTTGCTGTTTGACTTCGAGTTGCCAAGTGAGGCTGAGCGTGTTTTAGCTAGAGGCTTAAGAAATATAAAGGAAAATGTTATTATTTTGGATAGATGGAACCCTGAGGTGGGATGTCTCTGCAAGGACTCCATTGCTAACGAGGTTTGGGTAAGGGTGGTCGGGCTCCCACTTCATCTATGGAGTACGGAGGTGTTTAAAAGAATTGGTGATGGGTCTAGAGGATTTGTAGCAGTGGATGAAGACTTTGTTTCTTCGTCTGAGCTGCAGTGGGCTCGGATCCTTGTGAAGCTCGCGGACAAGGAGTTTCCCAACTTTGCTCACATTGTTGTGGGGTCGGGATGTTATTCCTTTCAACTTTGGTGGGAGTCTTCACCTTGGTTCACGCAGGTGGTGTCGGCGGGAAGCCTCGACGGGGAGGGCAGCTCAAGGGTAGGAGAAGAAGATGGTGGAACATCACGCGCTCTTTGTTGTGGGCATAGTTGTGAAAGGCGCGCCTAAGGCGCGCCTAGGCTCGGGGCGACGCGACGCCACCCTCCGGCGCCTCGCCTGAAGGCAGGCGACGCCCCTTCAGGAAGGCGCCGCTTAGGCGCGCAAGGCGCTCGCCTCCGACAAGGCGTGAGGCGCTCGCCTGAGTCGCCTCCGACGGTCCGACCAGGTACGCGCCCCTCTTTCTCCTTCTCCTTCTCCTTCTTCTTCTTCTTCTTCTTCTTCTTCTTCCTCCCGTCGGGTTGCAGAACTCTACACCCTCAGCCCTAATTTTTTTTTTTTAATTTGTGGGACCAAACGGCATCGTTTTGGTCCCTGTTCTTTTAAAAGAACAGGGTTCAAAACGGCGTCATTTTGGCCCCTTTTAATTTAAAAGGAAAGGTCCAAAACGACGTCGTTTTGGACCCTGTTCCTTTTAAAAAAAAAAAACAGGCCAAAACGACGCCGTTTTGGCCTGTTCCTCCATTCCAGCTCCCTTTTCTGGTCTTTCTCAACCCGAGACCACTCCCAATCGTGTCCTAGCCTCAGCCGTGCTGGAGAAGTGAAGAAGAAGAAGAAAAAAATATATATATATAAGGGAAAATAGGAGAAAATATATAAGTAAATTAGGGTGCGCCTCACTTCACTAAAGCCCGCGCCTTAGGTGCGCCTTGCGCCTCAGGCTCCAGGACTACTTTGCGCCTTGGTGCGCCTTGAGCCTTTTAAAACTATGGTTGTGGGAGTCAAAGGGAGAAGGTGGAGCAATTAAGGTTGCAGCGGGGAGTACTTGACGTGTCTTCTATTGGAGGTGTTCCTTCCATCCCTCCTGTTGTGGTCTCTGGTGCAGAGACTGTTGTGGAGGATAGGGTAGGTACTGCTGATGGACATGTGAAAGGGGGCAGGGAGACTTCTTTTAAAAGGATAGACGTTTCTGTTCTTAGGCCAAAAGGCCTTCGTTTTGGGCTCAACGTTTTAGAACTTGAGGAGACCCAGGGCCCTTTAAAAGAACTTAGGGAGCCCCAGGGCCCTTTAAAAGAAATACAAGAGGGCTTAGGCCAAGACTCCAGGCCCAATGACTTAATCGTTGTGAAAGGCTGCAGAGAGGGGGCGACGAGAGTGGGCCTTAGGCCTGAAGGCTCTGACCAGTGGGTGGAGGGGTTTTATATGGGGAAGAGTCTTCTGTCATTCGTCCTAGGGCACAAAGTGTGAGCTCGATTAGCAAGGAGAGAGGCGTAAGTGGAGACGTTGATCCCTTTGTCAGCATGACGAGAGTTGCGTTGCCAATGGAAGTCTCTGCGGTGGTGAAAAGGGGGTCGATGACTAATGAAGCGCTATGCAATGAAGCTTCCAGGTATGTCGAAACTTCGTCGCTTTCTGTGGGGGGTCGGGAGCTCTCTTCTTCTACTCTTTCATCTGGGTTTGACCGGGTTGGGGTGAAAAAGGGGGCCTTTGCTGGTTTGGCCTCTGTGATTGATGGAGAGGAGCAGCTTCCTCTGAGTATTATTCTAGCAGATGGCAACAATGTGGAGTTGGTCACGGAGAGGGAGAAGTCCTTGGGTGGTGAAGGAAAGGAAGAGGGGGGGGGGGGGGAATTGAGGATTTGTTACAGGATCTGGATGGTAAAGGATGTTGATGGGACAGTAGCTACTTGGCGAGGTTCAGCAAGTTTCTGGGTTTTTCGACGGAAGGTTTTGAAGGCGAAATTTTGAATCGGCTCCTAAGGACCAAGAGAAGAAGAGAGCAATATATTAAGAAGGGAATCTCGGGGGCCACTAAGTTTGATCGTGAATTGAAAAAATTGGAGTGGTTCATCAATTATAATGGCACGAGAAAGGAGAAATCTCTGGTTAGAGAAGGTGAGGCTAGAATCTCGAACCTTAGATGAAGATAAAGATTTTATCTTGGAATGTTAGAGGGACCAATGATAGAAATAAAAAGAAGGTTATTAAGGCTTTGATCAGGTTGCAAAGAGTGGATTTGGTGTGTCTGCAGGAGACCAAAATTCAAGATATGTCCCTGGGGATTGTTCACAGTCTTGGAGTGGGAAGATTCTTAGGTTAGGGTGCTATGAATGCAAGGGGGGCTGCTGGTGGGGTGGTAGTTTTTTGGGATAATAGAGTTCTGGAGTTAGTAGGCATGGAGGTGGGTCTCTTCTCAATTTCGTGTCGTTTTAGAAATTGCAAGGATGGCTTCTTGTGGACCTTTACAAGGACGTACGGACCTACCATGAAACGGTATAGAGAGTTGTTTTAGGAAGAGTTAGGTGTCATTCGAGGGTTGTGGTCTGATCCTTGGTGTATTGGAGGGGACTTTAACGTGGTTAGATTTCCCAGCGAGCATAGTAGAGAAGGAAGAATTATTGGAACCATGAGAAGATTTTCGGAGGTGATTGAGGAGTTGGCTTTAAGAGATTTGCCTCTTCATGGGGGGTCGTTTACATGGAGTGGAGGGCTAAATGGTCATTCCAGGTCTAGACTAGATCGCTTTCTGATATCGGAGGATTGAGAGAATCATTTCAATGGGGCGATCCAATGTTCTCTCCCAAGACCAGTGTCGGATCATTTCCCAATTCTGTTAGATGAGGGTGGGGTGAGGAGAGGTCCAATCCCGTTTCGGTTTGAGAATATGTGGTTAAAGGAGGAGGGGTTTAAGGAGCTGCTAAAGGGCTAGTGGCAAGGTTTCAACTATAGCGGGTCCTATAGTTTTATCCTGACAGAAAAATTAAAGGCTTTAAAAATTAAGTTGAAGGGTTGGAACATGGAAGTGTTTGGAAAAGTGGGGATGAACAAGAGGTTGGCTCTGGACAAAGTGTCTTTTTGGGATGATTAGGAGCGGCTAAGAGTTTTAAACGAGCAGGAATTAGAGGCTAGAAAGGAGGCTACAGAGGATTTCAAGAATTGGGCGCTTATCGAGGAGATTTCGTGGAGACAAAAATCAAGAGAAACATGGTTGAAGGAAGGCAATAAAAACATGGGATTTTTTCACAAGATGGCAAACTCTAACAAAAGGAGGAATTGCTTGAAAAATATTAAAGTCAATGGCACCTGGCTGTCAGAAGATCATGATATTCAGAGGGGTGTGGTGAGGGCCTATCAGAATCTATTATCGGATCCTGGTGGTTGGCGCCCTTGTTTGAACAGTCTTGAGTTTGACAGTATTGGGGTTGAAGAGGCAACCATGTTGGAGGAGATCTTTTTTGTGGAAGAGGTATCTTCGGCTCTTTCAGATCTGAATGGGGATAAGGCCCCTGGTCCGAATGGGTTTCCCCTTGCCTTCTGGAAATTCTGTTGGGATTTCGTCAAAGATGAGATCATGGATTTTTTTCAAAGATTTTTTTGAGAGGGGAAAATTTGTCAGAAGCCTGAACACCACCTTCCTAGTTTTAATCCCAAACAAAGGCGGGGCTGAAGATTTGAGAGATTTTAGACCCATCAGTTTGATGGAAGGACTATACAAGCTGCTTACTAAGGTCTTAGCTAATAGATTAAAAAATGTAGTGGGAAAGGTGGTGTTTTCATCCCAAAATGCTTTTGTTGAAGAAAGGCAAATTCTCGATGTTACTTTAATTGCTAATGAGGCCATAGACTCCTTGCTGAAAAGAAAGGAAAGTGGGGTGTTGTGTATATTGGATTTAGAGAAGGCCTACGATCATATTAATTGGGATTTTTTTGCTGACAGTGATGCAAAAAATGGGTTTTGGGGAGAAATGGGCTGGCTGGATTAGATGGTGCATATCCACTGCCTCGTTTTCTGTTCTGATTAACGGTTATCCAATCGATTTTTTCCGGAGCACTAGGGGGTTAAGGCAAGGAGACCTCCTTTCCCCTTACCTTTTTGTTTTAGGAATGGAGGCTTTAAGTAGCCTCATTAACAAAGCAGTAAGAGGGGGTTTTCTAACAAGCTGCAGGATAAGGGGAAGGGATGGCATTGGGATCCAAGTTTCGCACCTGCTGTTTGCTGATGATACGTTGGTCTTTTGTGAGGATTCCCAAGAGCAATTGACTTTTTTTAAGTTGGTTGTTACTGTGGTTTGAAGCCACTTCTAGTATGTGTATTAATTTGAACAAAAGTGAAATTTTGTTGGTGGGTAGAGTAGAGAATGTTGAGTTATTAGCTGCTGAACTTGACTGCAAAGTGGGATCTCTCTCTTCCACTTATTTGGGGCTCCCTTTGGGTGCTCCGCATAAGTCAGTGGTGGTGTGGGACGGAGTGGAAGAGACTTGCCTTGTGGAAGAGGCAGTTCATTTCTAAGGGAAGAAGAATCACTCACATTCGAAACACTTTGGCGAGTATGCCAACCTACCTCATGTCCTTGTTATGTATGCCAAAAGTGGTTAAATTAAGACTTGAGAAAACTCAAAGGGATTTTCTTTAGGGAGGGGGAGTGTTGGAGAAGAGGCCCCATCTTGTAAAGTGGGTTGTTGTTTGTTCTCATAAAAAGAAGGGTGAATTGGGGATTAGAAATCTTTCTACTCTCAATAGGGCCCTTCTGTGCAAATGGAGTAGGCGTTTTGTGGTTGAAAGGGATTCCTATTGGAAGCTTATAATGAGTAGGAAGTTTGGGAAAGAAAGAGGAGGGTGGAGTTCTCGTGGGGTAAGGAAGGGCTATGGGGTGGGGCTTTGGAAGGAAATCAGTAATGAAGGTTTGTTGCTGCTCAATAATGTTTCCTTCTCTGTGGGGGATGGCAAAAGGGTGAGGTTTTGGAAGGATATTTGGTGCGGGAATAATTCCCTTTGTGAGGTATTTCCCTCCTTGTTTGCATTAGCGGTTTCTAAAGATGCGTGGGTAGCGGACTGTTGGGATTCAATGGGAGAAGAGGGAGGGTAGACTCCCCGTTTCTCTAAACCTTTCAATGATTGGGAGGTGGAGGAGGTGGAGAGATTCCTTTCGACCATTCAAGGAAAAAGGCTAAATGCTGATGTGGAGGATAAGATGGTGTGGAAAGGGACGAAGAATGAGATTTTCACTATAAAGTCCCTTTATAATTCTCTTGATCATAGCTATGCAGTCCCGTTTCCGTAGAGCATTATTTGGAGTCCGGATGTTCCTACAAAGGTGGGTTTTTTTTGCTTGGGAAGCTTCATGGGGGAAGGTTCTTACTCAAGATCAACTCAAGAGGAGGGACTGGATTTTAGCTAACAGATGTTCTTTGTGTTGTGCTGAAGAGGAGACAATAAATCACATTCTTGTTCATTGTTCCAAGGCGAAGGTTTTGTGGGATCTCGTGTTTTCTTTGTTTGGTGTTAATTGGGTCCTTCCGTTTACGGTTAGAGACACTCTTTTAGGTTGGTGTGCTTCCTTTAAGGACAAGAAGCATAGAAAGGTTTGGCGGGCAACTCCTCTTTTGCTTATTTTGGACGGTTTGGAAGGAAAAAAACATGATAGTTTTTTTATAATGAGGTCTTGTCGATTCAAATAATGAAAAATTCCTTTATTTGTAATCTCTTTTCCTGGGCTAAGTCTTCTATAGTTGTAGGTCCCTTATCTTTGATTAACTTTGTGGACTGGTTGGGTTCTTGTTGAGGGTCGGTGAGTGTTTGTCTTTTCTTGTTTTTAGGTGACTCTTGTATACTCCCTGTATGTTTCAGGTCGCCTTTCAAGCACCCTTTTTCTAATATATTTTTGTGGGTTTATCTATCAAAAAAAAAAAAAAAAAGATCCTTACTAATATATTTTCAGAATATACAATAAACTATTTACTCCAAAATCAGACCAAACCCTCAAATAATTTCCCCAAATCCCTAATAGGTTATCGAACATGGCACTAGTTCCATAATTGACATTACTCAACAGCCCCTTTTTTTTTTTCACTTTCATGAGTGTAGAATTTCTTTTGATAGCATTTCTATTCATTGTTATCAGATTAATCACAAGCACTATGAAAAAGACAAACTCTGACGAACCATTAATTCAAAATCAAAATGCATAGCCATACTAATTATATGATCAACAACGAAATACAAAATAAATCAACATAATGACAAATTAAGTTAATGAAAAAATGTAATAAGAGGGGGAAAAAACTAAAATTTTAAGCATTTTAGGGGTCGCATTTTATATTTTTTTTCTTACCAAAACAGAACCAAAAGTCTATTTTCTTTTATGTTCCACCAGTTCTCTAGACATCCAAACAGACGTTACCTTAAGGCTTTCGACCACGCCGGGAACGACCTCGTGCTCAAGCCCAGCGTACTCGCCCTCCGTGTTCTCCCTCACCACAACAATATCAACATCATTGTGCCGCGTCGGCAAACCAGGCAAATTGCAGCAATTCACAAGCGAGGCATAAAGGTCGAGCTCCTTCCTCAGCTGAACATTCAACGAATTCACACCACCGCCCACCGGCGTCGACAAACCTCCCTTCAAACACACCTTGTTCTTGTGAATCGACTCCATCACCTCCGGTGGCACCGTCTTCATATCCCCGTGAATCTCGTACTTCTCGAAGTACACCGGCGCGTGCATCGCCTCCATGACCTGCTCGACGGCGCCCGTGACCAGAGGCCCGATGCCGTCTCCGGGGATCAGAGTGACGGCGCGCGGAGAGCCGTCTCCAGGACGAGGCATGTAGGTCACGGATCGGGACCCTAACCCTAGGAGAGGGTGGGGATCGAACGATGACCGGCCGACGAGTTGCTTGACGATGGGGAGGGCTCTCCTGGCCATTGATTTGGATGACTTTTTCGTTGACTTCGAATAAAATTAGGTTTCGGAGGGTTCGTGGTATACTGGTCTAAAATGTGATTTTCATGAAATGGAGGAGTTGAAGAGTCGCAGAGAAGCCATGAAAGACCGAAAAGTTACCAGAATTTTGTGCTTTTTGCAACTGTGTCCCTATTGTTTTGTATTTTTCGTTTTGGCCTCTTAATTTTTACCCCAAGTTTGAAATTTGTTTGCAAATGGACATTTTACTTTACGATAATTTAACTTTTATTTTATTTTATTTATTTATTTTTAGGGAAATTATAGGTACATAATTATGTTTTTCCATGACGGTTTGGGCAAAGGGATTTTATCTTTCTATTGAGCCAAATTGGATACATTCCGTAAAACTTAATATTCAATGTTTAATCATTTTAAATTAAATTATACTTAATTGATTGAATATTATTAAATTATTAACTTAATTTATTAAAATCATTTTTGACTTTAAATTACATTATTAAGTTACTTTAGTAAATATACTTAATAATTTAAATTAAACATGAATAAATTTTAAAAAATTAAGAAAATACATATTAAAAAAGTTCTTATTTTCCATATAATAAAAAGGTGAAGAAAGTTCGGAAATATCATCAACAACTAAGGCTCCATTTAGTCATATTTTGTAAAACTTATTTTAAAAAACTATTTTTCATTATTTAATTTAAAAACAATTTATAAGAACAAGTTTAAAAAAACATGATCAAACATACTTATATTTTTCTTTTCTTTTTAAAAAAAAACTAGTGAAAACGGCTCTACTTGTTCCCTAAAAATTGTTATCTATTCACTTTGATTTTTAAAAAATATTTTCAAAAAACAGTTGCAACTAGCGTTAGAAAATTTTTAAAATAATTTTTTATTTTTAAAAACATAAAATGATTTTTAAATCACGCAAACAAACACTCTTTTAGAGTGCATTTGATAATAATTCTAGAAAACATTTCTAATCTTTTTAACATTTAAATAAAAAAAAATTAAGTGTTAAAAATATTATAAATGTTTTTTTAAATCACTTCCGACAGGCTTTTAATTTCTTTTTCCTCAACCTTTTATTTATGTATAAATTAGAAAAATTTTATGAAGTTTCCTTATTTTATATTTCCTTACATTTTTCTATCTAGTTTTTTTTTTTTCCACAAATTCAATCTCAGGAGTATAAAAAATTTTGAGAAAAAGAAAATAATAAAGACTATTGTAAAAAATGAAAAAGGTTAAGGAAGATTATAATATTTTTCTCTTAGATGTCAATGGAAAAATTGAGAGAATAAAATTAAATTGTTAGGTATACACTATTTATCAACATTTCGTACTTTTCTCTTAAAGAAAATGGGAAAAAAAAAAAAAGCATTTATCATTTCCTCTCATTTGTTTTTGGTTGTCAGAAAATATTAATCAAAGAAAAAAAATATACATTAATGAAAAAGATTTTCACATGTATTGTTTACCATGAAAAACTTTCATTATATTTCCTTCATAAACAAATTGAAGGAAAATATGAGAACAAGAAAATAAAGAGAAACAAAATAAAAATAATAATAAATTAATTTTAGATACTACTTCAAATTTATTTCACATAATATAAATATTCTATATAAAAATTAAATAATTTGAAAATAAGTTTCTAATTAATTTAAATTATATTTATTTTTACTATTTTTCGTAATCAAAGCAATTATAAAAAAAATAATTAATTTATCATATTTTTCCTTTCTTTAATATTCTCTTAGAAAATTAAATACAACTCAAATTAGATAAAAACTATATTTTTCAAATTAATTAATCTTTATATGAGAAAAAAAAAAAGTAAAATAAATTTGTAAAAACTTGTAAAAGCCATTTATTAACTTCAAACTTTTTTTCTTCCTATTTTATTCATTATTTTCCTTTTTCCATATTTTCACACAATTTTTCTAAGAACTAAATGTAGATAATAATTTTTTTTGGCCACCTTTTCCATGACATCTAAATATAAAAAAAATCATAGTCTTTATCAAATCTTTTCCCCTTTTCTTAGTACTTCCCATAAACTAAAAAAACATATTAAAAAATAAATAAAAATTCATAAACCTTCTAACAAAATTACCTAAACAGGCACCATAGTCCATAACATTCGTTACCGGAGCTAGGAGGGGTTTGTTTTGGTTCCAAGCAATAACCAGTGCGTGAGTGTTATAGGTAGGTTGACACAAGACACCCCAGTACATAAACACAGACATACATATATATAAAGTAAAAATAATGGACCAAAATACAAAACAATGGATGCCAAATAATGGGGACCTAAATGCGTACATGTCGGCAGGTACCTCTTCGGTGCTGCAGCCGGACACCATGCTTTGTTGGTTTGTATGAGATTAGAAAGCAAACATCTGAGGGAAATTTAAATTCTTATGATACATTCAACATGAGTGTTTCAATACCAATAAGCAAACAAGCAGAATAAATGAATCAAGGCCATTAGAGTAACGATTTTGAGGCATTGTGTTCATTAAACTAAAAGAAAAATCAACATCAGCTGCTCAACATTGTAGTTACTTCAGACAAAAACGATTCGAACCTGGAGATCAGCTTATGTTCCCACTTTACGTTCGACTTTTTCAATGTAAGACATGAGGATTATCACAACTGTGGTAGCATAGGACCACAATTAACTGCAGAAGTTTGATTTGTGCGTGTATGAGAGTACGAGAATCAGACAAAAGGACTATAATTTAAGTGTCAAAAAAATTTAACCAATAGATAACATAATAGACAAGAGACTAACAGGATCAGAAGTGCCCCACATCCTCGGTATGAAAAGGGTCACAGCATGGATATAGTCTGCTGTAACATGATTTCAATTCATTGCACAACAACAGCAGCAGCAAAAAGAAAACCACAAAAAAATAAAAAATTTAAGTCCAAATGCCTCAAGATAGATCACTTTCCATTTTTCATAGTGTGTAAGTTGCATACAAAGTGATAGAAGAAAATATTGAACCATGCTGTATCTCACTGGAGTTAGAAGGAGAGCAATTTGATTCCCAGATATTAAGCAGTTCAATATGATAAAAATGATCAAAACAGAGAATTTTCAATACTAGAAACCTACTCATATTAATGAAAATAATAAACACATTCTTCTATAACCTTACAGAATGTCAGCTGTAGCCCACATGGGGGCCTGGAATTCAAAACCAAAAATGCATAGGCATTCCTCCTGCTACCAGCTTCAATTGACTCTCTCAAATAGCACTCTTCAACAATTTTAATTTCCCATGAACACACTTATGTGCATATACACCGTCAGATTTCATGATTCAAAAAGCAAACTTGGAGTACACTTCTTAATGGGTTGGAGGAGCACTGCTACTACCTAATCCCATCTTCTGTCCTAACAGACTAAGCTGCTCTACAAACTCTGCCCCTGTGAGAATTTCTGTTGTTCCATATATAACATGCTTGACTGGCTGCTGCCGAAGTGCAAGCTCTTGCAAGCTTCCATACTCCACATAGTTACCACCACCAATCATGAATACAATAGCTTCTTTAAATGGTCCTTTCAGATGGCTTGCTCCAGAGCTTGACTTAGGAGCTCGAGGATCATACAGAACATAGGAATCAATTTCAGGATTAGGCCTTCCTTCCATCAAGGCGTCTACTGTCCTTGTCAATGCTAGCTGCCGATCATTAGATAATAGATTCTTAACACCAGCAGTAACAGCACTAATTGACTGCCCATAGAGTTTCTCAGCCCAATCAACAATGTTACTTCTGCTGGCAGAATTTGCTGATGCCAATGAGACATTCAAAGACTTGATCTTTTTCACATACTGAAATGCACTAGTATCAACCTCAGACTCTCTGAGGGCTGCTTCCACCATTTCCACTTCTGACTGAGGAATGCTTTCTGTAGAAATTAGAAACATAATTGCAAATCGTAGTTTATCCATCTTAGTCCCCTTACCTTTTAGGACACTTAGAAGTTCATTCCGATCAATGCCTCCTCTGACCATCATGTCATACTCTTTCTTAGCATAAGAATCAAGAGACCTCTCCTTGATCTCACCCAACAACACTGTTGCAATGTTGGTATGCTTATCAATCACCTGCTTCCTCTCGGTCAGTTCAGGCAGTGAGTTCACAGCATTCATTAAATGCTTTGTATTGCCAATCAAGTCTTGCCCATCAAACTCCTCAGCATTTCCACCTGTCCGTCTATTCACCTCGTCAACATCCTTCTTATACTTATTCAGTTGTGTCTCTATCTCAATGGCAACTTCAGGAAATTCCAATGACCCATTTGCCACCCAAAATGGATCAAAACTGTCTAACTCATATGATCGCATCCCACCCTTCTCTCCCGGCACACTCAACCTATTAAGCTTCAAACCCAGCACATCATGAACAAGTGGTCGATACCTAAAGTCATGCTGGATACCAACTGATAGCTCAAAAGTCCGATCAAATATACACAAAATTGGCCGCTGAAATGAACTCGCAAAATTCCCACCTTCAGAAAATAAATTATTCTTTGACAGTAAATGATCTCGCATTCGCTGATCCAGAGCAGAAGCAACCATCTCTGCAGGCCCACCACGGGGCATCGAATAATGGGCACTACTGCAAGTGTGGCAAGAACACAAAAAAGTCCACTCACAATCTTTTCGATTATCTCCTCAATTTCTCGGTCCCCTGCTGAGGGATCATTCAACTGAACATAGCTCGATTTCTGTGCCAACGAAAACAAATTCTCTTCCAATGTGACAAACTCCAAATACTGATCATGCACCTTAGAAATTCGATTAATTGAATCTGAATTCAACATTCCAGATGCAAGATCCTCAAGAAGCGGTCGAGGGATTGATGAAGAGAAATTGAGGTGGAAGCTATCATAGAGTGAGTGAGAGGCATCATTAACAATTCGCTGAATGTTGGACTGATTGGGTTGGACAAAGTAGACGGCAGGTACATCATGTACAGGTTTTCGATCTTTATCAATGAGGAAATATAGGGTTACACCGTGTTTACGAAGATCTTTCACATGAATTAAAGGAGAGAGCATGTTTTGGCAATACTTGTCATATATTAAAATCTTGTAAACTTCTTCATTTGCCGTTCCAGTTGAGTTCACCGGTTGATTCAGATTCAACATTCGAGTTATGCATTCTGGTTCAAGGCAAAGAAAAATATAGATCAACTTCACCAACCAAATTAAACATGAAATCACACTGATCAGATGATCTTTTGTCTGATTGAAGTCAATTTCATACCATTTTCTTTATTAAATACCAAGAGGAATAGATCTAACATTCGAATTAACACAAATGATTTTACCTTATATAATATCAATTCATATCATTTTCTTCATTTACTATTCCAGTTAGTTCAACAGTTGATTCAGATTTAACATTCAAGATGGGCATTCTGGTTCAATAAAAAAGATTAAAATTAAAGAAATTAAAAATGAAAAAAATAAATAGATCCAATTCACCAATCTGAGTAAACATGAAATCACGCTAACTGATAATGTTTTATCTCAATTGCATTGATTACATATCTTTTTCTTTTCTTTTCTCCTTTACAACTTTAAAGGAATAGATCCAGTATTTTAGTGCAGCATGAAACAACACAATTTGATTGGTCTTTTATCTTAAATGTATTGATTTCTGTTGAATTAACTGATTGGTGCAGATTCAACATTCAAGCTATCATTCTGGTAAAAAGAATCCAACTCACCGACAACAATCACAGAAAATGAATATTTTTTTAAATCTCAAATGCATTTTTCTCGCATCATTTTCTTCGTCAAAGCTCTAAAGAAATACATACAGCATCAGAGTCAGACATAAAACCACACAAATTAAATCTTACCTTAAACGTACTATTTTCACACCAGTTTCTTCGTTTTCCGATCCAATTGAGTTAACCAGTAATTCAGATGCAATATTCGAATTACGCATTTTCAAGTTCAAGGAGAGGGGTAAAAAAAAAAAAAAAAACAGATCGAATTGAAATACCACGAAATGGAATGATTTTTCCATCAGAATTGCATCAATTTCACATCCTTTGATTCGTTAAAGCCCTAAAACCGAGATCTACGCAAGAACATACAAATATTCTGTACATGTAGAGAGAGATCTGGAGAGAAATGGAGGTACCAGTCTGTTTCTGACGAAGATTGAGCGCCATTTATGGCCGCAGAGAAGGTTTCTAGGGCTAGGAGCTTCTTTCTTCTCGAAACGACGTCGTTGGGTGGCGTAGATCTGTGCAGAGGAAGTGAGAGCCGAGAGCGAAAGAGATGGTAGCTGCCAGGAAGGCTTTGTTTGGGTACCAAAATTTTTTTCTATGAATTGGTAAAACGCTGCGTTTTGAAAGAGTGAAATTGACGTGCACTTCCCCATTCATATTGTGCCATCTCGGCATAAATTAATTAAAGCTAAATATAAATAATGACATGAAAAATATACCACAAATATATTTTATATCTTTATTTTATTTTTAAATTAAATTCTATAATATTTTAATAGTGAATTCAACGTGCATAAGAAATAAAACCTTAAACCCTTCCTCCTATTCTCAGAAGCTCCATTCATCAAATTGAACAACGAAGACCAAGGAACTGAGAACTTCTACACTGATTTTCTCTCAGAATTACGCTAAATTCGGGGTTCGGAGTTCTCTCAATCAAGTGGAGAAGATTTTTCCATGGAGAAGAAGCAGGGCAGCAGCAGCAGCAAAAGCAGCGGTCCCCAAAGGCCTTCTCAAAGGAAGATGATTGGAGCCAAAGCGATGCGAATCAACGAAGATGAGGGCGCTCGCCTTGTCGGCAGCATAGTCGAAAAGGGCATTTCCGGTAAGCCTCCTGCTCCCTCTTCCGCTCCTCAGCCCACTGTTCTCCCTTTTCCGGTCGCACGACACCGCTCTCACGGTCCGGTGAGCTTTCTTTCTCTTTTTTTTTCAGACTCTTGTTATGGTCCGTCTTTGGCTCGTTTGTAAAGTTTCCAGCTGTTTGGATGCTGAGAAATTCGGGAAATGGAAAAAAAAAAATGGATGTTATTTTTATTTTCATTATTTAATGGACTTTTTTTTCCCTCATTCTTATTACCATTGATCATTTACTGGTTTCCGCAGCTGCCCACTTTTCTGTTAGGGCGCATGCCCAGAAAATGCAGGAAATGAAAAGGAATTCGAAGTTTCAATTTTGAATTTTTTATTATTTAATGAGCCTTTTTTTTCAATACTCTTATTTTTATTCAGCGTTCAAAGTTTACATATGGGCTCCTGCTGTTTGGAGGCTGTGAAAAGGCCGGAAACTAGGAAAAAAAAATGGAAATTTCATTCTTGAATTTTTCATTGTTCCATGGACTTTTTTTTTTTTTTTCATACTCTTATTGTTATTCATCACTCATTTATACATTGCCCACGTTTGCATTTAGGGCTCCAGCTGCATGGGTGCTTAGAAAATGCAGAAAATGATTTATTTATTTTTTTCCAAATGGAAGTTTCAGTCTTGAATTTTCCATTATTTATGATGAGCAAACGGAAATTCAACTGAGCTTTCTGTAACTGTTTGGCTTAGTAAGGGTTATTTTGGACAAATGGGGTGTTATTGCCATGTGGTTGAATCAGTTGTTACATGTGAACTATACATCTTACATTTACTTTGAGAACTACCCTGTATGAGTGACACTCATTTATAGGAAAGCACTAGAAAGAAATCCGTTTTGTTGTTTCATGAACTTATAAAAATTCAATTTCACAGCATTGGAGTCCATTTGGCAGTAAGATGGGTGGTGGGAATGATAAAAAGGGTGCTGACAATAGTGATAGTGATGATGGAGAAGATATGGATCTTACTGGTTTTGATCAAATAGCTGCTTTTGCTAATCCTATAGAAAGGAAACAGAAGAAGGGTTTGGATTTGAGCAACTGGAGAGAGCTAGTCCCTAATGATAATTCTCTTCTTCCTGCTGAAAAGAAAGATAAGGTTTTATTAGCAGAACTTAAGGAGCAAAACAACAAGGGCAAAACAACTGAAAATGCAGACAAGAGAAAGATGTCTTCTTACGCAGCATTAGCTGATGCTGATGTGCTTAATCCTAAAGAAATGAATGTAGAATCAGGATTAAATTCTGTTGCTGACAATATGGAATTAGATAAATTGGATCCAGTGCCTAATATTGCGAGAGCACAACCTGAGATAGTAGAAAGTATGAGGCCTAGACTAGTAGAGGTGCAAAAGAATCAAGGGCAAGTGAATATGGAGGAGCAATCACATATGGTTCCTGGGTCAGAAAATTTTGGAATTGACCAAGGATCCATGACTCTTGAGAGTCAAATTGATGCTGAAAATCGTGCACAGTTGGAGAGAATGTCACATGAAGAGATTGCAGAAGCACAGGCTGAGATAATGGAGAAGATGAACCCCACATTACTGAAGATGCTAAAAAAACGGGGCCAAGACAAACTGAAGAAGCAAAAATGCTCAGGGTCAGATCTGGCTACCAATGGCCAATTGCATAATTTACAAGATGAGAATCAGTTGACACAAGACACAAAAGGTTTCTCAGTCGTGGAGAGTGATGATTCTCATATGGTGACAGAAACAGCCTCAAAAGATGCACAGAGGGGACAAGATAATGTTGCTTTACAGAATTCTGGTCCAGGCAACAGCGGTTTGTGGAATGCTTGGAGTGGGAGAGTTGAGGCTGTCAGGGATTTAAGGTTTTCTTGGGATGGAACTGTTATTGAAAATGATTTTGGCCAGGTATCCAAGGCTGGTAAGGCTGTATAGAACTATTGCTATTACATTTTACTATTACTATCATTATTTTTAATTTTTGTTTTTCAATGCTATTGTTTACTGTTCTTTGTTTATTTTGTTAATGCATTTTTTACCATTCTCTCAGGATTTTTGAGCCGTATGATAGATTTAGTTACTGGTGTGGGATAATTGTCAAGCCTTCACCTATTGATTCATGTCTTGCTTTATGCTACTATTCTAGATGATTCTTGTTTTAAGGCATGTGAACATCAGCTATCATTATACTCAATCAACTAATTTAAGTTTAATAGTTCCTCTAAAATCTCCATAGCTTCTGGGTTTGTGTGTCCCACTTCAGATGTTCATATTTCAGAAACAAGGCTTCTCTCTAGTAAATGTGACAATCCTACATATTTTGACTTGTCTTTTGACTAGGAGCCCATTGAATCCTTTTCTTTTCCTTCTTTTCTCTTTTGATATACAAACTGTACAGTTGGATCATAGAAACCCAATATGAATGAGCATTGATCAAGTAGCTTTCAAATTTTAGGACTAAGGGGAGAAACTTCGATCTTAACTTTTGGTTTTAAGTATCTTAGTGGTCTTAGCAGTCCCTTTTGTTTACTTCTAATAATTAAGGTGTGTGGCTTTATGTTATGGGAATTTGGCTCCTTGGTCAAAAAGTTCAATTGGACACTGACTGCATGACCTGGAAATTTTGTAGCATTTAATGAAGGGGTTAATTCCTGAATATGCAAGTTTGATGAGTTGAAGTTGTGACTGTTCTTTCTTATGATTTTGAATGAAAATTTTGCCGGATAGAGTTTTTAAAGAAGAGATGCAGTCACCTAAAATATGTTTTAGACTATTCTTAAAGTGGGTTTCAAAAAAGAATCCTTGTGTATATTCCATTTGCAAATTTTAGCTGCATCAATTTGGCATAAAGCCAATGTTTATTAAATAGAGTTTGGTGATTGGTCTACTGCAGTTTTAATTGGTGCTTCTCTTGAAGCACTCTGAGCAATTTTGAGGGCAATGTTCTAACCTGAAAATTAGTGTAGCTAGAGATCTGGTTTTAGATGAGGAAGATGAAGGGTAGAGAATAATTTTGGGATCCATTTGCTGCAGACACTTTGCTTAGATGACCAAATATTTTTTATGAACAAATTCATGATGAACAATGACGTTAAATTTTAGAGTATAAAGGTTCTAATGGAAATCCTACATAACTATAAACCTGGTTTGGATGAGGAAGATGAAGGATGGAGGATAACTCTGTGAACCAAGTACTCCTAATATTTGAACACACAGAGCTAAAGTTAGCAGTTATGGTGTGGTCCATGTGGAGAGGTCTGTATAAGAATAGAGGGAAATGATAATTCTAAATCTGGTGGTTATGAAGAAGATATTAAGGGCAAAATTTAATACTGTTAGCCAGAAGTGATTTTGACAGTTTCAGCTGTAGCTTCTGTTAGCCAGAAGTTGACATTGGTGCTCCCTACCCAAATTATATAATTCATAGGTATTTTATGAAATTTTCAAAAAATTTCAGAACAGTTTGGTTTTTTTTTTTTTTCTTTCAAGGAAGTTCACCAAGTTTTTCCCCCCTTGATTGAGGTATTTGCCTGTTGTCATGAAAACCAAGTTTCTTGGTCAATTACTTCTATTGGTTTATTTGAGTTCATTCTAATTTTTGGGTGAATTATTGTATTAATTACCAAGTTGAGATACTTATTTGGATTTCCTTTTCTTTTCTTTTTATTTTTTTTATTTTTATTATTTCTTGGTTCTTCAAATGCCCAATCTTTGTGCATTCTATTTCTAATCAGAATGTTCTTGTCCCTCACCCAATTTAGTGGATTTTCTCACTTGTCATGAAGATTACTATTATGGTATTGTTTAATTCTTTCCCCTCTTGGTTTTCATATAACAGATAACAATTCTGTTCGTAGTGGGTATAATGCTGATAATGTTACTGAACGAGACTTCCTCCGAACCGAGGGAGACCCTGGTGCAGCAGGTTACACAATTAAAGAAGCTCTAGCACTGGCTAGGAGCACGGTTAGTTTAGATCATATCTTAGTGCTCAGTCATTATAAGTTCACATTGTTTAATTTAGAAATAAGTGACCATTGTCTTCTTCATGTTCTTCCCCTTCTTTATGTTATGTGAAAGGTAAATCCACTGAAGTTTGTGTGGTGTATAGTAGAATGTTTATGGTTTTGTTGTATATTGTGAATATTCACTCCCAAGAGTTACACAACACAGTTGTTAACATCTCTTCTATACATTAAATTTTTTTCATATGATGATATGTCTATATTTCATGGCATTCTTTCTTGACCTGTTCTTAAAATGTAAATTTCAGGTGCCAGGACAACGGGCCCTTGCATATCATCTCCTTGCGTCTGTGCTGTATAAGGCATTGGACAATATTCACCAACATCAGGTTGGGTATACCATGAGAAGTGTTAATAACAGCGGTGTGTTTATTGACTGGGAGGCAGTTTGGGCTTATGCACTAGGCCCAGAACCAGAGCTTGTTTTAGCACTGAGGTGAAATCTGAATGCTTATGTTCTTTATTTTCATTGAACGTCTTCCCTGTGGATCTATATCTGCTTTCAAGTTGTAAACTCATTATTCTTTTTCACATATGGTGGAAAATCTTCTTGTATTTCATCTTAGTAAAAGAATTGAGGTTAACTTTAATATGATTAATTCTCTCATGGATGCAGGACTATTGACAAAATACATCTTCTTGATTCACACATAACAGTTTCACGAGATATACTTTGTTTTTTTCATAGGCAGTTTGATAGGATCAATTTTAGGAGCCCAATATTAGAAGGAGGCTTATTTGACATGAGTCAGAATTCTATACCCTCCTTTGGAACTTGAGTTTGTAACAAGGGCCACCTCTATGTTACAAGCTTCTCACCAAGAAGCTTGGAATCTCTAGATCTTGCATTTGAGGTGCACATTGTGCACTAGCCTAATCACTGTTGGAAACTTAGTGATTTTCTACATACCAGAAATCTGAATACTGTGCTTTTCTTGGAGCACATTTAAGACATCTTCTTGGAGCAAACATAGACTGATCACGAAAAATTTGCTTCAGCCTATACCTCTACACTACATTGCTAAACTGGTCAAAACCTGTCTTGCAAAACTGTTTAAGACCTTTAGGTTGCCTCCTCAAATTTGCACTCCTTATAAGGGACTTATTAACTCTTTGAATGTGGTCATTTTTAGCTTATGAAATATATTTCTCAGAAAATTATTGGTTGTGATGTCTCTGCCAGCTATAGCTATATTTGATGCCTAAATTGGAACTAAAATGTGGTGTGCTTTTGTCTGAATTTTGGTTATATGACAAAGAATATTTCTTCTCTTTAGTATTGTATTTGATTTGTTTGACCATCTTCTGTTTCTTATACCTTTAGTGATGAATAGCACTTTGGTTGATTTGTAGGATGTCTCTTGATGATAACCACAATTCTGTGGTTTTGGCTTGTGCCAAAGTTATTCAGTGCGTACTGAGCTGTGATATGAATGAGTACTTTGTTGATGTCTCGGAGGTAAGAGTTGTATTCTAATGATTGCCCTTCCCTTATTATTTCAAATGATTCTGCATTTAAGTCTAACATTCTTTGCTTCTAGAGACTAGCAACTTGCAAGAAAGTTGTATGTACTGCCCCGGTGTTCCGAAGTAGACCAGAGATTGAGCTTGGTTTCCTTCATGGTGGATTTTGGAAATACAACACCAAACCTTCTAATATTTTTCCTTTAAGTGAGGATATCATGGATGCCAAGAGTGAAGAAAAACTCACCATTCAGGATGATATTGTTGTTGCTGGACAAGATTTTGCTGCAGGTTTGGTTAGGATGGGAATCCTTCCTAGGATTCGTTATCTGTTGGAGGTAAGCATTTTGTGATAAAGATGCTTTTCCTAGAAGTTTTTCGGTTAAAGAAAACTCTTAGGGGCCTATCTGGAGATGTTTTTTAAAATAGTTCTAAAAACAATTCTCTGAGGTTTTCTAGAATAAAAGTCATATTGGGAACTTGGAATGTTCTCAACTTGTTTTCTATGTTTCCAAATATTTTCTTTTCAATAATTCTGCATATTTGTAAAATTATTTTTAAAACAACCCCTAATAAACAAGTGAAAACAATTAAAATGCATTTTCAAAAAATACTTTGTTTTCAGAATAAGTTCTCAAAAAACTATTTTTTTGTCAAATAATTACTATATGTGTTTTTGAGTCTAAAAAACAGTTTTCTATTTTTAAGAATAGAAAATTGTTTTTAAAGATGATTTCCAAACAAGCTCAGTGTCTCAAAGATTTATGAAATAAAACTGATCTCTTGTCCGCATTTCAAAGACAAGAAGACTGAATGAGACTACACTATGTGCAACATTTTTCAGATGAAAACTTTACTCTTTCCTTTGCTTAAGGATCTAACTATAATTTATTTATTTTTTGTTCCTTCTTCGTCTCAGATGTAAAGCACTTATAGTTTGCTAGGTTTGGTCAGAAAAGTCTTCTTTGTAACTTTCAAATTGTAATAAATGTCTGATTTCTTCACTAGATGTGTGTTGATTAAGTAATTACCATCTTGTTGGCATCTGATGCCTATAATTGTGAAGATGATGATCCAGTGGCTGTGATGGCCTAGAAGATAGGGGCTTACTGCTTAATAAGCTGGGGCAAAGTTTAGACAACCAAGCCCGCAGAAGATGGCTATTATGAAACAGAAGCTTACTTGTATGGACCTTCTCAAACCAAAGCTGGCTGAGGTCTAATGGCTGGCTTTAGTTATGTGGGTCAAAGGATCAATTTTATTGTCTGAGACCCCCAACAGATACAAATTAGGCTCAAGAATGGTGTACAGCCCAAATAATGGACAGTTAATCTGTCAATCTGCCCGCTGGACCCACTAACATATTTTCCTAAAGAAGTATCTGTGTGAAGGATTTGATAGCAAGAGATAGTTACTAAATGGACAGTCTTTTTGAAATGCTGTGCACTGCTTGATCTGTTTATAGTAATAGTTTCCTCAAAAATGTCAGTGCAACTGTTCTTAGTACTATAATCTATAACATGTTGATTCATATGATTTCAGACCGATCCTACAGTAGCTTTGGAAGAATGCATGATTTCTATACTTATTGCAATAGCAAGGCATTCCCCAACATGTGCAAATGCAATTATAAAGTGTGAAAGGCTTGTTCAGACGGTTGTTGGCAGATTTGCTGAAAAGGACAAGATGGGAGTCTATCCTTCTAAGATAAAGTCAGTCACTCTCTTGAAGGTATGCATTTTCTTTGACATGTTTCCAGTAGTTGTGATGTATGCTTGTTTCAAATTCTTACAAGGCAGTAAATTATTTTGGCCCCAAATACAACACAAATTTATACTTACTTTCTGTTTAATGTGAAAAAGGTGTTGGCTCAATCTGACAAGAAGAATTGTATAGAGTTCATAAAGAGTGGGATTTTCCAGGATGCAACTTCGAATTTGTATCAATGTCCATTGTCCCTCGATCAGTGGATAAAATCAGGGAAAGAAAACTGTAAACATGCGTCAGCTTTGATGGTTGAACAACTACGCTTTTGGAAGGTCTGCATTCAATATGGATATTGTGTATCTTACTTTGGAGATTTTTTCCCTGCCATGCACCTGTGGTTGAATCCACCTACATTTGAAAAACTCATTGAGAACAATGTTCTTAATGAATTTGCTGCCATCACCACAGAAGCATACCTTGTTCTGGAGTCTCTGGCTAGAAGACTTTCAAATTTTAGTTCACAGAAGCATATATCAGAGCTTGTGGATGATGACAAAGAGACCTGGTCTTGGAGCCATGTGGGTCCTATAGTCAATATAGCTTTGAAGTGGATGGCTTTCAAAACCAATCCAGACATTTCTAGATTCTTTGACCAACAAAAAGGAATTGAGAGCAATTCTGTTCACAAAGATTTGTCAATGAGACCCTTGTTATGGGTGATTTCAGCTACCATGCACATGCTTTCTAGTGTGCTCAAAAGAGTGACCCCAGAAGATACCATCAGCCTGCCTGAAAGTGGTGGGCTCCTGCCAGGGCTGCCTGAATTTGTCTCCAAAATTGGACTAGAAGTAATTAATAATTCGTTTCTGAGCTTCCCAGGTGTGAATGACAAAGAATATGGAACTGATCCTTCTGCAGGTTGCTCTTTCATTGAGGAGCTGTGTCATTTGAGACATCATGGTGATTATGAAATATCCTTAGGTTCTACTTGTTGCCTTCATGGACTAGTCCAGCAGGTTGTTTCCCTTGATAACTTGATCCAGCTGGCTAAGACTGAGATACAAACTCCATCTTTCCAAGGACACAGTTTCGCAAAAGAGGGGAAAGTACTTGAAGATGGGGTACTCAAATGGTCACTAATTGAATTGAAAACTGGGCTAATTACTTTCATGAAGCTAGTTACTTCAGAGTGGCATTATTTGCAGTCTATTGAGATATTTGGAAGAGGAGGTCCAGCTCCAGGAGTTGGACTTGGTTGGGGTGCCTCTGGTGGAGGGTTTTGGTCCAAAACTGTTTTGTTGGCACAAACAGATGCAGAATTGCTCATTCACTTGCTTGAAATCTTTCCGTTTTTGTTTTCTGAAGATATACCTTTGGATGAGGACATGACATTTACCATTCAAAGGATCAACTCTGCTTTGGAAGTATGTTTAACTTTAGGACCAAGGAATAGAGTGACCATGGAGAAGGCATTGGATATCTTGCTCCAAGTCCCTGTTCTAAAGTACCTTAATCTCTGTATTTGCCGTTTTCTTCACCTTAATAAGGAAATTAAACAATTTGGTTGGGTATATCAAGAAGAGGACTTTCTGATCTTCAGTAAGATGTTAGCTTCTCACTTCAGAAAGAGATGGCTGTGTGTAAAAAAGAAGTTTAAAGCAGTGGAAAGCAAGAGTTCTTCTGGCCAAAAAGCGTCAACTAAGGGTAGTGAATCTCTGGACACCATTCCCGAGGACATGGACATATCAAATACGACCATTCAAGATCATGACTGCCCTTCTTTGTTAGTAGAGTGGGCTCACCAAAGACTTCCACTTCCTGTGCACTGGTTTCTGAGTCCAATATCAACCATCCATGATGGTAAACATGCTGAGCCTCCTAGTACTTCTAATATACAAAATTTGGTGAAGAACCCCACTGATTTTCTTGAGGTAGCTAGAGGTGGACTTTTCTTTCTTTTAGGTATTGAGGCAATGTCCTCTTTCCTTTCCTCTGATGTGCCTTCTCCTGTTCGGAGTGTACCAGTAATTTGGAAACTGCATTCTTTGTCTGTGACCTTACTTGATGGAATGAGTGTGCTTGAAGAGGAGAAAAGTAGGGATGTCTATGAAGCTTTGCAGGAGCTGTACGGGCAGCTTCTTGATGAATCAAGGGTTCACAGAAGCACCAAACCTATGCCAGAAACTGGAGAGAAAAACAGCATCGAGTTCCTGAGGTTTCAATCAGATATTCATGAGAGTTACTCCACATTTATCGAAACTCTCGTGGAGCAGTTTGCTGCTATATCTTATGGTGATCTGATCTATGGCCGGCAAGTTGCCATTTATCTACACCGAAGTGTAGAAGCTCCAGTACGGCTCGCTGCTTGGAATGCGCTATCTAATGCCCGTGTCCTTGAACTTCTGCCACCATTGGAGAAATGTTCTGCTGATGCTGAAGGCTATCTTGAACCAGTTGAGGTACCACTACCAAACCATTGATTTGTTTACAAAATTAACTTCAAGAGCCTGCTGCAATGAAAACATTTGAAAGAAAACATCATAACATCCGATTATTGATTCCTCTGGAAGTCCATGCTAAAGCAAAAGAACATGAAATTTAGGGTCTGGTTGACAATTATTATTTAAAAACAATTTTCTGAAAATGTTAGATAAATTTTGGACTGAAAACAATTTTTTGAAACTTCATTTTGAAAAAAGAATGATTTTTTAAAACAAATTTAAGATTTTTATGCTTGTTTTTTTGTGAACTGTTTCGAAAACCAAAGGAAAACATGGAGAAATCACTCTTACATAACCCTAAACCCTATCCTTTCTTGTCATCTTGTTATTCTCTTTCAACTTATTGTAATTGAATTCTCAAATAGAATTTTATTGTTGAAAACAACCAAGAATTGTTTTTAAAAGCCATTCTCACAAACTTGATTGTGTGATAATTCATTAGAACGATTATAAAATGTTACTTCATGTTCAAGCACTACAAGAGAAAGTTGACTACATGTCAATTTATTTGTTAGACACCCCAAAACACAATGAGTGGGAATTCAAACTCTTATTTTGCAGAATAATGAAGGGATTTTGGAAGCTTATGTCAAGTCATGGGTTACTGGTGCTCTGGACCGAGCTGCAACTAGAGGATCAGTTACATTTACACTGGTTTTGCACCACCTTTCATCATTCATTTTTGAAGATGATGCTGATGTTAAGTTATCACTGAGGAATAAGCTCGCAAAGTCCCTCCTTAGAGATTACTCTCGTAAGCGACAACATGAGGTATGCAAGTTATTTGGAAACTACTGAACTTTGCCATGTGTGTGATAAATTAGTTTTGTACATGCATAATTACCCTCACACTTTTTCCATGTACTGCTCCTTGCCATGCATGTGATGTTAAATATTCTTGTCGATCTCCCTCTACACCACCTAATTGTTTTTTTATTTAAAAGTAAAATTAGTATGAAGTACAAAAATATTCTCATCTTCTTTATCTTCTTATACCCACTTGCACCCATCAAGTCCTATTTCTAATTTTTCCTCTTTCCTTTCCGTCCTCTACCTTTTATTTTAATTTTCATGGATCATCCCTTCTTTTATTTTCATGCTTATAAGTTTCATTAAAAAGATGAAGAAAATGAGAGAAAAATTTATAAAAAATTGTGAAGGGGAAGAAAAGAAAAAAGAACAAGAGAAAACTCAACACATCTGGAACTCCAAGCATGGGTGGACAGTATAGAGGGTTTGAAAATTGAAAAGTAAAAAAAAAAAAAGGGACCACGAAGGTAGAAGAAAAGAAGAAGGTATTTTGGTCCTTCCAAATGATGAGAGACAGAAAAAGTGAGCTTATTTAACATTTCCCTCACCAAAATATAGATATGCCAAAGGGGAAAAATGTGTTTTGATACACACATTTGGGTTGCTATTTTCTGTTTTGTTTTTTTCTTTCTAGTGATGTGTATCAAAACACACTGTTCCCTATGCAAAATCACAGGTATCTTGCAGTCTAGCAGTTTTATCATTGAGTCATGTCCCTTGGCTGCTCCTGGACGATTATTGGAGCTGCTGAGCACTGCCTAACTGACTGTCCATAAAAATGAATAAAACAAATAAATGCCATCTCTTCTTGTCTGTCAGACTAGGCTGTCCAAAACTAATACCTGTGATGATGTCTCCAGATCTTGCATTTTCTGCTTCCATTTCCTCCTCCAGTCCTCCAGTTTGGGCTCACACTAATTCATTGTCATTCATGAAATATAATTACAGGGCCTGATGCTGCAGCTTATCCGACATAACAAGCAGTTCGCATCCCCACAGCCTGAATGGACGAAGGAGAGCGAAACTGAGAAAAGATTCCGGTTTCTGACAGAAGCTTGTGAAGGAAATGCTTCCCTGTTGAAGGAAGTAGAGAAACTCAAGTCCTCCTTCAGGCAAGACCAATAACAGAATCTTGTTACTTACGAAAAATTCATCACATTTTGTGTATATTTAAGAACATACAGCTAAAAAAAAAAAAAATTGCTTTACCTAACACATTGTATGGAGAACATCAAAAATTGTCTTGAAGAGTAATCGACATATATAGACTAATTCCTCAAAGAAATGTAGGACCCATTTGAGAGGTGACCCTTGGAAAATTGGTTCCAATTTTTAAAATTTTCTCAAACACCAAACTAATCAGATTAGATGACAGCTTTTTCAGAAGTTAAAAGATGATGAGAAGTATCTTTTGTTAAAACTACTAAGTAGAGTATCTATGCATCCAATTGAAAGATGAGTCATAATAATCTTTAAAATCAAACTTTGTAACATCTTTAGGAAAATCCGACTTCCAAATGATGAACTCTAAATTACAAATCTAACTCCAATTATAATAATTTTGTCATCTTGTTCTTTCATCCGTACTTTTAAAAACCTTACCCCTAATCCTATATTCTTCTCCTTTGCCTCCCCCCATCTTCTTCTTTTCCAGTTCGTTTTCTTCTATTGCTATTCATCCTTAGCCGTTGGGGGGGGATGAATGAAAAGGAAAAAGAACCTGGAGGAAAGAAATAGAAAGAAGAATGAAATTAGGGTTTTGGAGTACCGGGTGAAGAGATGATGGAAGAAGACGATGACATCACTATAAATATAACTTCATAGTTAGTTTTATTTCCATTTTCTTTCTTTTTCCTTCTCCTTTCTATCATTTTTTTTTCTTTCTTTTGGAACATTTCATTGAATGTGGTCTACATTTCTGCTAGAATTTAATAGAAATTTATTGTAGTGACCTCAATCTTTCTTTTTTGACTAATCTGATCTCTCTCATGTTTAACATGTGATTCTTAAGATTTTTCAAAACTAATTCAGATCAAACCGATCTTTTAATAGATAAAATATAGATTAAAAAAAAAACAAACAAAGATTGACAACACCTTAAGATAAATGGAACTAAGGTATTTTAATAAGTGATTAAAAGTGTATTAGACAATATTTTTACTCGAAGTGCTTTTAGTGAAAGCATTCTCTTAAATTGTTTATAGGAGAATCATTTGTTGAATGTTTTTTTATAAAATACTATAAGATTTTTTAATACTATAAGTGATTTTTTAGATTTTTTAAGATACCTAATTTTTTTTTCAAAAATGTTTTTTAGACTAAAAATTTATTTAGAATTGATTTTAGAAAATGTTTTTCATATCTCGAATACTTGAATTATAAAAATTTTGAAGTGTTAGGAAAGTTAAAAACGCATTTTAGAATCATTATCAGATGGGTTCTAAAAGCACTTTTTAAAACCACTATCCACGAACTCTAAATAATTGTGGTTTTTTAATATTAATTTTCTATCTTTTATAAATAGTATAAATAGAAATAATTTATAAAGTAAAAATAAAAAATAAAAAAATAAAAAATGATTAGAACGTGTTGGATGAATTGGACAAATGGGAGATGATGTAAATCAAATGATACATTAACATAACCCTTCAAAACAATTTTATTTTGAGCCCCATCTGTTTGGTAAGTGGGATTAGGTGAAAAAATCTATGATAATCCTTTCTAGGATAATCACCAAATCTGTGACTGATTTTCCTTTTCCCACCTTTTCTCGGTGACCAAAAAGCAACAGAATGAATCAATGATGGTGGATTTCTTTCTTCTTTTTTATCCTAATGATTTATGATTCCATACAATGCATCCAATTGATGGTGGGTATCCACAGCACATGCCATTGCCCTTACAGACCATTTTTGGTAACCAACAGAGCCCCCACATGTCAGAACCATATAAATGTGTATGGACAACATTATTCAGATTTGTCTTGCTAAATTCTAATCAAACTTATTCTTTTTAGTTTTTAATTTAACTATTTAATAATAATTATATAAATATTAATACTTAGTGAAAAAAAAAAAATCCCTATACAAATTGCCCAGAAACATGTACTGAAGAAAGGCAAGTGTTGGTAGTACAAAGGCAATGAAATCGACGCTGGAGCGTGGGTGTCACCGGTGTCCAGCAGTAACTGGTGCCTAGAGTACGGCAATGAATTATTTTTAATTTCAGTGACGATTCATGATGTCTCGCAACGAGTTTTTGATATACTATAATGGATTCTGTTTAGAAAATCTTGAAAATTTATTGGATTCAAGTGAACACTATCGAGGAAGGAAGGAGTGGATTATTATTACTTGGTTTTGTGCTGCGAGCCGCACATTTTATATTTGTGATTATAATATCTCATTGAATAAGGAAACAAGTTTTTATTATTAAAAATTTGATATGAAAAAAAGTTTCGATTTCTTCTTTTCTTAAGAGGGTTGTTATTCGCAATATCTCTTTTATTAAATATAACACTTTTTTATCATTTTTTTTTTTCACATACACCCTTTTTAATAAAGAATTCTCTTTGACCTTCTTTTAATATATTAAACCTAAATTCTAGTTGATTAAGGTTATAAATTACATACGAAATATAATAAATAACGAAATTTAATATCTGATGATAATTTTCAGATAAGATTTATAATTTTCATTTTTTTTATAAAGAAATATATATATTTATCAAAAAAAAAAAATCGACCACCTAGATGGGGCTCCAACGTCCTGAGTGGGGCTTCAGCATCATGAAGAATATGAAAAACAATTTAATGTGAAAAAATTTTAAAAAATGAAAAGAAAAAAAAAATCAAAAAGAGGTGTAATTGAGAGTGAGGTTGGGGAGGAGAGAGATTGGAAAAGAATAAGGGAGAGTAATTTAGAAATACAAAATGTTACATTAGTAAAAATAATGTTGTAAATAACAATTAGGTTTCTTAACCATGTAAATGTATTTTGAAACTTCTGAAGGGATCGATAAATTTTAGGAGATTAGACGAGAACAAAAAATAATGAATTTTAGAAGATTAAACATGAGAGGGAATGAACTTTAAGAGATTAGTGGGATAAACTACCACACCATGGATTCATAGAAGAATTTTAAGAGATTAGAAAGATAACAGACCGCACCATAATCTTATCAAGTTAGACTAAAACACGTGAAAAATAATTTAAACGGCAACAAGTTTTAGGAAAATTTTCCTTTTGACAGCACTTTCAAAAATCAAACACGATACTTTGATGATTATAAAAAAAAAAAAAATGATTTTGGATAATCTTTGGCAAAATTGAGAGGTTGTGGAGATCTTGGTCTATGGCCCCATTCGGCAAAAATATCTGCTGTAGTGTCGTGTGTACTTGTATGTGTCCGTGTATATAATATGATACCCAAAGCAAAAGTTATCGCATGGTTGAGATCTTTCCTTGAACTTTCTTCCCCAAGATTCACTAATCAATTTTCATGGAGAAAGTGGTAAAAATCATGGAGAAAGAAGAGGCGGAAGCTGAAGTAGAGATGTGGAAGTACATCTTTGGATTTGTGGAAATGGCTGTAGTGAAGTGTGCCATTGAGCTCGGCATAGCTGATGTCATAGAAAGCCAGGCAAGCCCCATCACTCTTTCGTCACTGTCGTCTTCCCTCGGGTGCTCGCCTTCTGGTTTGTACCGGATCATGAGGTTCCTGGTGAACCGGAGACTATTCAAGGAGGTAGCGACAAGCCAAGGCGACACAGGCTATCAGCAGACACCTCTCTCGCGGCGCCTGATGACCCGCAGTGAGAATGGCATGGCTGCCTTACTGTTGCTGGAGAGCAGCCCAGTGATGCTGGCTCCATGGCATGGCCTAAGCGCCCGGCTTCTAGGGAAAGGGAACGCGACATTCGACGCTGCCCACGGGCAGGATGTCTGGGGCTATGCAG
The DNA here is from genome assembly GCF_004353265.1 of Vitis riparia. Taxonomy (NCBI): domain Eukaryota; kingdom Viridiplantae; phylum Streptophyta; class Magnoliopsida; order Vitales; family Vitaceae; genus Vitis; species Vitis riparia. Next base: position 2,077,616 of record NC_048433.1, on the reverse strand, counting down.
CTTCGCATCCTGCTCACAGTAAGCTCATAAATGATGCGATGGCTTGTGATGCTAGAATGGCAGTTTCCGCCATTGTGAATGGCTGTCCGGAGGTGTTTGATGGGGTGAGCACCCTTGTGGATGTCGGTGGGGGCGATGGCACTGCCCTGCGGACGTTGACCAAGGCCCGTCCATTGATCAGAGGCATCAACTTTGACCTTCCTCACGTTGTTTCCTCCGCCCCTAAATGTAACGGTGTTGAGTATGCTAGTGGGGATATGTTTGACACTGTCCCTAAAGCGGATGCTGCTTTCCTCATGGTTGGTAGCCTAGAAGCTCTTTTTTTTTTTTTTTTTTTTAAATATGAGTGGCAAAAGACATTGTTTCCATCTAAAATTGGTCACATGGGCATCCCATGGTTGAAATGGATTAGCTTGGGAATTATTTTGGTTGAAGATTTAATTTGTGGATTTGAAGTCGGTCACTTGGAAGCCTGGCTCATTTACTAATCTACCTTCTCTTTGTGGATTGCAGTGGGTTCTACACGACTGGGGAGACGAGGAGTGCATCCAAATTCTAGAAAAATGCAGACAAGCTATTCCTGGGGACAAAGGGAAGGTGATAATTGTGGAAGCCGTGATACAAGAAAACGAACAAGAAGGTGATCACAACAATCTTAAAGACGTGGGGTTGATGCTAGACATGGTTATGATGGCTCATACTACTACCGGCAAAGAAAGGACCTTAAAGGAATGGGACTATGTCCTTAAGAAGGCCGGTTTTAATCGATACACCGTGAAACCTATTCGTGCCGTCAAATCTGTCATCGAAGCTTATCCTTAGGGTGTCATTGGGACACGAAATTAGGCATAAAAATAAGATGAGAATGAAGATTTGATTTTCAGTGTTAAATGACTGTGTTGTATTTTGACATTCTTCGAAGTTTAGTGAAGTACTTGGTGTGTTTTTTATTTGTTTTTTACCTTAAAATGGTAAGTATTTGTAACGGTAGGTGTCGAATTTTTGAAATAATTGGCCAATTTTTACTTCTAAGGAATCATAATTGTGATGTGACCTTTCATTAATTATTATATGCAAGTTGTTGTATGAGGCTCGTGAGGCTTAGAATATTCGAATTCTAATTATAGTAATGTCATGTTTTCTAAACTATTCGACTTGTACGACCTCACAAGACTTAAAATATGCTAATTCTAGTAATAGTGATGTTGTGTTTTTTTTGACCCATTTGAAAAAGTAAAAGATGCTGACATAGTTTGGATGTTGTTATTTGAAAATAATTTTTAAAAATAAAATAAAATAGATAATAATTTTTAAATAACAAGTCATTTTTACCCGTATTTAAAAACAAAGGGAAACATAAATTTATTTGACCATATTTTTTTAAAAAAAAAATTTTAACTTAAATACAGTTTTTCAAAATAAGTTTAAAAAACATATATAGTCAAACAAGTTCTAGCCTTTTATCTTCTTTTTTTTTTTTTTTTGTCTCATTTTAACAAAAATATCCTTCTTTTTTTTTTTTTTTATAAAAATAACTCTTTCTTTAAAAACATATATATGTGAATATTTAAAATAATTAAAGGCATTTATATATATAAAAAAAAGGGGTTACTCTTCAAACAAAAATATGAGGATTATTTCATCCTTTAGGTAATTAATTCTAAGAAAAATGATCCATTTTTTGTAACTCATTTCTCTTCCATCTTTGATATGTAACTTTTTTTCCCCCTCTTTAAGCTCTCGTGCTCTTTTTTTTAGTGAAGTCCAAATCCTTTTTTTATGACAGCTAAATCTTAAAATAAAGATCAATAGATAAAGAAATATCAAAACTTTAATTATTCAAAAGTCATGGTGTTTCTTCAAGATTTTAATTAAGTTTACATGAACATTTTAATTAAAGACTTAAATGATGTTTATTTTTTAGCTGAATAGAAAAAGTCAAATATTAACCAAAAAATCAAATAACACCTTAATCTTAATCAAATTCTTTATAAATGAAACAAAAACTTAACCATAATTACGTTTTTTTTAAATGAAATTTAACCACATTAATATAATTTAAGTAACTATAATCAAATTCGAAAACTTAACTCCTATTAAATTCTTTCTAATTAGTTATCTGTGATGAAAATTAAAGGGATAAATTATTTCTTATAACCCTAAAATGACCTTAAAATATATTATTAATAGTTATTTTTACCCATATGTCCAAGTAACCAAGAATGAAATAAGATAGAATTATAAAAAGTTTGTGGGATCCAATATGTGCTAATAATGTTTCATTCTTGAGCAGGGGTGCATCAAATCTTGTGTTTTTGTCTGCTTTGATACTTTTTATACACCACAGATGAATTAAATTATTTTATTTATAGATTAATTGAGATCTTTGCGAGATTCTGATGACAGTGGGTCATTTAAAAAACCTTTATTTCTAACCAAATATGGCCAGAGCTGAATTATTGAAGTGAAGTTAACTACTACAAAAATAATTTATGGTGTCACTTTTAAAATAATGATACTATATGGCTTAAAATCCACAAAGGTGACACATCATATAAAAGTTTTCAATTAGGATCGATGATATTAATTTTAGGTTTATAGTGTCGGTTTTTGAAAAGTGACACCTTATAAAATAATTTTTTTTTTAAATATTATAACTTAATGGACCCACTTTAAGAATAATGATAGTATATAAAAAGCTTATTATTTCCACTTACCCACAATCCAAAAAAATCTCATTCCATAACCCTAACCAAAATTTTCTTCTACCTCTTCTCATACCCATAGTTATCACACAATCGCTCTTTTCAGCTTCGTGGACTCTCGGGTAACCCAAAATCTCTTAGATCTATCATTTTCATTTTTTTTTTATTAATGTCAAAATATTTATTAGCACAATTGATTTATATTCATTGATTTGATATATCTATAATGTGGATTGTGTAAATAGTGTCTTTTTATTGAGTTGTAGGAAAGTAAAAATTAGGTTTAACATTCCACCGTATCTTTTATTTCATTATTAAACCCATAAAACCCCAAAATAAATGAAAATAAGAAAAATGAATGATTTTTTAATATCTTTCATACTCAGAATGAGAGATAAACATTTTACAACATGAAATTTTCTTTTGATCTTGCAAAAAATTTCATTTGATGAGACTTTCTGTTTGTTTTCTAGGAATATTATAATATATTGTGATGAGGATATTAATTGATGATATTTGAAAAATAATTTTTTAGAAAATTATTCTCAATATTGCCATCTCCCACAAAATGAAAAATGAAATAGTTTCCATATCATGTTGGAGTCGATTTGGAACGTTGGAATTAATAATGAAAAATTAATTTTATTTTTTATTAATTAATGTAAATGAATTGTTTTTTTTAAACTTAAATAGGAATGAAAATTTTTATAATTATAAAAATGATTAAGTTTTTTTCTATTCTTTTACATGGTATTATTGTTAATATCTCATTTTGTTCTATTTATATTTTTCTATTCTTAAAATATGTTTTTTGTTTTTGTTTTTGCTAGAAAATTTCTATAAAATCTTTTTATTCCATAATTTTTTCACATATACTCTTTTTAATAAAATAAAAAATAAAAAAAAAAACTCTTTCTAATCTCCTCTCAACATATTAAACCTAAATTCTAATTGATTAAGGTGACAAATCACATACGAAATACAATAAATGACGAAATTCAATCATCTAATGACAAGTTTCAGATAAGATTTACAACTTTCATTTTTTTTATATAAAGAAATATATATATTTATCAAAAAAAAAAAAAAAATCAGGGACCTAAGTGGGGCTCTGGCGACCTGGGTGGGGCTCCAACATCCTGGGTGAGGTTTCAGCATCTTGAAGAAATGAAAAAATAAAAGAAATGAAAAGAAAAAAAAAATAAAGTTTACATGGGGTAGGGGGTTGGGTGGGTAGAAATGAAAAGGAAGATAAAAATAAAAGAAAAAGAATATTATTAAAATGTGGGGTGGGATTGGAAAATAAAATAAAAACGGGGTGCAATTAGGACGTGAGGTTGGGGATGATAGAGGGGAGAGGAGAGAGGAGAAAGAGGGAGGAAGAATAAGAGAGAGTAATTTAGGAATGTAAAATGTTACATTAATAAAAATGGTGTTACCAATAGCAATTAAGTTTCTTAACCATGTAAATGTATTTTGAATCTCTGAAGGGATAAAATTTAGGAGATTAGGCAAGAACAAAAAATAATGAATTTTAGGAGATTAAACATGAGAGAAAATGAACTTTAAGAGATTAGTGGGATAAACTACCACACCATCGATTCATAGAAGAATTTTAAGAGACTAGAAAGATAACAGACCGCACCATAATCTTATCAAGTTAGACTAAAACACGTGAAAAACAATTTAAATGGCAACAAATTTTAGGAAAATTTTCCTTTTGACAGCACTTTCAAAAATCAAACACGATACTTTGATGATTATAAAAAAAATGATCTTGGATCATCTTTGGCGAAGTTGAGAGATTGTGGAGATCTTGGTCTATGGCCCATTCGGTAAAAATATTTGCTGCAGTGTCGTGTGTACTTGTATGTGTCCGTGTATATAATATGATACCCAAAGCAAAAGTTATTGCATGGTTGAGATCTTTCCTTGAACTTTCTTCCCCAAGATTCACTAATCAATTTTCATGGAGAAAGTGGTAAAAATCATGGAGAAAGAAGAGGCGGAAGCTGAAGTAGAGATGTGGAAGTACATCTTTGGATTTGTGGAAATGGCTGTAGTGAAGTGTGCCATTGAGCTCGGCATAGCTGATGTTATAGAAAGCCATGCAGGCCCCATCACTCTTTCGTCACTGTCGTCTTCCCTCGGGTGCTCGCCTTCTGGTTTGTACCGGATCATGAGGTTCCTGGTGAACCGGAGACTATTCAAGGAGGTAGCGACAAGCCAAGGCGACACAGGCTATCAGCAGACACCTCTCTCGCGGCGCCTGATGACCCGCAGCGAGAATGGCATGGCTGCCTTACTGTTGCTGGAGAGCAGCCCAGTGATGCTGGCTCCATGGCATGGCCTAAGCGCCCGGCTTCTAGGGAAAGGGAACGCGACGTTCGACGCTGCCCACGGGCAGGATATCTGGGGCTATGCAGCTTCGCATCCTGCTCACAGTAAGCTCATAAACGATGCGATGGCTTGTGATGCTAGAATGGCGGTTTCCGCCATTGTGAATGGCTGTCCGGAGGTGTTTGATGGGGTGAGCACCCTGGTGGATGTCGGTGGGGGAGATGGCACTGCCCTGCGGACGTTGATCAAGGCCCGTCCATTGATCAGAGGCATCAACTTTGATCTTCCTCACGTTGTTTCCTCCGCCCCTAAATGTAACGGTGTTGAGTATGTTAGTGGGGATATGTTTGACACTGTCCCTAAAGCGGATGCTGCTTTCCTCATGGTTGGTAGCCTAGAAGCTCTTTTTTTTTTTTTTTTTAAATATGAGTGGCAAAAGACATCGTTTCCATCTAAAATTGGTCACATGGGCATCCCATGGTTGAAATGGATTAGCTTGGGAATTATTTTGGTAGAAGATTTAATTTGTGGATTTGAAGTCGGTCACTTGGAAGCCTGGCTCATTTACTAATCTACCTTCTCTTTGTGGATTGCAGTGGGTTCTACACGACTGGGGAGACGAGGAGTGCATCCAAATTCTAGAAAAATGCAGACAAGCTATTCCTGGGGACAAAGGGAAGGTGATAATTGTGGAAGCTGTGATACAAGAAAACGAAAAAGAAGGTGATCACAACAATCTTAAAGACGTGGGGTTGATGCTAGACATGGCTATGATGGCTCATACTACTACCGGCAAAGAAAGGACCTTAAAGGAGTGGGACTATGTCCTTAAGAAGGCCGGTTTTAATCGATACACCGTGAAACCTATTCGTGCCGTCAAATCCGTCATCGAAGCTTATCCTTAGGGTGTCATTGGGACACGAAATTAGGCATAAAAATAAGATGAGAATGAAGATGATTTGATTTTCAATGTTAAATGATTGTGTTTGTGTTGTATTTTGACATTCTTCGAAGTTTAGTGAAGTACTTGGTGTGTTTCTTATTTGTTTTTTACCTTAAAATGGCAAGTATTTGTAAGGGTAAGTGTGGAATTTTTGAAATAATTGGCCAATTTTTACTTCTAACGAATCATAATTGTGATGTGACCTTGCATTAATTATTATATGCAAGTTGTTGTATGAGGCTCGTGAGGCTTAAAATATTCGAATTCTAATTATAGTAATGTCATGTTTTCTAAACTATTCGACTTGTACGACCTCACGAGACTTAAAATATGCTAATTCTAGTAATAGATGCTGACATAGTTTGGATGTTGTTATTTGAAAATAATTTTTAAAAATAAAATAAAATAGATAATAATTTTTAAATAACAAGTCATTTTTACCCGTATTTAAAAACAAAGGGAAACATAAATTTATTTGACCATATTTTTTAAAAATTATTTTTTTATTTTTTTAACTTAAATACAGTTTTTCAAAATAAGTTTAAAAAACATACACAGTCAAACAAGTTCTAGCCTTTTATCTTTTTTTTTTTTTTGTCTCATTTTAATAAAAATATCCTAATTTTTTTTTATAAAAATAACTCTTTCTTTAAAAACATATATGTGAATATTTAAAATAATTAAGGACATTTATATATAAAAAAAATGGGTTACTCTTCAAACAAAAATATAAGGATTATTTCATCCTTTAGGTAATTAATTATAAGAAAAATGATCCATTTTTTGTAACTCGTTTCTCTTCCATCTTTGATATGTAACTTTTTTCCCCCCTCTTTAAGCTCTCGTGCTCTTTTTTTAGTGAAGTCCAAATCTTAAAATAAAGATCAATAGATAAAGAAATATCAAAACTTTAATTATTCAAAAGTCACGGTGTTTCTTCAAGATTTTAATTAAGTTTACATGAACATTTTAATTAAAGACTTAAATGATGTTTATTTTTTACCTGAATAGAAAAGGTCAAATATTAACCAAAAAATCAAATAACACCTTAATCTTAATCAAATTCTTTATAAATGAAACAAAAACTTAACCATAATTATGTTCTTTTTAAATGAAATTTAACCACATTAATATAATTTAAGTAACTATAATCAATTTCGAAAACTTAACTCCTATTAAATTCTTTCTAATTAGTTATCTGTGATGAAAATTAAAGGGATAAATTATTTCTTATAACCCTAAAATGACCTTAAAATATAATATTAATAGTTATTTTTACCCATATGTCCAAGTAACCAAGAATGAAATAAGATAGAATTATAAAAAGTTTGTGGGATCCAATATGTACTAATAATGTTTCATTCTTGAGCAGGGGTGCATCAAATCTTGTGTTTTTGTCTGCTTTGATACTTTTTATACACCAACAGATGAATTAAATTATTCTATTTATAGATAAATTGAGATCTTTTGCGAGATTTTGATGATAGTGGGGCATTTAAAAAACCTTTATTTCTAACCAAATATGGCCAGAGCTGAATTATTCAAGTGAAGTTAACTACTACAATAATTTATGGTGTCACTTTTAAAATAATGATACTATATGATTTAAAATCCACAAAGGTAACGACACATCATATAAAAGTTTTCAATTAGAATCGATGATATTAATTTTAGGTTTATAGTGTCGGTTTTCAAAAAGTGACACCTTATAAAATAATTTTTTTAAAAAATATTATAACTTAATGGACTCACTTTAAGAATAATGATAGTATATAAAAAGCTCATTGTTTTCACTTACCCACAATCCAAAAAAATCTCATTCCATAGTCCTAACCAAAAATTTTTTCTACCTCTTCTCATACCCATAGTTAACACACAATCGCTCTTTTCAGCTTCGTGAACTCTCAGGTAACCCAAAATCTCTTATATCATCATTTTTATTTTTTTTTTATTAATATCAAAATATTTATTAGCACAATTGATTTATATTCATTGATTTGGTATATCTATAATGTGGATTGTGTAAATAGTGTCTTTTTAATGAGATGTAGGAAAGTAAAAACTAGATGTGGAATTTTTATTTGTTTAGTGAAGTACTTGGTGTGTTTCTTATTTGTTTTTTACGTTAGAATGGCAAGTATTTGTAAGGGTAGGTGTGGAATTTTTGAAATAATTGGCCAATTTTTACCTCTAACGAATCATAATTGTGATGTGACCTTTCATTAATTATTATATGCAAGTTGTTGCATGAGGCTCGTGAAGCTTAAAATATTCGAATTCTAATTATAGTAATGTCATGTTTTCCAAACTATTTGACTTGTACGACCCCACAAGACTTAAAATATGCTAATTCTAGTAATAGTGATTTTGTATTTTTTTTTACCCATTTGGAAAAGTAAAAGATGCTAACATAATTTGGCTGTTGTTTTTTGAAAATACTTTTAAAAAATAAAATAAAATAGAGAATAATTTTTAAAGAACAAATATGATTCGTTTTTACTGGTTTTTAAAAACAAAGGGAAAACATGGGTTTATTTGACCATATTTTTTAAAACTTATTTTTTTAAATTATTTTTTATTTTTTAACTTAAAAACAGTTTTTCAAAATAAGGTTCAGAGTCCTTGGTTTTTTGTTTTTTTTTTTTTTGTCTCGTTTTAACAAAAATACCTTAGTCTTTTTTTTTTTATAAAAATAACTTTTAAAAAAAAATATATATGTGAATATTTGAAATAGTTAAAGACATTTATATCAAAAATAGGTTACTTTTCAAACAAAAATACGAAGATTATTTCATCATTTTAATCAATTAATTCTAAGAAAAATGATCCATTTTAATCATTTTTACCCTTTGTTCCTCCAAAAATAGTTCCCCCCCTTTTTTTTTCTTTTTTTTTTAGTGAAGTCCAAATCCTTTTTTGATCACGTCCAAATCGTAAAGATCAATAAATAAATAAATATCAAAACTTTAATTATTCGAAAGTCCCGGAGTTTCTTCAAGATTTTAATTAAGTTTACATGAATATTTTAACCAAAGACTTAAATGGTGTTTTTTTTTAATTGAATAGAAAATATCAAATATTAACCAAAAAATAAACACCATCTTAATCTTAATCAAGTTCTTTATAAATAAAACAAAAACTTAACCCTAATTACATTCTTTTTAAATGAAATTTAACCACATTAATATAATTTAACTATAATGGAATTCGAAAACTTAACTCTTATTAAATTCTTTCTAATTACTGACGAAAATTAAAGGGATAAATTATTTTTTATAACCCTAAAATAACCTTAAAATATAATATTAATAGTTATTTTTACACATATGTCCAAGTAACCAAGAATGAAATAAGATAGAATTATAAAAAGTTTGTGGGATCCAATATGTACTAATAATGTTTCATTCTTGAGCAGGGGGTGCATCAAATCTTGTGTTTTTGTCTGCTTTGATACTTTTTATACACCACAGATGAATTAAATTATTCTATTTATAGATAAATTGATATCTTTGCGAGATTCTGATGATAGTGGGGCATTTAAAAAACCTTTATTTCTAACCAAATATGGCCAGAGCTGAATTATTGAAGTGAAGTTCCATTGATAGAATGGGTAAATGCCCACGCAATTCCCGCCAAACACATCAACGACAGCTGATTCATCACCTTTTGTCTTCCTTTTCCAATTGTAGATTTCAAAATATATCCTTTTATCATATTAAAAAAAAAAATTAATGGTCTTTCTGATGAGATCATGTTAGTGGAAATCCCCCACCTGAAAAAAACTTTTTTCCTAATATAATGCACATTGATTTGTTTCTTCTTTCTTCCATGGTTGAATTCTCTTAGTGAAGAGTGAAGATTCATTAGTTAATTTTCTATGACAGAGGCAACGAGGGAGATGAAAACCTTGGAGGAGGAAGAAGAAGCAGAAGCTGGAATTGAGATGTGGAAGTACATATATGGATTTGCTGAAATGGCCGCAGTGAAGTGTGGCATTGAGCTAGGCATAGCTGATGTCATGGAAAGCCATGGAAGCCCCATCACTCTTTCTGCTTTGTCTTCTTCCCTGGGGTGCCCGCCTTCTGGTTTGAACCGGATCATGAGGTTCCTGGTGAGCCGGAGAATATTCAGGGAGGTGGCGACAAGCCAAGGCGATACAGGCTATCAACAAACACCCATGTCACGGTGCCTGATGACGAGCGGAGGAGATGGCATGGCTGCCTTTGTGTTGCTGGAGAGCAGCCCAGTGATGCTGGCTCCATGGCATGGCCTGAGCGCCCGGGTTCTAGGGAAAGGGAACTCAACGTTCGAGGCTGCCCACGGGGATGATATCTGGGGCTATGCAGCTAAAAACCCTGATCACAGCAAGCTTATAAATGATGCAATGGCTTCTAATGCCAGGAGGGTAGTGCCAGCAATGGTGAATGACTGTCCAGAGGTGTTTGATGGGGTGAGCACCCTGGTGGATGTAGGTGGGGGCAATGGCACCGCCCTGCGGACGTTGGTCAAGGTCTGCCCATGGATTAGAGGCATCAACTTTGATCTTCCTCATGTCGTGGCCACTGCTCCTAAATGTAACGGTGTTGAGCATGTTGGAGGAAACATGTTCGACAGCGTCCCCAAAGCTGATGCTGTTTTCATCATGGTCGGTATATTTAATTTAACCTGTCTGGGAGGGCTTTTCAAAATCTAAAAAAAACTATTTCAAGGTCAAACACATTTGCGATATCTCATATCCCATAAAAAAATAAAAATAAAAATAAATTTCATAGCATTATATATATAATTGACTTCTCTTGACCATGAATATGTTTTAAAGTTGCAAAAGCTTATTAAACTTAGGATGGAAATATACATGGAAGAAAACGAGTCATTACAAATAGTATCATAGTTGATCTTCAATATTGATTTTTCTCGATAGTCATATAATTTCATAGACACAATAAAGACATTGTGTTTACATGATAGGGTCTAAGAATGAGTTTTTCTTAACTATATAAATGACTATTAAATTGTGTGCTCTCGTTAAACTTATAACAGATAATATCTACATTGAAAGTTATACGTTATTCCACTAAAAACTTCTATTTTAACCTAAATGGCGAAACATATCACTTCAAAATTTTATACCAATAATATTTTCATTTCATATTTATGTGGTATTTATTTTTTGGCTGAATAGAAAAAACCAAAATATTTAATTTTTTCTATTTAGTTAAAAGTAATTCATTGATATCAACCAAAATAATTAAATTAAATTTATTGATAACAAGTTCATTTTAGTAATATTAGTTAATATCAACAAGGTACTTTTAACTAAATAAAAAAAATCAAATATTTTGGTTTTTTCTATTTAGCCAAAAAACAAACACCATCTTAGTCATCTACTAATTGAATTAATCGGGTTTTCTTTTTCTCAATTGTAGAAGGTCCTACATGATTGGGGAGATGAAAAGTGCATCAAGATCCTAGAAAAATGCAGAGAAGCCATTCCAGAGGACAAAGGGAAGGTGATCATTGTAGAAGCCGTGATTGAAGATGGTGATCCCCAAGGTGATGATCAGAAGCTCAAGGATGTGAAGTTGATGGTAGACATGGTTATGATGGCACATACTACTACAGGCAAAGAAAGGACCTTCAAGGAATGGGACTACGTCCTTCTCAATGCTGGTTTTAGTCGATATACCATAAAACCTATTCGCAATATTGTGCAGTCTATCATTGAAGCATACCCTTAATATATCGCAAGGTAAATTCCTCTAAATTAACCTGGGAAACAAATATTCCTCTGTTTTATTTCTTTGGAAATATGATTCAGTCATCTTTCCATCTCAATTTTAACATGATCTTGCTCACCAATCATGTAAATCGGACCTAATTTTGTATTATTAATTCCGTAATATTAATGCTTGATTTTCATCTTTCCCGGTCCACCCAATCTTAGGCAAGAAAATAAAATCAAAAGAAAGACAAACGCGCCTTAAGAACAGTGCCTTGTCAGACATAAAACAAGTCCCACATCGACTACAAGTCAAAACTCACGCTACTGGCAAAGGAAGGGCCTTAAAGGAGTGGGAGTATGTTAAGGGACCATTTCTGCGGTCTGTGATTGAAGTGGGTCCTTGGCTTGAGCCGCGGTTCAGGGTGGAAGCTCAAACTTTAATCCAGTTTCTGTTGTTTTTCTGGAAAAAATAAATGGAGGAACCAAGTATGTGTGTTGCCTGATTCATCTTGTTGCATAACTGGTAGGTGCCAGGTGGCAGTTCTTTTGGGTCTGGTTCTCTAATCTAAATACAACTTGATTAATTTGTGATGAAAATTATTTGAAATGGGGACAAAATTACTATTTATTTTGGATAAGATTTAAACTTTTTTTTAAAATTTTTGTATTTAGATCAATATTTGAATGTCGGATTTTAATATGGATAATGATGGGATCGGTAATATTTTGTCCAATTTCAAACTAGTTTTAAATATTTTTTTTGTTCTTTAAAATGAAAAACAGTTTTTTAATTCAAAAAATAGGTTTGTAAATTTCCTATAAATATGAACAATTTTCTAATTCAAAAAAATAAAATGATAAAACACTTTGTTATGAATTTGTTTTGAAAATATATTGTTTTGAAAAAACGTGGATTTTGACTCACTAATTTTAAAAAATATTAAAAAAAATTACCTTAAAAGTTTTTTTTTTTGAAAAAAAAAAAACGGGTTTTGATCCACTAATTTTAAAAATATAGGAAAAGTAATTTTAAAAATATTTTAAAATAAATGCACTTTTTCAAAAGTTAAATAATTATTCCTAAAATGACCATTTTAATCGATACGTTGATAACACCAATTGAAAAAAAATTATAGTGATAATTAATTTGAAATTAAAAATAGGAATCCTTAATAATTAAAATTACAATTAAAACTAAAAATATAGAAATTGAGAAAAAGTTAGAAATTCAATGGGAGTCAATATTCTATTTTTTTTTAAAAAAAAATTTAGTTTTTGGTTTTAATTGTATTTAATTTTTAAGTATTTTAGTTTTAATTATATTTTTAAATTTTAAAATTTTAAAAAAATTTTATTATTGATATCATTAACAAAATTTTAATTCAATTTCATTTTTTTTTAAATGAGAAGATGAGTTAATTTATATAATACATTATATAAAATCACTATTAATTAAGGAATTAGATGGATTTTATTTATCATTTGAGGATTCTTAAGAATTTTTTCACAATGATTTGTATATCATATTATATAATAAAAAAATTGTAATATATTTATTTTTAAGGTATTTTTATCAAATTAAAATGATAAATTAATTTTTTGATAAGTTTGTTTAATATCATCAAATAAAATGGTATTTTAAAAAATAATTATCTAACTTAGAAAAAAATACATATATATTTTAAATATTTTTAAATGAACGAAAATAAAATTGAATTATAAAAGTTTGCGGTCTTTTTTTATATTTTTTAAAATTATGGAATAAAAACTCACTTTTCCTTAATTTTTGTAATTATCTTCGTTAGCGGAATGCAAAAAATTATCATTTGATTTATTAGATGCAAAGAAATTCAGTTACTATTTCAGGAATATTTTAATTCATTAAAATTGCAAATGAAAAGCTCACACCGACCCTAAAATAATTAATATTATAGTTTAATCTTTTCTTAACAACTTTATCATTGGTTTCTTCTTTTATTAAAATAAAAAATGATTAACTTTCTTAAATTCTCCACCAATTTTTTTTCCAATATACAATTGTACAAATCATTTTCCATGTCATAAATTAATGTGAAGAAGATTTAGATTAATGAGGGGTGTATTAGAATGGTGTTTCTTTCTCGTAAGAGTGGAGTTGCGTCCCACATCGGATGGAGAGAAGTACTGAGTTAGAAACATTGACTATAAAAGGGACACCAGAGGGCATTGTTAAGGCATCTTTGCGCTTGGGGCAATGACGCAGCTAGTGAGGTTCTAACCGAGGCGCGTCAATTGCTGGTTGAAAACTATTTCCAAACCCCCTCCTTGGCCTGGGTTAAGCCTAGGCCATCGAGAATTTCTGGAAGGGCTCCCTCTAACCCAGGGTAAAGCCCTCAAATTCCTAGTTTCAAATATTTAATAAATAATCTAATTAATAATTTATTTTTATGATACGTAATTACGGTGATATAAACCATAAAGGATTAATTTCCAATGTCTTCCAACATACGTAGCAAAATATTTTGTTAAAAAAAAATTTTAAATTAAAGGAGGGAAATTGATTTTTTAATTATTCATTTTCTTATGTTTTGGTCATCCAATCTCAACCATATGATAAAAATAAATAAATAATTTATGAAAAAATAAAATTGATTTAATCAAGCCAAATAGTAATCCCGTAGCATACACCAAATCTGAAATAGATTTTCCGGAAATAGAACTGAAAAATTGAAGAGAAAACGAGGATCTCAGCTCAATGTCACAGGTCTAAGCTTTCAAGCTATATATCTGCTGCTGCTTCCATTTCTGCAGCATTGTCACTGAGAAAATGGGGAAAGCAGGGACTCCAACACTCTAGCAGGAACCACTTCGTTGGAGAATCAAAACACTCTCCTCAGTTGATCTTTGGACAACAGTTGTGGAGGTGGAAGCCCTTTTCTCTAAATTGGAGGCATATTTGTGAGGTTGTTTGCTGTGAGAGTGAAACAGATATAACCAGCCTCTGTCGGACAGGTGATTGGTTATCCCCGCCCATTCGGCCCCCGAGCCCCAGAAATGGCAGTTCCAGGATAGCCCACTACACATCAACCAATCCGGCCAAGTTTCTCTCCAGTCCTGATGCCATGCCAGTGGATATCAACTTGGCAGAAGGCATGAACCTCACTGCTGCATGAGGGTGGATGACAGCAGCCAAATAATGAACCCCATGAAGGGCACAAGTATGAGAGCTAAAGAAGAGATAACATAACCACTGCCACAAGCCAACAACCCACTTCCATGCTGTTGGATGATGCTCTAACAGGTCGGTTTATATGATATAAGGGACTGAGAACATGGACCGCCTTACTCAAATAGTCTCTCGCCTGGTAGCAGTTTCTTGCTTATACCCAGTCAGTAGTCACAGATGAATGATAGACTATCTAATGAAAAAAGAGTGAATAGAAGAGTACCTTCCTTCACTAAAAATTTAAAAATAAAAAACAAAAAAATAAAAGCAAATTCACTGATAAGCCACAATAAGGAGTATATCAAACCCACCCAGTTAAGGAGACCAAAAAAAAAAAGGAAAAATGAAATGCTAAACATTTTATGGATAAAAGTAGTACTGCATCTAAGCCCCATAGCCGCACCAAAGAATCAGATATGGGCTTCTAACATATCACAACAATGCTGTGTCCAAGACTCCAAGGACAATATGGAAATAGAACAGAAAAATTGAACAAAAGAATGAACACAATCTCACCTTTGAAGCTTTCACTTTTTCATGCTGTTGCCATTTCTCCAGAATGGCAATTGAGGAAATGGTGGAAGTAGAGACTCCATGACCCTTGCTGGAGCTGTTTGCTTATTGTCACAATTTCCTTTGCTCTGTTCCAATACCAAAATCCTGCCAGAACTTGATAACATGGAGACTCTCCTGAGTTGATCTCTGGACAACAGTGCTTGCAGCAAAGCCCTTCTCCCTCATTTGAAGGCATACTTGCCGGGGATTGTCTGCTGTAAGGGTAAACATGTACAACCAGCCCCTGTCAGACGAGATAGTCAACAATGGGAAATATCTGTAGGGATTAGCCAAACTACTTGTAGGAATATCCAAACATCAGATCTCATATTAATAGCCCAAAAACAACAAGATTGTGTTATAACCCAAAATCAAGATCATATGTTATAACTGAAAATCAAGATCATGTTAAATCATCAAGAAAAATAAGTCAGAAGCATACCTGGATCCATTGTGACCCAGTGGAATGGGGTTTTAGTCTTCCACGTCTAAACCTTTCTTCTCCAGAAAGAAAAACCTTATTTCACTCAACAATGGGATACGAGTAAATTCTCTAAAAAAAACTATTTAGACTGAGGACTTCAACTTATTTTTCTTTATATTTTAATTTCAAAATCAAGATCATATTAAATCATCAAGAAAAATAAGTCAGAAGCGTACCTGGATCCACTGTGACACGGTGGAATGGGGTTTTAGTCTTCCACGTCTAAACCTTTCTTCTCCAGAAAGAAAAGCCTTATTTCACTCAACAATGGGATATGAGTAAATTCTCTAAAAATAAATTTCTTCCTAAACAATAAGGCAAGTGCCAAACAAACATATCATATAGGCTAACCATGGAGTATCTTTGGGATCATGGGGGAGATCATTTCTCTCAAGTTGTGATGCATGGTGGCCCAGTCCATTGTCATTCAGAATGTGTGTCTGATTACATGTAGGCCTCACCATCAACACCTCTCCCCATGCAGCAGCAGCAGCCCCATGAGCCACATTCAGACTCAGACTGCTATGATACAAGCATTGGAGATTGGGACTAGATCCATCCATCTAAAGAGGTTTCAGCCTTTTGATCACCTATACTGGTGTGTCCAGGAGAAGAGAGATCCTCTACTTGGCAAGCATTGGAGAGTCATCCACAGCTATCCACCATCCAGACAGTACATCTTAGTGATACACAAGGAGGCATGTGGAGGAATGATTTATTGTAGCCATAGATATTTTGAATTACTGAAAAACTATGTAATAGACTCTATCTATATTATAAATATATAGTAGATAACTACTTAGTGAACTTTTCATTCCTTGATGTCCATACAATTACGCAGAGATTAGATTGAAAAGGAAAAAAAATCATCCATCACTATCCAAATGCATAGTATCTTGTGTGGCAACATCATTAGAAACAAGGCCACGAAACATGTTAATGTATGCAGCATATGGAGTTGCCCAACCTTCAGCACATGGATAACAGCTCTTGGACCAACTATTTGCAACAGGTGGCATGGGAGCCCCAGTTGTCATCAAAATCTACATAATAATAATCCAAACAGGATGAGTTAACTACATACAGCAGTAAACAATATGTTAACATAACTAAATTATAAACATTACCTCCACAAAGTGATTATCATTGATGAAACCTATTGACAAAACCCTACGCATAGTAGTGGTGTTGGCGCTGACCTGAGTGGGAGGAAGGTAAGGCACAACTGCATTGAAATATAAACTAGGACAACATTGTATCTGGAGGCTATAATGTGCCCCATATCAGGCATAGTCATCCATCTATCATAATCAGCAGGACTCTGAAAGTGTTCAAGTGCATGAATAAGCTCATCAACCCGTATTGGATCCCGAAACAACTGGGCATACTCAGCCCAGTATGTGCGTAACTCAAACAGCATGTCTCTCCTCACCTGAGGCCACCCTTCCTCACCCATGCCCATAGCAGATGCTATAACTCGAAAGCCACAATTACCATCTGCAGCTACATCCTTCACATGCATGATGTACGGCTGCAAGCCCTCTGGAAATGAAGATGTGCATCCCTCTTTGGTCTTCACATTTTCTTTTGGTGCAACAAGGGAGGTGGAAGTTGAATTAACTAACTCCATCAACTTCATCACCAACTGCTGCTTGCCAATGTCATCAGCATCCATAAATCGTTTGTAGAAGAGTTCCATGGCAGTGGTAAAACTCACATCCTGCACTTTTTTCCCACTAACTGATACTAGATCGAGTTTTCTCCAGTGGGGGTCTATGCACGCCAAAGGGATGGGTTGACCTCTAATCTTATATGAAGATATCTCATGGGCACAGGGTAACCCATGAGTCCGACTGTACACACACCCACAAGCAGAGGCATCCACTCCAATACTCTCAGATCTATTTGCTTCATCTACCAATATGCACAATGCAGCCTTCGAAACACTTCCCCTTACCTCACCATATAATGGATCTTTGAAGTTGTGTTGCACATTTGTTAAACTAATCTCAAATGATGTTTTTATATCTGTGTGTTGCAACTCGAGCAGAGAATGGATTTTTGGCCATGAGCTCTCAATATCACCCCGAGACAAGCCTAGCTGCCTCTTTAGTTTTGCACGTGTTGACTCTGCCCTAATAGGTGACATGTAAAATTGTTAGTGAACAGTTTCCCAGTCTAAAATATCGATTCTTATAATGGAGTTTAGTTGCATACCTATTCACTGTGGTGTTACCAAAGTGCATGACTTTGTTTGTCCAAACTGCCACAACTTCTCCTTATACGGCAACAACCATTGTTCCTTGCAGTAATTAATGGCCTGTATATATCTATGAAAGTGTGACTCCAACTGGTTAAGGCGATTTGCATACTCATCTTCGGTTTCAGCAAGCACTACTAGGTTCCACATGGAAATAAAAGCGTCCAACCTTGACTTTGACTCAAAAAAAAATTTGCAATTTGCGAGGATGTTTGTTGAAATGTGCCACCTGCATAGGAGATTTGAAGCCATTGGGAACACCTTTTGGAGGGCATTCATAAGGGATGGTTCCCTATCAGTCATAACTACTTGTGGAAGCATGGCATCATCAATCACACTCTTCAATCTCTCCAATGCCCAAGTGTAGGCCTCCTCTCTTTCAGACCCAAGATAGGCAAAAGCAACAGAGAATGTCTTCTCAGTCGAGGTAACACCAACCACCTCAAGCAAAGGTAATAGGTATTTGTTGGTTTTGTATGTACAATCCATGATCAAGACCCTTGGGAAGGCACGTAACAACTCAAGGGATGAAGGATGTGCAAACATCAAGTCCCTAACACAGTTATTATGTTCATCATTCCTATGCCACTCAATGTACTTAAACTCCATTAACTTGTTCATGAGTTGTTGCATCAGTGACCCACCAGCATTTTCGTTTACTTTATGCTTATGTCTTGCATTGTATATACCCTTTATTGTTGTGCAATTAAGCCCATCTCTCTCCTTTAGGGTATTCAAGATTTCCTTTGGCTTCATCTGACTCTTTGACAGGTCAATCAATATACCGATTTCTTCCATACTTAACCGGCCAGCAAAGGAGTGTCCCTCAACATGCTGACCTCCTGGATGGTTATGAGTTCCACATTTAACTACCAACATCCATTCATCGGCTAGTGGCAACTTGATACCCCTCAAAGAGAAAGGGCAGCCACATTTTTTGGTTCCTGTGGCCTTTCTCTTCCTTTTCTTTTTTCCTTCCTCCCCCTTATCCGTCCCCGTATGCCTATAAGCTCCACTTCTTTCACAAACAAATGTGATTCTAGGCCTGCTCCTATTTGTAGCACCTATATCAGCTCTTTGAATTATAATCACCATTCCATTCCTCTTACCGGTCTCCCGGACCCATTCGATCAAAGCTTCTCTACTAGGGTGAATTACGTCAGTTGTGAAAACATTCGTATAGTCCATGATCGATGGGTGAATGCGGTATTTGCATTATCCTACAGAAGCATATGTTTCAAAATCGTATTAGAATCCAAAATGTGCTGCAATTAAAGGAAGATTAATACATAAATCCAAAGACAGAAACTTCGAAAACATTCTTGCTGTTAACAAGAATTGGAGAAAACAAAACGCAACGCCTTGGAAGAGAGTTGTAGAAGACAGCAACTTCAAAACAACAAATTTAGGGTTTAAAATAACCCCGAAGCCAAAAAAAATCTGGAAATTTTTCAACCAAAAAAAAAAAATTAATATCTCCTTCTTGTGTGACTCCTAGAATGTAATTCCGATTGATAAATATTTCCAAGAAAACCAGACGCCACATTCCACTACATTTCTCCCTCCCAAAAAATCAAAATAAAAAATAAAAACCGAGATGGAGAGATTTACAAACACGTACGCCAACTCGAGATGTCCCAGAACTCTCACATTTGAAAGCTTTTGAGCTCCCAAGAAGCTTCAATGGCGACTCTGATCAGCTCTGGTTCGAGGGAAAGAGGCGTCTACACTGGCGCCTTTTGTATTTTCTCACGAAAATATGTAACTTTTAAAGTCTCATGCTTTATTTTTTTTATTAAAAACCTCAATTTATGAATTTTAAAATTTTATTAGTAATTGTGAGCTTTCCAATTATAATTTCAAATTTTGTTGACGGTTCAAAAATCATTTTAATTTATTGATTTATTTTCCTCTAATTTCTATAAATTTATAAGCTTTTCTAGGGTTTTAAAATGGTTTTAAAATGTTAAATTTAATCTCTAGTGTTTTTTTTTTTACTTTCAGTATAAATTTATTGTGAAAATTCTACTCATGCTAATTTTGCTAGTTTTCTGCCTCCAACCCCTAAGTTTATGTTTGGAAATTGATTTTGAAAACAATTGTTTTATTTAAAAATAAAAATAAAAATATTGTTTTTAAAGACTTAATTTGAATGTATTTTCAATTTTTGGTATTTAAAAATTTTTTGTATAAAAGTACGGTTTGTACTTTTCTTAAGTCCTTAAAAATTACTTTAAAAATTTTTTTAATTCAATATCTCAATATTTTTTAATCAATTTTAAAAAATCATTATGTTTTCAAGATGAGTTTTTAAAGAATTTTTGTATTTTGTATAAAAATTATTATTATTTTTTGTGTTTTAAAATTAGAAACAAAAAGCTAAAAACATTACTTGTTTAGTGTTTACTACACCAACTTAATAACTCAAAGTGACTTAATAATTTAATTTAAGTCATTAAATGAGTTAAATATGTTTAGTAAAATAATTAACAGTATAACTTAAAATTAAAAATAAATTTAAGTAATAAATAAAAACAATTAACTCATTCTCAAGTCCAAATTTTCATTTTATATTTTTATCTCAATTTTCCCTAATTACCTTCAAGATTTCTTTTGTTGCTCCAAAACCTTTATTACTCAACCTCCTTTGTCCTAATTATAATTTATAAATATAAATATATCAATTTGATTATTATGAAGAAATTTTAAGTTGATTTTATAAAATAAATAAAAAACCTTAATACTTAAAATAAAAATTAAATAATAAGTTTTAGGTTAATAGCCTAAAAATAATTTAACTTAAAGTCAACTTAAATCATTAAATGATAATTATTAAATTTTACTAAATCACCCAAAATTAGATAGTTAGATATATCAACACTTTTCGTATAAAACATATTTTTAAGAATTTATTATCAAAATATGTAGTTTTTTAAAAGTAAATTTAAGGTGATTTCATTTGTTTTTTTAAAGTGCTCTGATGAATTTTCAATGCCTTAAAAAAATTTACTAAGATGTTATTTGTTTTTTTAACTTAATATCAAATGCAATTTACATTTAGACTTTAAATGGTTTGTTTTTAATTTTTATGTTTAAAATTTTTTATGCTTAATAGAAAAAAAAAAAACAAAATTTTTGAATTTTTTCTTAATGCTAAAATTAAATTTTTAAAACAATTTCAACACAACTTTTATCCCATTAATACTTAATAGAAATAAATAATAAAACAACAAACAACTTAATACTCAATACTATTAAATTTTATTTTAAATTAAATTAAATCAAATTTTATTTAATTAAAAAACAAACACCACATGAGTATAAAATACCTTTATTGATACTTAAGTTTCCAAACAATAATTAAGAATTATTTTTTAAAAATGGTTGTCAAAATTATTTTGTAAGTTTTTCTTTACAATTCTTTATTGTTTTTATGAGTAATTTAATTTTGAATTTATGTCAAGATCTGATTTACTACTAATCATCAAAATCAAATAATGATAAATCTATATAAATAATGCACATTAAAAATCTACCCATTTATTTAGAAAGAAAACTGATTTAAAATAATATAAATAATTTGAGTTAGATTTTTTGGATCCAAGTTCAATTTGGGTGGGACTTGGGCTAGGGTTAGATAACTTGCACCTAACTAAAACTTGATTTAATATTTTTATAATATTTATAATACATTTTATCATATATAATCATATTTATTTTCTTTTTATATTTTTAAGAAATAAAATAAAATTATATCATAAGTTTTTTATTATTTTTAAAAAATATATAAATTTATGTTTTTTCTTCTCTCATTTTCTTGAAATTGTGTTATATTTGTTATTTAATTTTCATATATAAATACATTAAAATAATATCATAAATAGATTTTGAATTATACAACTTAACAAACTCGTTCAATAACTCGAGTTTAATTTAAGCAACCCGATCTCAACTTGAGTTTAGAAATATAAAGTTAGATTGAGTTTGACTAGAGTATTTCGGGGTGGTTATTTCTTAATTCAAATTGGGTTTAGGTTACTCGTCAACTCGATTAATCTATCAAAGTTGCAAAGGAATCCCGTGAAAAGGTGTTGTTAGCAAAATTGATTTTTTTTTTTTCCGATATTCATCCATCCCTGACACAAGTTGTAAAATTCCAATTAAATTTCTTCAATTTTATCTTAATTTAAATTTAATTTATGCTATTTCCATTTTGAAACCATGCCGTAATTTTCTTCAAGTCTACTAGTGAAAAGGGCCAGAATGCTGGAAAATTGTGCCACGTGGATCCCATTCATAGACAAAAACAGGCAGAGCAAAGCGTCCTCATAGTCCCACTCAATTGGTCAGAGAATAGATAGAAAGAGAGAGAGGAGAGAGAGAGAGAGAGAGAGGTGGTCTGCCATGGCGTTCACAACCGCTCTATCGCTGCCCTCCGCTGCCCGCCTCCACCACCGCCTTCCGAACCGATCTTCTCTGAGCCTACCACGTACAATTCGATGCTCTTCTCCTTCAATTTCAGTCTCACCGTCAAAATCAATGCAGTTCGATCTCCGTTCCTACTGGACCACCCTGATTTCAGAGATCAACACCAAGCTCGAGGAAGCCATTCCGGTGAAGTATCCGCAACAGATCTACGAAGCCATGCGCTACTCCGTGCTAGCAAAAGGCGCGAAGCGAGCTCCCCCGGTGATGTGCGTCGCCGTCTGTGAGCTTTTCGGCGGCGACCGCCTTGCTGCCTTTCCGACCGCCTGTGCCCTAGAAATGGTACGGCCAAAACAAACCCTAATCTCAGTCGTTCACGTCAGTTGTCACGCTTTTCTCGTTTTGATTTTGATTCTTGTGTTTCACGTTTTTGCCTGCGAATCAGCTTTCTACTTTTCTTTTTCTGTGATAATATTGTGGAAGCAGAAAGTTCATGTAGGATGGCTTGTTAATTTAAGAAAAATGTTACAACCTGTAGTTTCAGAAAGATGGAATTAATTGAAGTTTTGGTGGAAATTTGAAATTTTCTTTTGTTATGGTTGAGGAAGCTGAAAGTTCAGAGAGGATGATATGTTAATTTAAGAAAAACGGTAGAATCTATAGCTTAAGAGACAACGATTAAGTGAATTTTTGGTAGAAATTTGAAATTTTCTATGTATACGGTTGAGGAAGCTGAGAGCTTATAGAGTATGATACGTTAATTTAACAAAAATGTCACAAACTATATTTTAAGAAACATGGAATTGGTTACCAAAATGATTATTAGGGATGTGATTCGGCGCCAAGTTTGGTTGTTTGTGAAGTCAGCTTAAGGGAATGTTTGGGCGCCTGAGAAACTTACAGGTAGTTTGAATAATTTCAGAAACAAATTACTCATGAAAGAAAAAGGTCATAAATCAAATTGTTTTGTCTACAGAGGATCCCCCCACCAAACTTGGTTGTCTGTGAAGTCAGCTTAAAGGAATGTTTGGTGTCTGAGAAACTTATGGGTAGTTTGAATTAATGGCTAATTTTAGAAACAAGTTACTCGTGAAAGAAGAATGGTTTGTAAATTCAAAATGCGTTTCATTCTCAGTCAAAGGCAATGGCAAATTGACCCATGAAACTACTTCTTGTGAAATAATTCAAGGGATTATCATAGGAAAAAGCCATGATTTTCTTTTCTTCCGCTCTATTTGTCATTTTATTTCCCTTCTGCACTATAGATTCTGTATTAAAGTTTGGATATTTTTGTTAACAGGTTCACGCGGCTTCACTGATTCACGACGACCTTCCCTGCATGGACGATGACCCCTCCCGGCGGGGCCAGCCCTCGAGCCACACCGTCTACGGCGTCGACATGGCCATTCTCGCCGGCGACGCCCTCTTCCCCCTCGGATTCCGCCACATCGTCTCCCACACCCCTTCCCACCTCGTCCCAGAGGGCCAGCTCATCCGCGTCATCGCGGAAATCGCCCGCTCCGTCGGCTCCACCGGCATGGCCGCCGGCCAGTTCCTCGACCTCGAGGGCGCCCCCAACTCCGTCGACTTCGTCCAGCGCAAGAAGTTCGGCGAGATGGCTGAGTGCTCCGCTGTTTGTGGCGGGTTCCTGGGCGGCGCCGCCGACGATGACATCCTACGCCTTAGGAGATACGGCCGAGCTGTCGGGATGTTGTACCAGGTGGTGGACGATGTGCTGAAAGCGAAGACGAAGAGTGAGGAAGACGAAGAGAAGAAAAAGAAAGGGAAGAGCTATGTGGACGTGTACGGTATGGAGAAGGCCATGGAAGTGGCGGAGGAGCTTCGAGCCAAGGCGAAGAGAGAGTTGAGTGGATTCGACAAGTATGGCGACAGCGTCGTTCCGCTTTACAGCTTTGTGGACTTCGCCGCGGAAAGAGGCTTTACCATCGATACTTCTGTCTGATGTGTATCCAATTGGTTCGCCATTCCATTCGGATAAGATTTTTTTTTTTTTTTTTTGTCACACTTTTGTGGTAATAGATATTACCATGAAAAAATTACAACTATTGAATAAGTTGGGGAAGTGTGTTAGGACAAGATTTATGAACTTTAATAAGAGTCTTTTATCAGATTTAAAAATGTTATTCTTGAGATGTAAAATTGAGATCACAAATATACTTTTATCCGTAAACAAAACGAAGGTTATGTATTTAATAAATTAATTTTAATAATAAAGGCAATTTCCCGTGCTAAAATCCATTTCCCCTTTAATTTGGCTTTGGCAAACGTACCCTAAGTCCAATTACCCTTTATGCTGGCGTGCACGGTTTCACGTGGACCTACAAAACTGACCCTGGCCCCTTCCACAGCGGAACACATATCCGCCTGAAACATCGATCGGGATTGAGATCGAGAGATCGGGAGAGAGAGAATGGCGAATAGCGAAGCCGCCGGAGGGGCTCTGGAGCAGTTGCCGGCGGCACTGCTGGCAACGATCATGACGAAGCTCGACGTCTCCTCGATTCGCTCCCTAGCGTCCACGTGCACTACCATCCGCTCATGCGCTTCTCAAATCTTCCACTTCCTCCCCAATTTCCATCTCCTCGTGAGTCAAATCTCTTTCAAACCCTGGTTCTTTGTTTGGATTTCGAGGGGGAAAAAAAACTAGAAGCAAAAAACACGAAACGAAAGCAGAAGTTTGAGTTTTATTCTGTTTATTAATTTGTCCTTGTTGTTTTTGTCGATAAAAAAAAAATTGAAAATTCAACTTAGAGAAGCCACTGGTTGTTTAAATTTAGGTTGATTTTTCTTTGTTTTATCGTCTGCCTCGAAAGGAGGGTTTGGAATAGGATCCTTGTTTAGATTTGTAGATCCGAAATGTATAAAATCTCTAGCGCGGCAGCATGAATTTCGAATTCTATTGAGTTCGAATTCCATATCGGAATCGAATTTTAATATCCCGATTTTCATGATCGTTAATTTTGATTGTTTTTGTTTGCCTTCAGTTTTGCCTCAACCAAAGTGAGCATGAGTTTGATGTTTTTGTTTTAATTCTTTAGCGGTTCTTCGAATGTTGAAGATTTTAAGATTCTCAAATTCGAAATTCTAAAATTTATATTCTTTCTCTTTTTTCCCCATTCAGTTGAGTTTCTTGGCAGCTAACTGTTCTTAGATTCGATGTGTTCATTTTTTTAAAATTTTTTTTTGGGTATTTTCAATTCAGGATGTTGCACTCTCAATCAACTTGCTGAGGCCTTTGCTGCCACCAAATCCTTATCTTAGGAGTTTGAAAGTTGATTGCAGTAAACTTGATGATTCATCAATTGAACATCTGGTTCGGCCATCTTTGCATGAGATTTCTCTCCTCAATTGTGCTGATTTTAGTGGGAGGCTGCTTTCTCTGATTGGAGGTCAATGCAAGGATTTAAGGTTTGCCTTTTCTTCTCTTGTTTTGGTGCTTAAGAATCTAGTGTGGATTGATGTTTTCATCAGTATAAATCTGTTTATTAGTTCTAAACTAGTAATAGTTTGGTCTAAATTAGCAATAGTTTAATCTTTAGTTCTTACCTATTTCAAGCAACAAGTTATTAGCATTGTCCACTTACTTCTCTCCAGGTCTCTCTACTTGGGTTGTGTGGCTGAGAAAAGAGGACGAGCAGTCCATATTTCTAACCTTGAGGAGTTACTCTGTGGTTGCACTGAGTTAAAAGTAAGGTTCAATTTCAAGATTGGTACCCTAGCATCAAGAATAAATAAACATGATCATGTTAGGCAATGTTCTCTGATGGATTTAAGTTAATCAATTTTGGGGTCATCTTTTATAGGTCATTCATTTGGGAATTCTTAAGAGTGCTAGGATATGTTGATTACGATGAACTCCCCATATTTGAATTGAGCATTTCTTAAAACAAATGTTGTCAAGTAAGCCCCAAGAGTGTTGGGAGGCTTGACATTACCTTTTGTGGGGTATATCTTGTTACTTTTCTCCAAGTATATTTCATTATGAACTACTTCTCAACCATTATTCGCTCTATGTTAAAGGTCATGATAAGAAACCTCTCCTTGATTGTTGGTTATTTACTTAAAAGATAGAATGGCATCTAATAATGCTTGAATGAGAATTATGATAAAGGAATGATATTTACATAAGTAAAATTTTTTACTTAAAAGATAGAATGGTGTCTAATAATGCTTGAATGAGAATTATGATAAAGGAATGATATTTACATTAGTAAAATTTTTTACTTAATATTTAGTAGTGAAGGAATGAGTTTGATGACTACTGCATTTTGTCCTCATTGTTGCATCACCATAAATCAAGCCTTATAATTAATATTTTGGAGAGATTACAACATATTCAGGTTGCTTTCCTCTTTTACATTGACCATATTGTGCCAATGCTAATTCTTCAAATTAATTGTTAGAGCTGCTTAATTGCTATCTAATCATTTTTATTTTTTTATTTTTTACTTGGTTTTGGAGACACCCACGCATTGGGATAGACAAGAACACTTTGGCACAACTGTAACACCTGTTGTGGTTGCATTCTATGGATATGCAAGTTAGTTTGAGTATGTGCTCAATTGGATGTTTATTATGTTTTACAATGAAGTTGTTAACCTTTGTTAATGCTATCAATTCGCTCAATTGGTTGCTTAGGTATCATTCTGCCCCAGTGAGGCCTAGAGTGGGTGATTAACATATTAATTTATCAGTGATGATGGCACTAGCATGATTAGTGAGCCTTGCTTTGCCTGTCATGAGATAGTGTTGTCTTTTGTTGTTTAGTTCTTAATTTTATTTTAAAGTATTGGCTACACTAATATATGTAGAATTTAGTATAATTAGTATTCCAGTCCTTTGAACAAGTTTTCCTAAACCTAATGATACCCTTTGTTTGAGTATCTAACAATAGTATGATTCTATTCCCTTTTCAAAAAATGAAAAACAGGGACAATCTTCATTCTTTTGTTAAGACAATTCTCTCCCATCCTGAATTATTTTCTTAGCAGTTTGAATGGATATTTGATGGAAGAAAGTTTTGATGGTGATGGGATGTTTCATTTATTTTTGTCATGGGCAACTTCAAGGTAGTGTTAGATATTTAACATCCCAATTTTATCAAATGGTGCCATAAGGAAGCACAATAACACATGCAAACTATGCGATATGCAGGAAACTAAACATTTTACCTTTTTCTGATAAAATTTTCCTTTCTTGAAAAAATCCGCAAGACAACAGACATGAATTGAACTAAGATGATAATGCGCGACTAGAAAAAGTGTGAATATTGACATAAGATAAGTGCAAGACATAGTTTGTAAAACACAATAATCATGAAAACTAATTCTCAGTTCTCCTAAATCATGCTGCAGTAATTTTATATATTAAAGACACATTTCTAACCTTTTTAATTTGTTTATAACTTGGCATTAACACAACCTCCATCAAAAACTCAACTCCTTTGACAAGAAAACTATTGGCATGTATATATTGTTTGGGCAGAGGTATACTGAAGGTCTTCTGTAGTTCTTGCTTAGCTCAAGCAAGGTGCAAAGTTTGATACTATTCATCAACACGACTCAAATCCGACACTTTTTTTGCAAATTTAGGTTAAGTATAATCTTGTTTGGGTCAAATTCATGTCAACCTACATCGCCTATTTGATAAATAGGTTTTTTTTTTGTCAACTTGCATAACACAAATTTAACCTAAATTGAAATGTTTAATAATTGTGTTTATTGGCTTGATTATAACTATAACCTACTTAACTCAAATTTGGCTTATTTAAAAGTTGATTATGAATAAATAAGTTAATTGAGTCATAAATATGTTGGGTTGGAAGATTAATCATATTGATTTAAACAAGACCTAACTTGATCTAATTATTAAATAGGACCTAATTATTAAGTGGGTTTACCTGTTTGATAATTAATTCATGTTTGGATTTGTGTTCTTAACTCGTTTGTTATTCATGTCATGTTTGGATTGACTTATTTAGTCGAGTGTCTAAGTTTTGACACAACAAGAACACAATCTACCAACATGAATTATCATTCTTAAGCTTGAGCTTGATTTGAGCTCAAGGCCTTTTTATGAAGTTAGCAATTATCAAGTTTTTTATGAATGAAAGTATTGGAGATTGGGCATAATGGATTATCTTTACTAAGTTATTCATTTTGTACATGTTTGGTTGTAGTTCTTGTTGGAGGAGATTTAGCAATGTGGATGTAAGATGTTCAAGCTTGAGGAGCAAACAAAATAGGTAACAAGGTGGGAGGGGGTTAGAGAAGGTGGAAGCAAACTTAAGAGTGTATCTTAACTTGGGCTTGAGACTTGAAAATGTTTTAACCCCTTACCATATTCACCCGTTGGGTCTTTATATAAGGACTTAGACAGTGCCAACTAGATGGATCACAATCCTAATCAATGAAAAAGTTTAAGCTTTGCCCTAGGCTAAGCTTATGGAGGGTGCCTAGCTAGCTGGGTAGACCTAGAACCAAAGATGGGTTTTGCTCTCACTAAGCCACTCTATGAAAGGAATCGTACAGGCTCAAAATCAATTATGACCCCTACAAGAGGCACAAGTGTAGATAGGTCTAGTGAGTTTAGGAGAGTAAGCCTGTAAGGGATTCAACTAGGGTGTTGATCAACTGCTCCATCAGCATGTCATTGCATTCAGATGATGTTTCTGAGGACAATGATGAATTGTCCCTTCCTTTCAATTTAACTGAAATGGTTGTGGCATGCAGTCAATCTCTACCTACCTCACTACACCTCCTATGCATGTGTTGCGGCCATTCAAGGAGCTTAAACATCTACTAGAAGAGTGGGCATCCATAAAAGTGCTACCATGCCTTGGCATGGGAGGTAATTTGGAGCACAATGCTGCAATGGCCATGTGGACAAAGAATAACATCTGCCTCTGCATAAATTGACCCATAGGCCACCAATCCATCAGGCATGTTCATTGTTCCATCTGCAGCTGGGCTTATTTTGTCATTTGTGCTCATCCAGCACTCATCCTAGGTGCGCATGTTGTGCACAAAATGGGACACAAACGGTTTAATGGAAGACACTACTTAGCAGTTGGACCTAGCTGAGGGAAGGAGTAGTTCTTTTTTGTGTTCTCTCTCTTTAAGGCAGCATCTTTTGGTACCCATAGTTTACATCCTGTGTACCTTGGTGTATAACTTCCTTTTATTATATTTTCTCATTTATTTATCCGGGGGGGGGGGGAAGTTGGACCTTAGATCTTGACATTGAGAACCAAAATTTGCCTGCAATGTAATATCAATACAAGACCTGTAGGGGCAGGCTGTTCCTGAACTGAGGCTCAGTAAGGCCTGCTTCTCAGCCCAGTGTGAACTAGGTACAGCTCTGTCTGTTTCCAGCTGGAGCTTAGGAAGACCTGTTCAATTTGCACCCCTATTCGCACTCTAAATGGTTAAGTTGATTGATTATTTCTCCTTTGAATTGACATGATTTTCATCTTAATTATAGATGATTCATAGATGTTTTAAATTTTTTACTATTTATATATATATTATTTGATTCATTTCTGGAGCATTTTTTCCATCTACTAGTTGTTCATTTTTCCAATTTCTTTTTTGTAGACACTAAGCCTGATGTTCGATATTTCACTATTTCCTCGTTATAATTTTGCTCGAGCCTGGTCTTTGGCTTCAGAGAATCTCACAAGTCTTGAGATTGGCTATGTTTCTTCAGTTATGGTGACTGAACTGCTCAGCCCTAATGTGGGACCCCATCAGCCCCCAAATCATCTCCAGCCATCCATATTGCCGAGTCTTCAGAGATTGTGCCTCTCAGTGGATTATATTACTGACACTATGGTTGAGACAGTATCTAAATGTCTCATCAACTTAACTCATCTGGATCTTCGAGATGCACCCATCATTGAACCAAGAGTCACATTTGACCTCACAAACTCCGGTTTTCAACAGATTAATCAACGTGGGAAGTTGAAACACCTCTCCTTGGTTCGTAGCCAGGAGTTCCTAATTACATACTTCAAACGAGTTAACGATCTAGGAATCCTCCTAATGGCCGACAGATGCTCTGGTATGGAAAGTATATGTCTCGGTGGCTTTTGTCGAGTAACAGATTCTGGTTTCAAAACAATCCTGCACTCGTGCTCGACCTTATACAAGCTTAGGGTGTCTCATGGAATGCTATTGACTAATCTGGTTTTTCTTGATATTTCAGCAACATCCCTTTCTTTGACACATGTCAGCTTGAGATGGTGTAATCTTTTGAGAAACCAGGCAGTCATAAGTTTGGCATCCAACTTGGATCTTAGGGTTCTTGACTTGAGAGACTGCAGAAACCTTGGGGATGAAGCCCTCCAAGCCATCAGCACTCTTCATAAATTGAAGATTTTACTATTGGATGGATCTGATATTACAGATGCGGGTTTGTCATACTTGAGAGAGGGAGTGATAGGCTCACTAGTTTCATTGTCCATTAGAGGGTGCAAAAGGCTTACGGATAAATGCATCTCTGCTCTATTTGATCCCTCTTCCAAACAGGAGTTGCAAGAATTGGACCTATCTAATCTTCCTAACCTATCTGATAATGGAATATTCTCGCTGGCTAAAAGTCGTGTTCCAATTCTTGAACTCAGGATGCGACAATGTCCACTCATAGGTGACACTTCAATCATGGCATTAGCCTCAATGCAGGTTGACGATCATAGATCACATGGCAGTAGTTTGCGGGTGTTGGATCTTTATAACTGTGGTGGCATTACATCTCTTTCTTTCCGGTGGTTAAAGAACCCTTACTTTCCCAGACTGAGATGGTTGGGAGTGACAGGAAGCGTGAACAGAGACATGGTAGACGCTTTAGCTAGAAGTAGACCCTTCTTGCATGTGGCATGCCATGGTGAGGAGCTAGGGACTGACCACTGGGATGGTTTGTACATGCATGATAATGAAGAAATGGATGAACTTGAACAGTGGCTGCTCGAAGGAGGGGATGAGAGTGACGATGAAGAGATGGAAGAAGTTGAAAACAATGGAGAAATGGTCGAGTGATTTCCAAGACGAGATTGTTGTACTTTTTTATGTATTTATTTGTTACTTGTTACTTCTCCCTCGCTAGTTTTATGTAGAAAATTTGACTCTTAAATTATAGACTTTACTTCAGACAGTCTCGGCTTGGTTTTCTGACTTGAACCTCCATCAGAAAGCCCTTCTGACAGTGCTGCTCCAGATTTGCTGAGCCATCAGGTTTGATTGGAAAATTTATCAACTGATCCTCCATGGATCTTTGCATGCTTATGCGGTTACAAATCTTGTATAAACTCAGAATTGTATATTTGTGGATTCAAATTTTCAATTTGTTCTCTCTGCCGCATTGTTTTCCTTGATCAAGCTTTAAATTTATCGATACCCCCCAACATGATTAGCTGGTCTGGGTTTCCAGGTCTTCAGCTGCTAGATTTACTTAAAAAGTTTCTGTCTCCTTCTTCGCAGGCCCAGGCACAGTTGCCCCCACCATCGGTATATTCTTGCCAGAGAAGGCCCCTCAGTTGAAGCTCCCATCAGACTTGGCCACTGAGACCTGCATATTGAGGTAACTGTTTCCCAGTCCACTCCTGGTGTTCCTCAGTTCTCGGCATCTTCCCTAGCCATTATGTTTTGTTAACCCGTATCACTTTTTGATGAATCTCAGCAGAAAGCGATGTTTGTCGGCCATTTGAGATATAATGACGGAGGCGGAGGCATCTCCTGATGGATGGTTGGTTGGTTGGTTGGTTCATGCGAACAAAGTTAATGCCAGTCCTACCCTCCATGATGCAGGTAATGAATAAATCCACTATGCTTTGTGCATTTCCGATATCTCACTCAGATGTGCATGCATCAGGTTGAATTATTAGAGGCCCATCTTATCCCCTAAGGAAAAGCCAGATGGATGCAATCTTTTTCATGTACCTTATATCTATGATAGACATAATAGATTAAAAGGAACAAAATACTTCTGATATCGTAAAAATAGGCTTTCATATGTTTCAACTTAAAAAATAATCTATCTTTTTTTTATATAAATATCCTTTAAATATTTAAAAACTATTTTCATAAGAAGAAAGATATTTATGTTCCCCTTTTAACCAAATATCGTCATAGTGTATGATCTCAAGAGATTCAAAACCTATTCGCATGTTTCAAAGCTGTTAACAAAGGAAGCCAAAAATAAAATAAAATTAATGGGGAACAAAACAATTTTGTGTGATGCCTCTGAGCATACTCCTAAGGTGGGGCCGGTGAATGAATCGAGTGGGATACGTGGATGTTTTTGGATGGGAGCTTCTCTTGAGGAAATGAGGCGATGGTCTGGTTAGTGGTTGCCAATGCCACTTGCCCCCGCACCTAATACGGACTACTTAGGCTTCTTAGCATCTTCTACAACCATCGAAAACTTTCTTTTCCTCCTTGTTTCTAGTGTAACAAAATGTTTAAATTAGTTTTATAAAATACAGATTTAACAAAATTCAAATGAATTTATTTTAAAATATTTAATAAAGTTACATTTTATCGTACACAATCTAAATCTTCTCCTACCAAATTGAACAATATTATTGAATTATTTAGCTGAAAGCCCTTAGTGTTGCATCAAATTGTACTAATGAAATGTTGAGTTATCAACTCAAGTAATGTTTATTTTTTGGTTGAAATATTGATATCGATTAATATAATTTAAGTAAAAATTTTATTAATATCTTTACTTGATATTAATAAATTATTTTTAATTGAATAGAAAAAGTCAAAAAATAAACATTACCTTAAGTTATTTTTTGTTTTAAAGAATTTTTTTTTCAATGTTTTGGTATAAAAATAAAATAAGAAAAAGATGAGCAAAAATGCTAGTAAAAAATCTTTCCATTTTCTTTTCATATAGATTAAAATTAAATAATTAACTCCAGAAAAATATACATATTTTTACCTTTTTAATATTTTTTTAATCTATTTTCTTCCTCTCAAAATTCTTTGAAACCAATCCATAAATAATATTATTAAGTTATGAGCCTGGAAGAAGTATTCAATTTTTCGTAAGCTACTGAGGCGAGGCCTTTTGGACAACAACCTCATCGTTTAAGGGATGTGGAAGCTAAATTAATTTTTGTATTTAGTGTGAGTCATCGACAAAGGCATGAACTTGTCCTTTTCAAGCAAAATACATGGAGCCCAAATCACAGACAAAACAAATGAAACCCATGGCCTTTAATCCGTATGACTCACGCGGTGCCCCGGGCCAAAATTTCATAGCATTTTCCAAAATATTTCCAAATATTTGCTTAAAAATACGATGATGAGAATTGTGATGATGAATGATGCAAGAAATGCATCCATGTTCATCTGGTTAGAGCCGGTCATTGACCTAAACATTTAAAACCATTTTCTTTGATTATTTCTATATAAATAAAACACGTGGGTCTAATCCAATTTGAATTTGAATTCTCATCCAATTTGTATTCGAAATAATTTCTTAATTTAAACTTGCCTCTCCCTTGCGAGAAAGGAAAATGAACTTATCCTAGAACTATCTCTTAACAACATTAGGATAATATCCTCCATGTTATAAAAATATTATTAATATAAAAATTAAATAATTTGAAAAATATAAAATTTTAATTACATTTTATTTTATTTCATAGTTTTCAATGACAAATCAAACAAGAGGATTTTCTTTTCCTTTTTAACATTTTTTAAAACTAAAACAATATTAATGTTTAAGAAATTCTCTCAAACACCAACTTTATATCATCGTTTTTATCATACAATATATATTTTTTTCTTTTATGAAAAAAGACTATAAAATAGAATAGTATAAATTTGATTAAAAATTGAACCACAACAATATTTAAAATCAAATTTTATAACAATTTTTAGGAAAATTTGACTTCCAAATTATCGACTTGATATTACAAATGCCTTATATTTAAATCTTAAAGATACTTATTGATATCATGCAAATAATCGCAAAAAATGTAGGAGAAACTCATCTGAGTAGCATTTTTAAAATTTCAAATATATATGTATAGTGAGAGAAAGTCAATAAGATAGATTATCATGCCAAGTTGTCAAAGATGTTTTTGTCCAAATCCACATTCAAAGTGTATTGACACCACGTTGAGGACCCAACACATGGGCCTGTTAGGTCGGGTACCTCACGATCCATAATATTTTGCCCCTCCATTTCCTCCTCTTGGCCACCATCATGCCCTCCAAAAACTACCAATTTTGCTTTTATATATATATATAAACAAAAATAATTTATTAATGTTTAATCAAAAAATGAATTTATTAAAAGAATAAATAAAGTAATAAGTATTCTATGGATACACTTTCTATTTATATTTTAAAAATAATAATAATAACCGTCATATAATATATAATAATCATTAATAGGTTATGTTGGAAATAGTTTGTTTAGTTGTGTGATTTAAAAATAATTTTATGTTTTTAAAAATATAAAACTGTTTTTAAAAAATTATAATATTGTTTTATTTTTGTTATTTATAAATAATTTTAAAAATAAAAATAGAGAATAATTTTTAGAAAAAAAATAGGAGTTATTTTTACCTTTTAAAATATATATATATATTGGTTTGTTTAATCATATTTTTTAAAATTTGTTTTTAAATTGAAAAATAAAAAATAATTTTTAAAAGAAAATACGGTTAGCTCAAATGTTTTAAAAAAAAAATATTGTGTCAATTTTAAAAGTATAAAAAAAAATCTACACTTTTTTACAAGATGATGATTTAAAATATATATTTATAAAAAATTAAAAAGACCTTGAAATTCTCGTCTAGGAGCCTTTTTTTTTATCGTTTGACGATCTTAAGGATAACTTTTTATACGTTACCCCAATATTATTAATATATTATTTATTAGTATAAAAGCCCTAGGAGTTTGACTCAGGGTCAGCATATTCCTTCGCCTATTCCGCCAGCGCCCGGTCGCCGCCTACTCTTGAGCTTAGCTGGCAGCCTGGCACTCTTCATCCTCCCATGCATACACATTCACGCCTGAGTTTGACTCAGGGTCGCATATTCCTTCGCCTATTCCGCCAGCGCCCGGTCGCCGCCTACTCTTGAGCTTAGCCGGCACTCTTGAGCTTCGCCTTCTGTATTTGGCCTTTCGCCTATTCGAAAGGTCATTTGCCACGTGTTGCACCTATCCTTCCACGTGTTTATTTGTTTTTTTTTTTTCCTTTTTAGTTAATCTCGAACTGCTTTTACATGATTTTTTAGGTGGATTAGAGAGGAGGCGCCCTTAATGTTTTCCTCCCAACTCTTGTTCTAATTTAATAAGATTTAATAATATTGTAAATTATTTTCCACATCCCCATGAGTCAGGCCTGGCTCCAATTGGCTTCCCACATATCATACTACCCAAGATGACTCTAAAAATATATAGAAAATAATGTCACACCTTACACATCATGATGTCGTCATTTCTAGCCATCACAACTACATTCGTATTAATAACAAAAAATAATTATATTTAGTTTCAATTAAATCAAGTGAAGTTTTTTAAAATACGACAAAATTTTATTTATATTTATATTTATATTTTTTTTATATAATTTTTTTAATTACTGAGATCAGTGATTAACCTATAATTGATCCACGAACAACCTCATTCGGATTAAAGAAAAAAAAAGTTAATTAATCAAAAGTCTAACCGATCACCGCCTTTATATTATAAATATGTCGTTACGAATAATTCAACCAAAGTAATAAGAATTATACCTAGCATGATTCCAAATAGAAAAACTTTAATTATTTCGATTTGTTTGAAAATGGAAAAAAGAGAGACGCTAAACATTTAAATAAATATTCGAATAGTCCAAAGATCAGATATTTTTAATGTACGTATGATGTGGAGATTTTTAAAATTATTTTTGAATTTAATCATAAAACAAATTTAAAAGATAAGTGTGGAATCAAACACGACACTATCTTTAGATATCAATATTCGCCACATTTAATATGTGAGGTTAGAGATTATCTTATTAATATTATATATTATCATCATGCTTTAATAGCTGTCATTATACAAGTATTCCATATTTTATAAATTTTTTCAAAAGTTATTATTTATTTTTAATTTCTAGGTTGTAAATACCAAATTTTGGATACGTTAAGATACGACTTATTAGTATTTACTAGTTTCCTTTCCAAATTGACCTTTAGTAAAAGAGTTCAAGCTTATCCTTAGTATTGACGCCAGACACGTCACTTGAATGGTAGGCCCCTCAGCTAAGGGGAATCATGGTGGGTCAAACCCCACGTGGTGTAATGTTGTATCATTGCAGAATATTTTTGTAGTTTTTTTCCTCGTTATTATTATTATTATTGAGAGGGTGGGGTTGTATATATCAAAGTTTTGATACATTAAAAAAATTATCGTTAAATTAGATAGATTTTTTATGTACTGCCCCATCCGTCTCTTGTTAAGTTGTTGTCGTTGTTGTTGGTTTTTTTTCTAATACTTTATTTTATTAAAAAGTAAAAAAATAACGGCAAATTACTTTTAAAATTTGGAAAAATTTAAATATTTTATTTTTTATTTAATTAAAAATTTTAAGAAATAAGTAATGAAAATAATTGATGAAAATATTTCATATCTATAAATCTAAAGTCCTTCATTTTTATCTTTACAAATACTTGATTAAAAGATATTAAATAATTTTCAAATTGTAAATTTAATAATTCTCATGTTTTTTTTCAAAGAGTAACTCATTTTTGACATAGATATCATTTATCATTTTAAATATTTATATATAAGTTTTAAAATAAATGATTATTTTTATAAGAAAATAATGAGGACATTTTTGTCCAAATGAATCCAAAAAAAAAAAAAAATAGAAGATTAAATTTCAAAAATCAAGTTTTTAAAGATCCTTTTAATCATATAACTATTTTGAAAAATAATATGTTTTTAATATAAATATCTTTTAGTATATTGATTATTTCCGTGTGTGTTAAAGGAAATGGTTATTTTTCAAGAAAAAGTTGAGGGTATTATTGTCTAAAACCGGTATTTTTAGGGTTAGATTTACGAAATTAGATGATTTCGTCATTTTTAATCATAACTTTTAAATGATGAATTAACAAAAAAAATAAAGGTAAAAAGATAAATTATCTTAAATATAAAAATAAGTTGCTTTTAACAAAAAGTTAAAAAAAATAAACAATGTCAGGTTTGAATATTGTCGTGTTACATTTCCTCTAGTATTGATTGTCCATATAATTAAATATAAATTAATTTAATTGTTTTTTCTCTTTTTAAATATATATATATAGGATAAAAACTATTTCTAGCAAAAAATTATAATATTTTTATTTTATTTAAAAAAAAAATTCAAAGGGACGATGCTAAAATGTGCGGAAAATTACTCCGTCTCCTCCATATGATTTATTTGAAGGATAATGAGAATTAATTTAAATAATTAGGAAGGGTTAGGATGGGGCGGGTCACCTCTAATCCATCGCATTGTCTTCTCCGGTTATCAGTAACCTTCGATTAACTCAGAAGGAAAATACTTAAGAGTGTTTTCAAATAAATGAAAATTTAAGGCATGTTATGAATGGCCAGCTATCCAAGAGATGGTGACCTGGATTTTTGGTCAGGAACTTAGTTTGGGGCGTGAGGAAGGAAAAGGGTTTCTAGGTTGCCAAACAATGGAGAAACGACACATGAAACATATTTGATTCACTTATTGCACCAACTACTTTTATAATTGAAATGGTCCCCTTGCAATCCCTTCTATCCATTCTCCACCTTAGAAGCTTGCATCAAACAAAGCAATCTTACCTCACTTTTTGGTTTTCCTTTTCACATTTCTCTCGTGAACTCTCATCCGTAGACTTTGTTTGGTTAATATGAAAATTTCTTATACGTAAAAGTGGTCGGTTTATTTTATTTTCTTTTATTTTTATTTTTTAAATATGAAGATTAATAATGTGTTTGAAATTATTTTTTAAATGTTTTTAATGGAAACATTTTTTATAAAAATGTTTTTGAGAATATTTTTTTTCATAAAAGATTATAATTGATTTTTCAAAATTTTAAAAAAATTTCAAATATTTGATTTTTCTTTAAAAACGTTTTTTCTAAAGTATAAATGATTTTTAAAAATTAATTAAACATGTTTCAATTTATTTGAAATTTAAATAAAATTAATATTATTCCGAGTTTGTTTGATTATGTAATTTAAAAATAGTTTTTATGTTTTTAAAAACAAAAAATTATTTATTTATTTTTTAATATTATTTTATCTTTGTTATATGAAAACAATTTTAAAAAATGAAATAAAACGAAAAATAATTTATAATTTTTAGAGAATAAGTATAAGTTATTTTCATCAATTTTTAAAAATAAAAGAAAAAAACATCAACATGATCATATTTTCTAAAATCTTATTTTTAAAAATTAATTTTAAGTTAAAAATAAAATAAAAATTTTAAAAATAAGTTTAAAAAAATTACAGTTAAAATAGTTTTTTTATATTTAAAAAAAATATTTTTAATGAAATAAAATATTCAAAATTATTATTATTATTTTAAAATTATCATGTTTATCACATTTTATTTTATATATATATCTTTAAAAATTTATAAAAATAATTTTGAAAAAGTTAAAAGTGCATAGCATATAACATTTAAAAATAAAAATCAATTAATTTAATTATTCTCAAAATCTAAAATATCACTTTAAAAATAATTTTTAAAAAATAAAAAGTGTTTCATCAAAGAACTTAGACATCGGATAAATTTTTAAAAATTACCCTAAGTTTATTCTAAGAAAATTAGTTGGAAGACGATTCTTCAAAAAAATTAAATAAACCAAAATCACTCTCATAATTTTTCTTAAAAATATTGGCAATTATTTTCGGATGAGGACATCCCAGAAGGTAAAACGAGGGGCAGAAGTGTCATTACACCATGAACTTATCTAAAATCAGTGGGCGCCCGGCGCCCAAAACAATGCCACGTCATCCCGCGTCTGATTGGGCATGAAAGAAGGTGGGTGTTGGCCTCACGGACTCGTTGGGATGATTTAATTATAACTTTATTTAAACTAATCCCCAAACTCTAATTAATTAACCAAATCTAATCTAATCCAATCCAATCAACTTCAACATTCCACAACAAAATAAACAAAAATAATTCATAGAAATAGATTTTAATGTAATTTAAAAAATTAAAATTAATTTAATTAATTATACATATATAAAAAATAATAATTATATAATAATAAGAATAAAATTTATTTTTTAGTAGTTGTATATGTGTATAGTTTGCGAAAGGGAGTGGGAAGGGAAGGTCGATGGAATGAAAGGCATAAAACGTCCTTGTAATACTAACGATTATTATAATTATAATTATAATAATTATTATTATTTTTTTTATTTTTTACAGTTTAAGCATCTGCGTCTCCATAAAAGCTTGCTATCGCCTTCTCTATTTTTCCGAATCAATCCATTTCACGTAACCAAACAAATCTTCATCCACCGTTTATATCTCCGTTCGCCGTTCCGGATCTCGCTGCTTCAAGATTTTCTCGCCAATTTTCTCCGTTTTTCTTTTTTAGTTTTGGTGTTGTCTTCAATGGTGATGGAAGACAACGAGAGTTGCAGTAGCAGAGTTCACGATTCGTCGTCGCCGGCGCAGTCGCGGCAACAGCGCCAGAAGCTGGAGGTATACAATGAGGTTCTGCGTCGGCTCAAGGATTCCGACAACGAGGAGGCGCTTGAGCCTGGTTTCGACGAGGAACTGTGGGCTCACTTCGTTCGACTCCCCACTCGGTACCTTTTGCCCTAGCCTTTTCGTTTCGTTTCGTTTCTGTTATTTTTTCAAGTTTTTTTTATCCTTTTTCTTTTTGGTTTGTTTGTACACTGTTTGTTTCGATTTTCGTTTATTTTTCTTTTTTCTTTTTGTAACGATGATTGTGGTTTTGGATTGTTGGAATCTTGAATCCGTTTCTTGATGATTAGTTTATGAATTTGATATCAGTGTTATTTTGGTTGTGTTTGGTGGATTAATCTTACATGAAGGTAGTTTAGTTTAGTAGATTAATTATCTTTGATACTGTTGAACGTTTCGTTTCAGACTTCATAGCATTTTCCGTGGTTTTCTGTGTGTTTATGCTTTGTTGAATGACTGCGCTGAGGAATTTGATGTTTTGGACTGCAGGTATGCTCTGGATGTGAATGTGGAGAGGGCTGAAGACGTTCTAATGCACAAGAGATTGCTGCATTTGGCGCATGATCCTGCCAATAGGCCTGCAATTGAAGTTCGCCTTGTGCAGGTGAGTTGATTTGGTCGGCTTTCAACTAACGAATGTCAGTAACGTTGGCTGGCTGGCCGTTACATCACATTGTGCTTGTTGTTTAGCATCAGTGTTGTTTCTTCCTATGGTTTTTATGGATCTCCTATAAATCGTAGTTTAGTTCCATACTAGATGTAAGTTATTTCAATTTTGAACATTTTCTTTTTTCATTTTCTTATATAATTGCTGAAACTTTATTTTCCTTAGGGATACTTTGATTTCTTTGTGTAATCATATAATGTTACTCGCAGTGTGTGGGTGTTACTTC
Organism: Vitis riparia; assembly: GCF_004353265.1. Classification (NCBI taxonomy): domain Eukaryota; kingdom Viridiplantae; phylum Streptophyta; class Magnoliopsida; order Vitales; family Vitaceae; genus Vitis; species Vitis riparia. The sequence goes on along the minus strand of NC_048433.1, from coordinate 2,036,344 downwards.
TGTTTGGGACAACTTTTAATTTGAATTTGCTCATCTTTTTATCCCTATTTCCATGAATTCTCTCCTTGAGGGATATGAGATCTTTCCTATATGTGACTGCAACTAGTTGCTAAATTCAGTAACCAACTGTAAATCCATTACCTTTTTATTAAGGAATGTGAGTCCAACTGCAAGCCCCATTTAAGAGATTATTTATAATCTTGGTTGTGGCTTCTGGCTTGATGTGCTCAAATTCAGGGAAGACTAGATTGATGTTTCCAGTTGTTATGAAATGAGAAACATTTGCACGTGTTGACTTGGCTTGGCTCGGCTCAGTTTGTTTGTCCGAAGTGGGATTCAGCATTGATTATTAAGAAGATCTAACTTGATTCTACCAATCTATATTTCATTTTCGATTTATCATATTGGAAGGGATTTTGTCTTTTTTTCTTTTTGAGATATTACTAAAAGGCGGAAATTTGTCATCTCACATTATCTTAGTGATTGGTTTTCAAAACTAATAGAAATAGGAAAATTTATTCTTGCTTTGCAATACTCTGGACATGGGTAGAAGAACTATGAATATGAACTTTGTTTTAACAAATATATTTGGTGGTTAGTTGACACTCCCATTGCTATTTGCTGGAATTAATGCAATGTGCAATGGACTCCCATTAGCCTGGCCATACTGTGATTTTTATTCAAAGTCAGACAGTCATTAAGCTAGATTAATTAAGATGCATCATCCACTCTAGTGGTGTCAACATGTATGGTTAAAATACTATATCTTGTATGAGCATAGCAATATGTGGATGCTGGGATATTAGTTTGAGTTATTGAGGGGTCGTAGTGAGCTTGTTAACTATATATTGCTGAAGGAATGAGACTTTCTTTTGCAAGACATTCAGATTTGCATGTATATGGATGATGCTGGCATCAGTTTATGTAACTACATGAACTAATTACTTTTATGTTTCAGTTTGGAAAATTTGATGTCTCTCACAAACGTCATGTAAGATGTGGTTGGGCTCTGCAACAGGGGAAAAGGAACATAATATCATTGACTGTTAGACTGTTAAATATTTATGTCTTGTCTCCATTTTCATGTTTTTGGCTTGGACCTTGAAATTTTTATTTGTTGTTACTTTGTTCTGTTTATTTCTTTGCAAATTTTTTCTTATTTTCTTGTAGTTTTTTCTTTGAGTACTTTTTCACCCTTAAATGAACTTCCTTTGGCTGTAGTTTTGATGTGCGTTCTTTTCTATTCTTTTCTAGGACAAAGCTAATTTTAATGTTTGTTCTAGTGGATAAATAGCATCCAAATCCTACAATATAACCATTTGTATATAAATCAACTATTCCACAAATCAACCAATTGTGTATTAAATAAACTATAACATAAATTGACTAGTTGAATCTTGGTCTTAGTCCAGCAACGACAAGTTTTTCAAGCATCTTGAGTATCGGACGATGTAACCAGGAGGGAAACTCTCATTTTTTAAAGTTTCTTAGGGATATAATAGGTAGCTGATCTTGCTAGAAGAAGGTTCATGTAACATTTTTTGAAGAATTCACACCCTGTTGAAATGAAAATTTTGATTTGGCATAGCATTGCACTTATCAGAGTAGCTTTCAAAAAGTTCCTGGGAAAACTGTGAAAATACTTGTTGATGGTCCAGATACATTGTCACTTTTGTATTTGATTATTTTAGAAGTGGCTTCTATATTGTCAGTGAGCAATTTATCTTAACTAGTGTTATCTTAACTTGTGATTGTTTATGAATTTTTTAACACAAGTTATTGACAATTTGAACTGATGTCTCTTATAATTTATGAAGATTTGTATCTCCAAATACTCCCCTAGTCCCTTTTTTGTTGAAATTTCCATGCTGCAGAATGGATCTTAAGCCTTAGTTTCTATATATGTATTCTCCAACTCTATTTTTTTTTCCTAATTCTATGGGAGGTTTTGCCCATTCTGTTATGTAGGTTCATCCTATATCTGATGGGATTCATGGGAACATAGCTGATTCTATTCATTCAAACTCTCCTACTATTGGGCCAGCCCATGGTTCTCCAAAGTACTCTAGCAAACAGAGGTATGGTTCGTTTTTCCAAGTTCCTTCTCTTGTTTTTATCTTTTTTTTTTTTAGTTTGCTGAATGCAAGTTCTTTAAATCTCATATGAGCTATCTTTTGTGAAATTTATTCAGTATTTCTTGCTTTCTTTTTGTTTGGTATCACTTCTTATTAACTAGGCTGACATCTTTGCCTCCCTTTTTAATTTGTCAGCATTCTCCCACCACCTGCCTTTGGATCATCACCTAATCTCGAGGCCCTTGCAATTGAAGCAAACAATTCTCATGTCCAAGATGGGGATGGGGATGATTCTGTACATGCTAGTTCACAGTATTCTCGGTAAATAACTTTTGTCCTAAATGTCCTCATATTAGATCTGGAAATGTCTAATCAAACTTGACTGGGTTAAACACAGCTTGGATTGGCTGATGGACATTGTTAACTGAATTTTTTTGGAACTCTGTTTCTTGTTTATATTATTGAAATATTTTATATTAAAGTGCTTGTTCATGTGCATTTTGAATTATTTTCTAATAGCATCATTATTGTTTATTTTAAATAGGCTGCTGGATGATTAGTACTTGTCTGGGATAGCTTTAAATTCTATAGTTAGGTCATAGAATTAGAGAAGTATATGCTAGTGCCTATTGGCTATAGAAATTGTGCTTGGAAACTGAAACTTTTGATATTGGAAGCAGCAAATTTAGTCAATTTTTAAAATTAGTAGAGGTTGGATTCAAGTAACAACCATGCAAGGGTCCAAAAAATTCTATGTTTCCTTGAAGAACGTCTTAAGCTAGTAAATGGCATGAGAAGGCATTACACTTTGAATAGTCAGATTGGGTCCAAAAAATCCTAACTTTTACACTTGTGATCTTCAAGCTCAATGGACTTGTGGGCACAAGCAACCATTAATGCACAAAATATTTGTAGGGTCCGTACCACTGAACTCTGTTATGACGTAAAATAAAAATTTGTGTGGAATGATGAACAAGGATAAATTGCATAGACTAATTTAAACCTTCTTTTTTATAGGGAAATAGGATAAAATGTATTAAAAGGCTCTGAATCAGAAAGGGATGCTACCATAGTACACTAGAGGTATACCTGGCACACTGTGACCAAAGAATAAAAATCCAGAAACAACATCTATAGCTATCCTAAGCACAAACTATCTACAAATCAAATGAAGACTAGTTGATTTCCACCTTAGAGCAGCCTGATAAGCAAGCAAAGACTTTAAAAAAAGTCTTTAACCACCAAAAAGGTTCACTCAGAACCTTGAAAAACTCTTCTATTCATTTCTTACCAAATAGTTGATTTCTGCCCCAAAGCAGCTTGATTAAGCAGCCATTGATTTTGAAAAAAGTCTTTCATCTGCCAACAAAGTTTGCTTGGAACCTTCAAAAACCCTTATGTTCCTTTTTCAAATGGTCCAGATCATGCATAGAAGGGTCATCTTCCAAAATCCACACTTTTACCACTGTGGACATGTGGAAATATGGGATTATGATTTGTAATTAAGTGCCAAGATTAGAAGGATTGTGTTAGGATACTTTCTATTTTTATGGATGAGAAAATCTCTCCTTGTGTTAGGATACTTTCTATTTTTATGGATGAGAGAATCTCTCCTAATTAGTTATTGTTTCCTTAGAGATAGTGATTGTGCATATTATATGGCTTAGATTAAGAATCCCACTTGTATATATGTAGGTCACTTTCTATTCAGTTTTGACATAGAAAAAAGAAGAATATTTTCTTCATGGTATCAGAGCATTCAGGTCTGAACCACGTATAAAAAAAAAATCATCTTTTTCCATGGAGAGCAGAACGGAAGGATCAAACTCGGAGGTGACGTCCAGACCTGAAGCAGTTCACTCCGGCAGTGCCAGCACCACAGACGGCATCATTCTTCCCATAACAGGTCATAAACTCAATGGGCAGAATTTTATTCAATGGGCTCAGTCTGTTCGGATCTTCATCTGCGGGAAAGGTAAGGAAGAATACCTTACGGGAGCCATTGTTCAGCCAAAGGAAGATGATCCAGGATACCGAACCTGGAAGTTGGAAAATAGTATGGTGATGTCTTGGTTAATTAACTCTATGACCAATGACATAGGAGAAAACTTCATGTATTATGGCACAGCAAAGGAGATATGGGATGCAGCTAGAGAGACCTACTCCAACATCGATAATACCTCGGCGATTTTCGAAATCAAGAGTATTCTCCAGGATTTTCGACAAGGAGATTCAACTGTTACCGAATATTTTAATATCCTTACATGGTATTGGCAACAACTCGATATTTATGAAGAATTGGTTTGGAAGTGTCCCGAATATGGACTCCTATACAAGAAGGTCATTGAAAAGGAACACATCTACAAATTTTTACTTGGCCTTAATAAGAATTTAGATGAGGTACGTGGAAGAGTTCTAAGTATTAAGCCATTACCTAGTGTTAGGGAAGTTTTTTCTGAAATTCGTAGAGAGGAAAACAGACAAAAAGTGATGTTGGGAACCCAAAATTCCTCCAAAAATCTTGAGAACTCAGCCCTAGTTGCACGAGGAACCCAATCCAACAACAACAACCACCAAACGAAGAAGAATCGTCCATGGTGTGACCATTGTAGAAAACCTGGACACACGAAAGAGACTTGCTGGCATCTACACGGTAAACCTGCTAATTGGAAACCTTCTCGGCTACAGCAAAACAGAGAAGGCCGGGGTTACACCGCTACAGCCGAAGAAGACACATCTGACACTAGCTCAAATCCTGGACCGTTTAGCAAAGAGCAATTGGAGGCACTACAGAAAATGTTCCAACAGACTCTTCAATCAACTGGAACAACTATTGGTACCGGCATCTGTAGCCCAGAAAGGTATTTTTTCCCATGCCCTAAATGTTAGATAGGAAAATCACACTACATGGATAGTGGACTCAGGAGCTTCAGATCACATGACTGGGAATCTCATGGTTTTTCATGAATATACTCCTTGCCATAACAATTCCTCTGTTCGAATTGCCGATGGAACCCTTTCTAGGGTATTCGGCACAGTTTCAGTTATTATTTCCAAGGATATTACTCTTCACTCCGTGCTCTATGTTCCGAAATTGGATTGCAACCTATTGTCTATAAGTAGACTAACACAGGATCTTAATTGTGTTACTAAATTCCTTCCTCACATGTGTGAATTTCAGGCCTTGAACTCTGGGAAGAGGATTAGCAATGCTGAGGTGCGTGCTGGACTTTACCTTCTGAGAGCTGAGGAAATTCGAAGGCTACCAATGAAGACTGCTTGTGTAGTTTCCAACCCTAGTACCAAGACGGATAGTGTTGTTATGTTATGGCACTACCGATTAGGTCACCCAAATTTTTCCTATCGTGAAAAACTATATCCATCATTATTCAATAAAAATTCCAAAAATTTTCAATGCGAAATATGTCAATTGTCCAAACATACTCGCAACTCCTATTCCATTCAACCATACAAACCATCTCATCCTTTTTCCTTGATTCACAGTGATGTTTGGGGGGCCTCTAGAATCAACAACATTACAGGTTCTAGATGGTTTGTCACCTTTGTTGATGACCACACTCGAGTGACTTGGGTATTCCTTATGAAGAAGAAATCAAAAGTGAGGGAAATATTTGAAAACTTCAACAACATGGTTCAGACGCAGTTTCAGGCAAAAATTCAAGTCCTTCGGACAGATAATGCTCGAGAATACTATCACAACACTCTTGGGTCATATCTTCTGGAGAATGGCATTGTACATCAAAGCTCGTGCATTGATACTCCACAGCAAAATGGAGTTGCAGAAAGGAAAAATAGACATTTGATGGAGGTTGCACGATCCCTCATGATAGCTTCAAACGTGCCTAAACAATTATGGGGTGAAGCTGTACTCACAGCAACCTACTTGATCAACCGAATGCCTTCTAGGATTCTTCAATTTAAAACCCCGTGTCAAATCCTCCTCGCTGCATATCCATCCGCTCGAATAATCTCGTCTATCCCAATCAAAGTCTTTGGTTGTACTGCTTTCGTTCACATTCATAAGTCCCTACGTAGTAAACTTGATCCGACAGCCACTAAATGCATCTTTCTCGGGTACTCACCAAACCAAAAAGGATACAAGTGCTACTCTCCAACAACCAAGAAATTCTACACTTCCATGGATGTCACTTTCTTCGAAAATCAACCCTTCTACCCCAAAATTGCAATTCAGGGGGAGAACTGGTCCACAGATGAATTCCAATTCTGGGAAACCGAAATCAGCACTACTTCTCCTTTGAGTTCATCACTGCCTCCTCAAACAGATACTACTCTTTCTGTCCCCGAAAACAATTCCTTGGATGTCCCTTCTGTCATACCTGAGTCGACTACACAAGGCAGTAAAGAGGTAATAGTTTATTCTAGAAAAAATTTAAAGGAAAAGCCCGAGAAACCTCCTCAAAAGGAGCCCGAGGACAGCACTTCACTTGAGCAGAACCAAGAATTGGACCAGGATCCAAGCAACCCAAACTCACAACCAGGTAACACAATTTATGATCTAAATTCCAATAATGACCTTGATGATCTTGATCAACCCATTGCTTTAAGGAAAGGTGTAAGATCTTGCACTCAGCATCCAATCAGTAATCATGTGTCCTATGGAAAGCTTTCACAGAATTTCCAAGCGTTCATCACTTCTCTTGAAGATGATCGTATCCCATCCAACATCCAAGAAGCACTTCAACAACCTGAATGGAAGACTGCTGTTCAGGAAGAAATACAAGCATTGGAGAAAAATGGGACATGGGAAATCTCAGAATTACCAGAGGGTAAGAGGCCTGTTGGATGCAAGTGGATATTTACCGTGAAGCACAATCCAGATGGAAGTATAAACAGGTTCAAGGCTCGACTAGTAGCTAAAGGATTTACTCAATCCTATGACATTGATTATGAAGAGACATTTGCACCAGTAGCAAAGCTCAACTCCATCAGAGTGTTATTGTCAGTTGCAGTAAATTTGGACTGGAATCTGCACCAACTTGATGTCAAAAATGCATTTCTCAACGGAGAACTAGAAGAGGAAGTCTACATGAATATTCCACCTAGTATGGAAACTCCAGAAAATTCAGGAAAAGTGTGTAAACTGAGAAAGTCCCTATACGGTCTAAAACAGTCACCTAGGGTCTGGTTTGATCGACTGACTAGAGTTGTGAAAAAACATGGGTTCATCCAATGTCAAGCAGATCACACACTGTTTATGAAGCACTCTAAGGAAGGTGAAATGACTTTGTTCATTGTCTATGTTGATGATATTATAATTACCGGAGACGATGAAGAAGGGATAGGGAATCTCAAGAAGCTGCTAGCAAGAGAATTTGAAATCAAAGATCTTGGACAACTCAGATACTTTCTTGGCATGGAAATTGGCAGAACTAAGGAGGGAATTGTGGTCACGCAAAGGAAGTATGTCCTTGATCTACTTCAGGAGACTGGAATGCTAGGTTGTAAGCCAGTGGACACGCCTATGGATCCTATTGGTAAGATTGATAAAAATAATGACAGTCATCCAACTGACAAAGATAGGTACCAGAGGTTAGTAGGAAAGTTGATCTACTTAACTCACACAAGGCCCGATATTGGTTTCGCTGTGAGCATGGTAAGCCGCTACATGAACAATCCCACTGAAAGACACATGAAAGCCGTATACAGAATTTTACAGTACCTTAAAAAGAGCCCGGGTAGAGGACTCTACTTCAAGAAAACCTCAAGTAGGGAAGTTGAGGTATTCACAGATGCTGATTGGGCAGGATCCTTGACAGATCGGAGGTCAACTACTGGGTATTGTTCCTATGTGTGGGGAAACTTGGTGACTTGGAGAAGCAAGAAGCAGTCCGTAGTGGCGAGAAGCAGTGCAGAGGCAGAATTCAGGGCAATGGCTCATGGGATATGTGAAGGAATGTGGCTCCAAAGAATACTCAAGGAACTTGGAATTATATCAAACTCCACTATTACAGTTTTGTGTGATAACAAGGCTACCATAAGTATTGCAAAGAATCCAGTTCAACACGACAGGACCAAGCACGTGGAGATAGACCGTCACTTCATCAAGGAGAAACTTGAAGGGGGAACAATCAGACTTATGTATATTCCTTCAAGTCGTCAAACAACAGACATTCTGACAAAGGCACTTCCAAAGGCCACCTACGAAAACATGAAAAGCAAGTTGGGAATGCTAGACATCTACTACCCAACTTGAGGGGGAGTGTGGAAATATGGGATTATGATTTGTAATTAAGTGCCAAGATTAGAAGGATTGTGTTAGGATACTTTCTATTTTTATGGATGAGAGAATCTCTCCTTGTGTTAGGATACTTTCTATTTTTATGGATGAGAGAATCTCTTCTAATTAGTTATTGTTTCCTTAGAGATAGTGATTGTGCATATTATATGGCTTAGATTAGGAATCCCACTTGTATATATATAGGTCACTTTGTATTCAGTTTTGACATAGAAAAAAGAAGAATATTTTCTTCAGGACATAATGGACACTGGGTAATAACTTTCCTTGTTTACACTCAGATTCTTGACACCTGTATATGGGATTAACTGCTAGATGTTATTTTCTAGTGTAAGCTAACTTCTTCTTTGATGCTTTATTGTTGGCTTTATCACTAGGATATTAGCTTTGTCGCTAGGTTATTTTGTATATCATTTTTAATGAGTGCTTGAATATAAATTGTTTTTTTTTCTTTTTTTTTTTAAAAATACTTAATCTTGTAAATTTTATTCTCACTTTAGAACCAATCAACACATGATTTCCATAGTGTGGCTACACTGTTCTGCTTTTGCTAGTGAAGTTTTACAACAGTACTTTCACAGATTTGCATTGTGAAACTTACACTTTTGTGTGATTGAAAAATATGCAGGCCCATGCATGAAATCACATTTTCATCAGATGACAAGCCAAAACTCCTGAGTCAGGTAGTCTATGGGTTTGCTTATTCAAGCACACTATCTCTTGTATGAGTTTGAAATTATTGTTTTTACAAATTTGTGAAGACTTTGTCGATGCTACATCATTCTTCCAATTCAACATTATGTTATCATCTTATGTAACAATAACAGTTGTATTGAGAGTTCATATGAGCTATTGGTCTAGTCACAGACTTCAGCTGGTAGCTTTCTTGCAGTTTGCTAGTCATGTTCTGTCAAAAGTAACCACAATTATGCTATGAGCATTACGAAGTCATGTGTTATTCTAGATGACTACTATTTTGAAGAACAGATAGAAGAATAGCATGCATGTTTACATTTTGTTGTATAAATTTTGTTTGGAGGATACATCTTGCTCCTCACTTATCATTAGAAGTGTTCATATTATCTGAGACTTGTATAGTTATGCAAAGGTTCCAGAATTCCTGTTAAAATACTTGGCTTTTGGGTCTAAATGACTTTAGTTCAGTCTCATCAGGAAACATGAAATTCCTGTTATTTGTTAATCCTCTCTTTCTGTCTCTTCACTCTATTTCTCTCTCTCTCTCTCTCTCTCTAGCACATGTGTGTTCACAAGGTGACCCCAAGGAGTTATATACAAATTTTTTCCATACCTGTCCTAGATCATCCTATATATGGCTGTCTTTTTTTTTCCTAATTTCTGAGGCACACCTGTTTGCAAGGTCACCCTTAATAAGTCATATACAAGGCTTTTCCACACTGGCTTTAGACCCCAGATCTGCCATGTTTTTAATCATAGTTTTATTGCAGGAGAGAAGTAGAAGAGAGGTGGGCTTCCTAGCTAAGGAAAATAAGGACAAAAAGGCAAAAAAGAGGCAAAGAAAAATGCCACTACTAATAGGAGTGTAGCATTCTGAAGAAAGTAGTCAGATTATATTAATAGGTTAAACACCATTAATATGGCAAACCATATTGGCCTTGTTATCTTCTTTGAGAATTTAGACAGTGCATATGATTTATTAAACTAAAGTGCATGGTTTATTGTATTTTTTATGGACACCCAAATGCTTACAAACCTATGCCTTCACTGAATTCAAAATATTTGTATCCCTACAAGTGCATGTTGGTATTGATGGGTAATGCGCTATATATGTGTTCTTTTATGTCATCATAGGCCATCAAGTCTTTCTCAGTGCCTCATTCTGTGTTCTCGCATCCTAGTAGTGTCATCAACTTGGGTCAAATAAGCCCTATTGTGTCTGTTGGTTTTCTATGAACCAAACCAAATGATCTTAAATGAGTTTTCTTCATATGTTTAATAATTGCAAGTCTTTTAGCTTCTCTTCACTCTTGTTGCATTTGATTTCCTATTTATTTGTTGTTCTTTCTTTTCTGGTATTGCTACTTATTCATCTCAACATCCTCAATTGGCCAGCCATTTTTTAAAATATGTTATCTCTAGACTGCTCTAATTCAAATGCCATCAAGTGTAAACGGTCTTGTAAAAAAGGTTTGCCTTTGTATCTACCATCACACAATTCTTCTACTTCACCAATCTGGCTATTATCCATGGGCAATTTCCCATTCAATCTCCCATCTTATGGTTTCTTAATTCATGATGACCACAACAATCACTTTCTTACTCTAGGTTTGTCAACTTCAACTGTAGCATCACTAACATACATATGACACAGTTCTCTTCTTGAATATATGCAGTTTGCTTATCAGTAGCTAGTGCAGAAAAATAAAGGCTCAATTAGTCCCTTGATTTGAGCTTACCATAGTTTTAAATAGACAAACCATTACCCTCTTAATCTGTGATCAAAACCACACCATCCAAAGTATAGCACATTTTGAATTTCGAAAAGTGGTGATTTGTAATTGTTATTATTTGTTCTTCTTTCCCTTTCATTGAGCTAGTGTAAAAAAATATGGATTTGGAGCCTCATATGTTTTAAGAGCTTCCTATTCCAGGAAAGGAAGGGCACAAGTAGACGAAATTTTATATAACACTCGATGCTATGCTCATGAATGGGGCATATATCTGGTACATTTTATAATTCATATGCTCTAGATTAAAAAGGAAATCTCCCTTGTGAGTGAAATTGGCTTATCATGTCTCAAGTTGGTGATGTGAAGTTCTGCCATTGCACCACAATCTGGAATAACATTTGTGTATGGGTGGGTGGGGGTTGCGCACAGGCACTAATGAACATCCTCCGAAGTAGTGTGTTTTTAGATGCTTATTGTTATCTTTGTTCTGATAGGGGTGCAGTTTTGAGTGCTTAATGAAAATTTCTGTGCATAAAATACATGAAAATCCTTTTGATGAAGATTGTATTATCTCATTGGTTATACATGTCTCCCCATTTCACACATTTTTCTTCTTATGCATAATTTCAGTTGACTTGCTTGCTTTCTGAGATTGGGCTCAACATCCTAGAAGCACATGCCTTTTCCACAGTGGATGGTTACTCCTTAGATGTCTTTGTTGTTGATGGATGGCCGTATGAGGTATTTGCTTTTCTGTTATTTAGATGTGTTGCTAGATGGTTGTTTGCTAATGGGAAAATGAAAATATTCAGCATCTATTTGTTGAATATCAACAAGGCAATGTTACCTGGTCTGCTACTATAATTTCTAAGTATTGTTTTCATTTTATTTGTGATTTCATCAATTTAAGATTGCTGATCTGTTTACCAGTTTTTAGAATTCATTAGTCATAGTTTTCTACTTTTTTGGTCATCCTTTTTCTGAATTTTTATACAATGCAGCTGCTCACTTTGGAAAGGTAAGTATACCTTGGTTTAACCAAGGATCATTTAAAAAGTTATGATAAATCTCGAGGCTTTCAAAATATGCTTATGTTAAACATATAATGCCAAACTACTAAACTTTCTTTTATAATGTATTTCAGTTTGCAAGAAACTGCTTAACAGGCTTGATGTTTTAAATTTCTTAGGAAACAAAGCAGCTGAGAACTGCACTGGAAAAGGAAGTTTTTAAGATTGAGGTATTTCACTGCTACTCATTTGTTTTAAACATTTTATTTTATTATACTATTTAATTTCGGGATTTTATGCAGTAAAATAAGTCCTAAGCATAGACTACTCCAATTTGTGTATTGATCTTTCATCATACTAATTGACAACAACTTGCTCATCCTGTCTACTCTTGAATGTTCTCTCCTTTGTCATTTTTCTATACCACAATTAACATGTCTATTTCCCAGTATGACATTTTTGAGTTGCTATGCAGATGCAATCTTGGCCAAATCATCATTCCTTATCTCCTACAGGCGAGCAAGAAGAAACAGGAATCAAATGCGAATCTGATTTTGTGACAATACCTAATGATGGGACTGATGTCTGGGAAATCGATGTTAGGCAGTTGAAATTTGAGAACAAAGTTGCATCGGGTTCATATGGTGATCTGTAAGTTTATAATGTTTTAGACACATGTCTTGATAGTGTTTGAATGTTTGGTTAAACTATCTCTTCTGATTATGTTAGGTACAAAGGTACATACTGTAGTCAGGAAGTGGCAATTAAAGTCCTCAAGCCTGAGCGTTTAAATTCAGACATGCAGAAAGAGTTTGCACAGGAAGTCTTTATTATGAGGTTTGTCAAAATTATATCTAACCACCCTTGCTGAGCTTCTGTGATATGTTCTTTCCTTCATGTGTGATAAAATTGTGTTAGTTTTCTATAGTAGGGCTTTGAATTATTAGAATGTGTTAATCAATGTTAACAGTGCTGCTGGTTAAAACTTGATTATATTCTTTTGACCATGACTATGGCCTATCAAAAAGAATGTTCTCAATCATGATTATATGAACACAGGAATTTGAGGATGTGGCTTGTTGAAGAAGCTGTGTAATTAGTTGGACAGTTGTCTGTTCGTGACATCTGCGCTATGATGAAAGGAAAACATATTGGAAGCAATACCTGATATTTGATATTTATTTCATGCATCAATAGTGGAAATGAAGTAAAGTTTCCTATTAGCCAGTTTTCACCTCTCAAGTTATAGAATTTTATTTTTTTTCTTGTACAAGGATGATTGTGTTGAGAAGAATTGAGGAAATAGTACAAGAAGAATAGATCTCTCTTGATAACACAACATGAGATGACTCTAAACCTATTTAAGTGGTTTACAACAATGCAAATCAGAACTGGATTGGTCGTAGACCCTATTTTGGTGGCCAACAACTGTGGTTGAATTTGTTGACCCAGTCTGTTGGAAAAGGAAAAAGGTTGGAAGTTTTAAAGCTTTAGAAAAAGCTTAAAGCTGGCTCATTGGCTTGTGGCATCTTTTAAGCTATCTTTAAGGATTAATTTTCTCCAACCATTGCTCTCATGTTAATTTGTAATCTCAGTTTAGCAGGGGCATTGGATCAGATGTTTGGCTGGCTTGTTCACCAGTCTGTTCCAGAAGAACACTTTTCATCATTAATACGAACTTGTTGAAGTAAAGGAGAAAAAAAAAAACTTAGAGAAGTATAGAACTTGTAATGAAAGAGCAATCCCCATGTCCTGCATGAAGTTAATTATTGCTCTGCTACTTTAATTTCAAGAACTTGTATGCTTGAAATTCAGAATCTTATCCATTTGTAGGTGGGCTATTGGCAGCAGCATGGTCTGGAGGGAACTTAATTTTGTTTGCGCATAACTAGCAAGCTTAGCATGGTTACAAGAGCAACCAGGTATTAATTACATACCTGGACTATCAACTATAGACTGCTTGAAATTGAAAACTGATACCTGAAGTTGGAAACCAGATACCTACCAAGGCCGAGCAACTAGGAGGAAATTTAAAGAACGAGAACTATCAGCCTCTGGCTTGTGAGATCAAAGTATCCAGTTGAAGGAAATAACTATTTCCAAAGTGATCGGATCAAGTTGACAACTGTTGTTTCAAAAGCATGGATGATTAGGAGAAGAGATTTTTCATATTGGAGCTATCAATTTTAACTGTCACATGAGAAAATAAGCTTTGCACTCTTAGACCCTCCAAAGGAGGGAAAGCAAGTTGCCTCTGCAATCCAACAGAAGCTACACATGAGATAAATTATAAGCTCTGCACTCTTTGATACTCCAAACGAGGGAAAGCAAGTTGCCAACTCAACCCTTTGGATCCAAAGGAAAATAAATGTAAACTACAATGCCAAATCCTTGTAAAACCCAGTGAACCCATCTGTGCAAGAGAACCTAGAGCACAGTCATCAAATTTTTGCTTGGATCAGCTAATCAAAGGACTAGAATGGTAATGAATCTCTTAGAGGGCTTGGAGGAGACAACACCCTTCCAGGCTGTAAATACATCATACAGAAAAATATCTTTTAAGTTTCAAGCAGGTACTTAAAAAACACCATGCATATGCATTCAACAACTAATTTGTTTTGCAGAAATTATTTCATTAAAAGGTGCATTGGATCTTGACATATTCCACCAGCATCCTATCTTTTACTTATGTACCTATACCACTTCACAGTATTATGGATCTAGTCACTGGTTTTTTTTCTGTCTTTTTTTTTTTTCCCTTTGGTATTGGTGCTTGATCATTTTTAGATAATTTTTGTTAATTTCTTATTCTTCTTCTCTCCCACAAACACAGTTCTGCATAAATCTTGCTTAGGAATGTCTTTGTTTGTTTTGATAACGGACAAACTCCTTGTGTACTTGCAGGAAAGTTAGGCACAAGAATGTGGTACAGTTCATTGGTGCATGTACAAGGCCTCCAAGCTTATACATTGTGACAGGTAAACTCCTATGGGTTTCCAAATGTGTCTTGAAAAATAAGAGTTCAAATCTTTTGCTAATAGAATTTGAATTTGATCTTTGTCTTGAATTTTTGTCCATATCTTTTCTTTGGGTTATTATCAACTCCATATTCATTTTTTTTTTGGTTAGAATTTATGTCTGGTGGAAGTGTGTATGACTATCTACACAAGCAAAAGGGTGTTTTTAAGCTTCCTGCATTGCTCAAAGTAGCAATTGATGTTTCCAAGGGAATGAACTACTTGCACCAAAATAATATAATCCACAGGGATTTGAAAGCTGCCAATCTTCTGATGGATGAGAATGAAGTAAGATACTCCCTTAAACACATATTTTCAATAATGTCATTCTCTGTGTAATTTTTTATTTTCTTTCTGTAGTTTGTGTTACACATAAGATATTTTTATAAACTAGCATAGTTAGTCAAACTTCAGATTCCACCTTTATTACAACCAGAAAATGTTAAAAATTGATACTTTTACTTAAAAGAGTATAGTGTACTGCTTTTGTTGCCACTCTTTGGTTCATCTTTTCATCCATGTATTAATGCTACATTATCTGCAAAATATTATTGAAATTTTTGCCCTTGTTGCCTTGTTCTTTTTGTAATTGTTATCTCTATATTCACTTTTAGGATTTTTAGATATTATTGTTACTTGTTTTTTTCAAAAGCTCGTGCAATCAATCTTTAATTTCAGATATTATGTTATGTAATTGTTTACTTCATTATTTGGTGAAAAGGATAATTAGATCAAGATTTTGTCACATGTTAGGTGTAAGACTTGTTGCTTTTGTTTATATGCAATGTGTTGGTTTTCCTTGTGATTCTCTTTCCTATGTTTTTGCATTGCTCTCAGACTTATGAGTGCTATGATTTGATTCTGATATAGTCTTTATAAATGCATGCATATCTAAAACTTCAGCATGGCTGACAATATCTTATGCTCTGGATTGCAGGTTGTTAAGGTAGCAGATTTTGGAGTTGCCAGAGTGAAAGCTCAATCTGGAGTTATGACTGCAGAAACTGGGACATATCGATGGATGGCTCCAGAGGTGCATCTTTATTACATAATGGATAGTTCATAGATATCAAAATTTTGAATGTCATGCTTGATTCCTACACCTTCTATATGTTAATTAAATCTGACACCTGCCATTTTTATCAACAATAACTTAATCCTGCTATAACTTATTGTTAGGGCTAAAACCTAAATAAGCTTGATATTCATTGTTGGTCCATTACCTACAACTTAAAATTTTAGTTCAATTGGTAATTTAACATGGTATCAAAACCTTGTTTGATAGGAACTCATGAGGTTAAACTTCACCATTTATTTATTTCCTCCAATTTATTAAGCCCACATACAAGCCCTAAGAAGGCTTCCCATGATGTGGGGTATTAAAGCTAATTCCCAATTAAGCTTGATATATATTATTGGCTCACTATTTAACAGTTTCTATTGGTAGTTTAGCACGCAGAATGTCCTTTTATTAATGCACCTGCTATATATTATGTACAACTTTTGATTTATGCATTAATAATGAATTAAAATCTACCATTTTGCATTATTTATGTTGCTTTTTTTTTTTTTTTTATGCTGTTTCATTTGGTTCAAGCTTGTTGAAACAACTCGTGATACTATAATGCCCAATACATGGACTGAAAAGAGAAAAGCTGACGACTACAACTTCCACTCCAACAACTGCATCGCAAGCAGAAAGAATAGCACTAGCTGAAAGGCATTTCATTAGATAGCTTACCTACATGATAGGGGTAGGCTCACCTAGTACATACTTTCACTAGAGCACTTCCTGCCTTCAAGTGAGATCCACCATTTCATTCTTATCAACAGTAACTTAATCCTGCTATAACTTATTGTTAGGGCTAAAACCTAAATAAGCTCGTTATTCCTTGTTGGTCCATTACCTACAGCTAAAACTTTTAGTTCAATTAATAATTTAACATGGTATCAAAACCTTATTTGATGGGAACTCTTGAGGTTAAACTTCATCATCTATTTATTTCCTCCAATTTATTGAACCCACATACAAGCCCTAATAAGGTTTCCTGTGTCATGGGGTATTAAAGCTAATTCCCAATTAATCTTGATATATATTATTGGATCACTATTTAACAGTTTAAGTTTATAGGTCAATTGGTAGTTTAGCACATTGAATGTCCTTTTATTAATGCGCCTACTGTATATTATGTACAACTTTTGATGCACTCATTGAAACAACTCATGATACTACAATGCCCAATATATGGACTGAAAAAGAGAAAAGCTGATGACTACAACTTCCACTCCAACAACTGCATCGCAAGCAGAAAGAATAGCACTAGCTGAAAGGCATTTCATTAGATATCCTACACACATGATAGGGGTAGGCTCACCTAGTACATACTTTCACTAGAGCACTTCCTGCCTTCAAGTGAGATCCACCATTTCATTCTTATCTTCCTCATCATTTCATATGACTACAACTTCCACTCCAACAACTGCATCGCAAGCAGAAAGAATAGCACTAGCTGAAAGGCATTTCATTAGATATCTTACACACATGATAGGGGTAGGCTCACCTAGTACATACTTTCACTAGAGCACTTCCTGCCTTCAAGTGAGATCCACCATTTCATTCTTATCTTCCTCATCATTTCATATGGCCCTATCTTAGAACAGGTTGAAAATAGGACTCCAACTGGAATGGAACTGGCTTCAACGCTTGATTCTTTGTTTGGGGCCTAAGAATGAGATGCTGATGCTGGCTAGCCTTTAAACCTGCTATCTCTGCTAGAGAAGTTGTTTGACAATAGGGCAGGAGAAGTCATTATCTTATCAATAGCTGGAAGCACTGAGTGCTATAACCCGCCTGGACCTTATGCTATCAAATACGGGGATAACTAGTTAATCTCACCCCATGCATCACTAGCATTGTTCTCTTGTAGATCCAAAGAAATGTGATTAGTGGGTTGTGGGGAATAATAATTAGCAGTTGTACCCTACTTCCCCTCCAGGAAATAGTAAGAAAATGAACTTTACATACAGTAGAGTGCCACGATTTGGTGTTGTCACCTCTTTAGCATATATTGTCAATTTCTTGTCCTTTTAATAAACAATCAAATTCGTTAAGAATGGCGAAGGGGCACAAATCAACATCTACAACAACTATTATTAATTAATTGGTGATAAAAATATTTTGCTCGCAGTGTTTCGAACATTTTTAAGTGGGTCATTCTCACTGTTCTTATGGAAGCTGCAATGTGGTGGCCATTTTGGAGTGGTTTTGTTTGAGAGAATCTTGGATATTACTCATTTCTTCAATATGAATGAGTTAGTATTCTCGATTGTATTTCTAGATATTACTGGTTGTTTCTTAAATCTGACTGAATTAGTAATATTGATTGTATTTCTTACATGTAACGATCATGTATTCTACTATTCTTTGATCAGAGGTTGCTCATCCTGGCATTCTCTTACAATGGTTCTTTTCTGCATTGAAGGTCATAGAACACAAGCCATATGATCACAAAGCTGATGTTTTTAGTTTTGGAATTGTGTTATGGGAGTTGCTAACTGGAAAGGTATGTCTTTGTATTATCAGCTTTTAGATCTGGATAATCTTTATGCTTTTGTTCCTTTCACAAAAATTCATGTTTCACTTGCCAGCTTCCATATGAGTACTTGACCCCGTTACAAGCAGCCGTTGGAGTCGTCCAAAAGGTAATCATCCAGCACACAATACTGATCATGTCATCAATAACCATCTAATTTCTTCTAGATGGGTTGGGTTAATTTCCTCAGGATAAACATAGAGACCATGTCCAATACTCTCATTTGAAGTAGATATTACTATTATGTGAAAATAATTCACATTTTGATAACATTTCCAGGGTCTCCGGCCAACCATGCCAAAGAACACTCATCCAAAGCTTGCAGAGTTGCTCGAGAGGTGCTGGCAACAAGATCCAACATTAAGACCCGACTTCTCTGAAATTATAGAGATTCTTCAGCAAATAGCCAAAGAGGTAATGCTCATTTTGCAATATGCAAACCCAATTTTCTTGTGTCTCATCCAAATAATTAGCAAATTGTTTTGGAACAAAATAATGAATATTTTCATTAGCTCAACCATTTTCCCCTAGTATGCTTGCCTTTATCCACAAAACAATGCTGATATTTTGTTTGTGGTTGGTTTAGCTTTTAAGAACCTGTCAAATTCTCATCATCTTAAGTTGCATCTTCTTTTTGGTCATGTATCATGATGGAAGATGATGCACCCATGAATTTGCAAATAGTTGTATGTCACATTCCATGTCTGTCGTAGATGTAGTTAGGTTAACTTCCACTTTTTCTTTTGTGAAGGCAATGTTTTGTTCCCAAAAAATTTAAGGGAAATGTGAGAGAAACAAAATAGAAAGGAAAAGTAGAAAGTAGTAAAGAAAAATTAAAAATAAATTTAAAATCAATAAATTAATTTTATATACTACTTTAAACTTATCTCAAATCTTTTTAAATTTTCTATAATTTATTAATTTCAATGATATTTGATTTTGTTTTTATATTTTCTGTAATAAAACCATTCACAAGAAAATAATTTTCTGTGGTATTTTTTTTTCATTTCTTTTTATTTTGCTAAAACCAAAAATAATGGAATTGGCATGCCAACTTTCCTTTTCGGCACTCTGCTTACATTAAAATTTGACCTGTATTTGAACAGGTTGGAGATGAAGAAGACCGGCGCAAGGAGAAATCTTCTAGTGGATTCCTATCAGTTCTCAGACGTGGCCATCACTGACTAAAAGAAAATCATGATTATTCTCATAATGTGAAGATAGGCTCTCACTCTATAGCCGATTTCCCATCTTCTTTCATCAACACTGTATAGAATGATCTACCATGTTTGATTTTTTCTTTTTTTTTTTAGATTTATTTTTCTTGCTAATTTTTTTAACCAACCATTCTCCTTCAGCGATACCCCGGTCCATAGTATATCAGTTAGAAGCGATCCTGTGGCATTGTAAGTTCGAAAAACTCTTGCAGCCTTACAATAACAAATCAGCAATGTTAAGTTCCTTATCTTACTGATTGAATTCCCATCTTTTTAAATGTATACATATGAGCTAGTTCATCGGCTGTTAGAGAACGATTATACTCTTTTGTGTACTATACACAAAAATTAGTGTAGCATTGGATTCAAGGTCCAATTATATAGTATATAGCACAGAAATCGGCATTTCCAATCATTTGATATGCTATAACCTGCTCTCTGGGTTTTGTCGAAGGACTTGGTGAAGAGTCAAGAACCGGATTCAACGTCCACCAACCTCGGCTGCACCAAATTGGCACAAAGGTAAAACTAAACCTAGATATCCTTCTTCTTTAGAAGACATGAAATAGTATTTCAGGACATGTTTGTTCTAAATTTTTGTTAATTCTTTTTTTACCACTCTGCATTCCTTTTAGGTGAGATGTTGATATTCTTTCTAGAAAGCTTCACCATCACTATCACTACTGTTCCCACATGCTGCTATTCCCGGCACCATACAAACAACCCATATCAGTGTTCACATATGATATAAGAGTTTGGTTCGTTCCTTGTACGGATGAAAAAAGAAAAATCCAAAATTAGTATGCATGACCAAAAAACAAAAAAGTCTAAACTAATATGTATTATATATATACATTTTTAAAATTTTGGTCTAAATTATTATTAGTAGCATTTTTTATTTTTATTTTTGTTTTCTTAGAATGAGTTTATAGATGTCCTTCTCATTGATCTTCTGGAGTTGTCGAAAACGCTATTGACGATAATGTTTTCGTTTTCGTGTGTCATGCATGTTTAGTTCGGCTTCTTTGCCACCTCATTTAGCTTTAAGAAAAAAACCTAAGATACGGTTTTTGTAGATAGCAAACTTTGCTTGTCAATCAAAATTTAGATCATGAAATAGGGCATGCATAATGGGATTTAGATTTTTTTAAAAACAATGATACTAGCTATAAATTACGGAACAAAATAATAAGATCAAATTTGATACAAAATAATGCGATAGAGTGACGTTTTTTTATATTCGGTACTGTAGCTGGGCTTGCTGTTTCATGCAGTTTGCTTTCGTCACATTTGAGATGTAACCCACTAAGACAAGTTGCAATTTTTTAATGAGCGATATGATTTTGGAACCATTAGCTATGGCTCTTCCTCGAAAATGGACGTGTCTAATATTCTTTAGTGTGGCCCACCATGTCATGTTTTGTCGTTTTAATGCTTTTAGAACCCGTTTTGTCATTTTCCAAACCGAAAATTCTCGACTGATTGCGAAGGTTTCCATAAATTTTTAATGCCATAAGGATCTTCCCATGCGCCTAAAGTGGGTTTTTTAATGCCCTAACCGTATTCAACACCAGTCAAGAACTTCATAATAACCCGTCAATTTGGGATCCACTTATGTATTTTTCTTGTGAGATATCAAGAAGAAGTTAAAATGTTATCTATTGATTCAAATGTTCTACCAATAAGATAAGAAAAGAAGAGAAAGAGGAAAAAATCCAAGCTTTTACATACTATTTCGATTGAAAAATCAATTTGATTTATTCGGTATCCTTTGCTAGATGAGAAAATGGGGCACATTCTACGTCATCAAACCTGTGGGAGTTGAGGAATGATGGAAGGGAATAAAAAACAAAAAGAGAGGGAAATAAAAATATGAAATTCAAAGATATACAAAAAGAACGGGAGACGGGCGAGGAGGAGTTGGGTCAAATGCTGCGAGTAAACTATAATGAGAAATGAATGCATATTGATTGGTGTCCATGTGCACAATTATTGGTGGCTTTGAAACCATGCCATAAGCACGCCATAAGCACGAATCCGACATACCAATTGACTTCTCCGGTAAATGAATTTATTATTAGGACCCATCAAATCACCAAGTGGTGCCCATCCACAAAACGTAACTGCCCCCTCAGCTGTTTCCCTCCTAGGTTATTTATTTATTTATTATTATTATTATATTTTTTTCTTTAATTTTTTTAGAATTAATGAAGAAATATAGATTTGTTTAAGAACTATTTTTAAAAATAATTTTTTATTTAAAAAAAGAAAGAAAAGAAAAGCACAATAACCAAAAAATATTTTTTATTCTTTAATTGAGTGCTTTTAGAAAATATCTTTAAATTATTTTTACTTATTTGATGATATCTATTTTAAAAAATAATTATATAAATATGTAAAATAATTAAAAATAAAATACTATATATAAAAACTATTTTAAAAATATATTTAAAAATAATAAAAATATATTAAGTTTTCAAACAAACTTTTATTCATAAAATAATTTTTAAAAACTATTTTTTATAATTGTTTTCTCAAAACAATTACCAAGGTCGTATTTATTGTATTTTAACTATTTTATGTTTTACATTGTATTTAATTTCATGACAGTATTTAAAAGCATATATATTAAGAAAAATTATCTTACCATGTGTGGTCTAGTATAAAAAAATAATAATTATAATAAAATTGAAAATTTTGTTAGTGAGAAATTAGCATTAGAATAAACTTATGGGTTGAACTAATTAGGTATGAGCTATCAAATAGTTACCAGCAGAAGTGCCAAAGGTTCGACCTAATCTTTGATCTATTGTTAAACTCTCATATAATTTAATTATAACCTCTCCTTTTCAATCACTATCTTTGTCACTATTGATATTGATATCACTGACATGGTACCACACTCTGAATGAGAAGCCCACTATGAATGAGAACCCAATTGTAGTCATGGACCATGAAAAAGAATCCCAACTAAATAGCATACCTAAAACTTAAGGTGATGTTTGTTTTTTTATTGAATAAAAAAAATTAAAATATTTAACTTTTTTTATTCAATTATAAGTAATATGTTGATAAATTCATTCAACATAATTAAATTAAAACTTATTAATAACAAATTCATTTTAATTATGTTGGATGTTTTTAATAAGTTATTTTTAATTGAATATAAAAAATCAAATATTTTAACATTTTTTATTTAACCAAAAAGTAAACACCACCTTTATATAAATATTTTATTCAATTTTTATCAAGAATATTTGTCAATATCTCCCAAGATGTGATTGAATATTATTTAATTTTAAAATAATGTTAAATTTATAGGGTTGAGTAATCAAACAACCTTTTAAATTAAATATTTTATGAGTGGCGTTGAAAAAATTAATTAATTTTTTATCAAATTATATTAATATTAATTTCTGCTTCAACTTTGACTTTAGCTTGTAACTAAAGTTAAAAAGAAATAATACTTTAAACTTATGCTTGAGTAAAATAATATTTGAAATTTGTACGGTTGTATGAGAACATGCAAGTATTAAATATTTGAGAATTAATACTCTATTAGAAAAATAGAATTATTCCAAATGCAACTTTTAAATATATCATAAATAAATGGAATTAATTAGTTAAAATGGAGGAAATAATCTATATATTTATGAATTTAACCCTTCTCGTATTTTTGTTTAAAGAGTAATTTTTTTTATACATATAAATATTCTTGATTGTTTCAAATATTTACATGTATGTTTAAAAAAAATGGTTATTTTTATAAGAAAAAAATAAGAGTATTTTTACCAAAATGAGACTAAATAATGATGAAGAGTTAGAAGTCTGTTTGGGAATTATTTTTAGAACAACTTTTTGTTATTCAACTTAAAAAATATAGAAAACACGATTTGAAAACTAAAAATTGTTTTCTATTTTATGTTCTTAATAACAGAAAATAGACTATTTTCAGAGAATATATTTTCTCATATTTTCACTTATTTTCTTACGATTATTTAATAAAATAATTATATAAACATGTAGAATTATTAAAAATAAAATACTATATAAGAAAAATATTTTTAAAACATGTTTAAAAATATTAAAAATAAGTAAAAAAATATTTTAGGTTTTCAAACAAACTTTTGTTATACAAAAATCAAAAATAATTTTTAAAAACTATTTTTTAGAATTATTTTTTAAAATAGTTACCTATGATTTCTAAAATTGGGTTTTAAATAACCCAATTTTGCCATTTTTATTGTGAATTTCATGTTTTCTCTAAGTGGGTTTTAACTTATTCTCATAAAAATTTTAAATCACCCTTCCCATAGTTCACAATAGTTGAATTTTTATTTATTCATTATTGAATGATTAAATGGATTTTAATTAAATTAATTTTTTGTTAGCATCAAGACCCATTTAGAAGAGGTAATGAGATTATTAAAAGTGATTTTTTTTTTCATAAAACATAATATTTTTTACCTTATATTTTTTCATAGCATCCAAATACTGAACAAATTATTTTTCACAAAATATACTATAATTATAATTAATTAAAATCATAAAATTAAAAACAAATGCAATTAACATTAATTCCAAATTATTTAATTTTTATATGAAAAATTGAAATAAATAAAATAATTTTAAAATCACATCTAAACATAATTTATTCACTTTTCTTTTTTCTTATTTTCTTTTTTCTCACATTGTTGCTCATATATTCCATAACCACTGGTTTATGAATGGCACACCGCAGACGGCACAACACATTATTATTATTATATTTTTTTCTTTATTTTTTTATAGAATTAATGAAGAAATATAGACCCGTTTGAGAACTGTTTTTATAAAAGAATTTTTTATTTTTCAAAAAAAAAAAATTTTAACACATTTGACAACCCAGAAATATTTTTTTTATTCTTCAACTGAGTGTTTTCAAAAAATATCTTTAAATTATTTTTACTTATTTTATGATGTCTATTAATAAAAAATAATTATGCAAACATGTAAAATAATTAAAAATAAAATACTAAATATCTAATTTTATTTTAAAATATGTTTAAAAATATTAAAAATATAATAAGTTTTCAAATAAATATTTATTCATAAAATAATTTTTAAAAACTATTTTTCATAATTGTTTTCTCAAAACAATTACCAAATAAGACTGTATTTGTTGTATTTTAACTATTTCATGTTTTACATTGTATTTAATTTCATGACATATTTAAAAGCATATATATTAAGAAAAATTATATTACCATGTGTGGTCTAGTATAAAAAAATAATAATTATAATTATAATTATAATAAAATTGAAAATTTTGTTAGTGAGAAATTAGCATTAGAATAAACTTATGGGTTGAACTAATTATGTATGAGCTGTCAAATAGTTACCAGCAGAAGTGCCAAAGGTTCGACCTAATCTTTGATCAATTGTTAAACTCTCATATAATTTAATCATAACCTCTCATTTTCAATTACTATCTTTGTCTTTATTGATATTGATATCACTGTTATGGTACCACACTCAGAATGAGAAGCCCACTATGAATGAGAATCCCAACTAAATAGCATACCTAAAACTTAGGTGGTGTTATTTTTTATTGAATAAAAAAAATTAAAATATTTGACTTTTTTTTATTCAATTATAAATAATATGTTAACAAATTCATCCAACATAACTAAACTAAAACTTATTAATAACAAATTCACTTTAATTATATTGGATGATGTCAACAAGTTATTTTTAGTTGAATATAAAAAATAAAATATTTTAACTTTTTTATTTAGTAAAAAAATAAACACCACCTTTATATAAATATTCTGTTAAATAATTGTCAATATCTCCCTAGATGTGATTAAATATTATTTAATTTTAAAATAATGTTAAATTTATAGGGGTGAGTAATCAGACAACCTTTTAAATTAAATATTTTATAACTGACGTTGAAAAAATTGATTAATTTTTTTTATCAAATTATATTAATATTAATTTCTGCTTCAACTTCCACTTTAGCTTGTAACTAAAGTTAAAAAGAAATAATATTTTAAACTTATGCTTGAGTAAAATAATATTTGAAATTTGTACCTTGTCCGGGAACATGCAAGTATTAAATATTTGAGAATTAATACTCTATTAGAAAAATAGAATTATTCCAAATGCAACTTTTAAATATATCATAAATAAATAGAATTAATTAGTTAAAAGGGAGGAAATAATTTATATATTTGTGAATTTAACTCTTCTCGTATTTTTGTTTAAAGAGTAACTCATTTTTTTTTATATATATATAAATGTTCTTGATAGTTTCAAATATTTACATATATATATATATTTTTTAAAAATGGTTATTTTTATAAATAAAATAAAAAAGTATTTTTATCAAAATGAGACTAAAAAATGATAAAAAGTTAAAAGTCTGTTTGTGAATTGTTTTTAGAACAATTTTCTGTTATTCAAAACAAAAAATATAGAAAACACAATTTGACAACTAAAAACTATTTTTTATTTTCTGTTCTTAATAATAGAAAACAGATTATTTTCAGAGAATATCTTTTCTCATATTTTCACTTATTTTCTTATGACTATTTTAAAAAATAATTATACAAACATGTAAAATAATTAAAAATAAAATATTACATATAAAACATATTTTTAAAATATATTTAAAAATATTAAAAACAAGTAAAAAAATATTTTAAAATTTCAGACAGACTTTTGTTATACAAAAATCAAAGAATAATTTTTAATAACTATTTTTTAGAATTATTTTTAAAATAATTATCAAACAACCTATAGATTTCTAAAATTGGGTTTTAAATAACCCGATTTTGCCATTTTTATTGTGAATTTCATGTTTTCTCTAAGTGGGTTTTAACTTATTATTTTTTTCACAATTTGCTCATAAAAATTTTAAATCACCCTTCCCATAGTCCACAATGGTTGAATTTTTATTTATTTATTATTGAATGATTAAATGGATTTTAATTAAATTAAATTGTTGTTAGCATCAAGACCCATTTAGAAGAGGTAATGAATTATTAAAAGTGTTTTTTTTTTCATAAAACGTAATATTTTTTACCTTATATTTTTTCGTAGCATCCAAACACTAAACAAATTATTTTTCACAAAAATACTATAATTATAATTAATTAAAATCATAAAAATAAAAACAAATGCAATTAACATTAATTCCAAATTATTTAATTTTTATATGAAAAATTGAAATAAATAAAATAATTTTAAAATCACATATAAACATAATTTATTCACTTTTCTTTTTTCTCACATTGTTGCTCAAATTTTCCATAACCACTGGTTTATGAATGGCACACCGCAGACGGCACAACAAATATCTGTGATATTTTTTCTTGGTTTTAGTCCACTAGCAGACTTTAAACTAATCAACGTCATCCATTTGCCCTTTAAATTAACTAACTCAAAACGGCATTTCTTTTGTCGTTTTCAGCTCCACTCATTATCACGTGCCTTCGATTTTTCCCTCAGTTTCGGTCCCGCGGGCGCGTATGATTAATTGAAAGTCAACTTCCTCTCACGGTCTCACCCGTTGAGTCGGTGACTGCACCACCACCCACGTGTTGGATTCGCATCATGTAGAGAAAAGGCCGGTGACTGTTGCCGTTCTTGGATTGATCTTCACCACATTTTGAGTGGTCCTACGTTATTCAATGTGACGCCCAGCGCATAAAGGAAAAAACACGCGTTTCTGGAGTGAATATGGCTCGCTGTTCGACACCACGAAGGTTGTTATTCCCATTTTGCCCTTAGTCTCAGTGCGACTTTAATTTATGTGGCTCCAGCAAAAGGTATAAAAGTTAGAAGGTCAAGGATGGTGAAATGCCATATCGGAGCTAGAATATTAGGAAATATGTAAAATCATAATAAAATTGTAATTTTGTTAGTAAAATTATGACTATAAATAATAATTCAATTCATTCTCAATTCCTAAAATTCAGAAGTAAAAATTTTGATAATTGGTGCATTCAAATACATGTCTTGTTTAGATATCAAGATTTATGGGATCTAGTGAATATCAGTTACAATAAAGTAACCGATTTAAAAGAAGTTAAGGCACTATCAAAGCAGCAAAAAGATTCATTGAAAGATTCTTGAAAAAAATAAATCAAAAAGCATTTTATATAATATTTCAAGTAATAGATGAATTCATATTTGAGAAAATCTCAGAGGTAGAAACATCAAAAGAGGCTACAAAAATTATACAAAGGTAATGAACGTGTTAAGTGAATGAAGTTGTAAACATTAAAAGGTAAATTTGAGTATTTTTGCATGAATGACTCTGAATCTATCTCAGGTTATTTTGATCGAGTACAAACCATTGTTAACCAAATACGGGTTTATGGTGAAAAGCTTGATGATCAACAAATAGTAAAGAAAATTATGTGATCTTTAAGTACAAGATTCGACTCTTCTATTACAACAATTGAGAAAGGAAAAGATATTCACTCTTATGGTTGAAGGGTTAATGAGTTCATTGTATTCACATGAAAAACAACTAAATCAGAGAATCAACTTTACACATTTTGAGCAAGCTCTGTAGAGTAAAACATCTACTAGAGGTCGTGGTGGCCAACAAGGTGGTAGAGGCCATGGTCGTGGCAAAGGTAGAGAAAGACACAACAACTTCAACAATAAGGATGAAGATAGTGACACAAATTCTTTTAAAGGAATGGGCAACACTTCTAGACCTAAAAACAAGTCACACATACAATGCTTTAGATGTAAAAAGTATGGACATGATAAGTCACAATGTTGAACGAAATTACAAAATGAACAAGACGAGTAGCAAACACCATCGAGGTAGAGCAAAATTTAGTATTAGCCTACAATGTAGCAAGATCAAATGTAGATCGCCAAGATGTTTGATATCTTGATACAGGATGTAGTAATCATATGTGCGATAAGAAAGCATTGTTTTCACAATTAAATGAATCAGTCTAAGACGAAGTTAATTTTGGAAACAAATCCAAAGTTTTGATCATGGACAAAAGTAATGTTAAAATATGTTCTAAAGATAGTTCTGATGTTACTATAGTAGATGTATTTTTTGTTCCAAATCTTTTTTGGAATTTGTTAAGCATAACACAATTAACAGGAAAAAAAAACATATCATTAATATTTCTAATGAAGCTTGCACCCTTAGTGATAAAAATAAGAAGATGTTTGCAAAAGTGCAAGTGATAAAGAATATGATGTTTCATATATTTCTTCAAGCAAAAACCATTTTTAGTTTGAAGACAACAATGGAAAATAGCAATTTGGCATATTCGATTTGGACATCTCAATTTTCATGGGTTGAAGTTGTTAATGCAAAAGAATATGGTAACATGATTACCTATGATTGATATTCCAAATCGTGCATGTGAAAGATGTTTCATTAGGAAACAACATAGAAATTCTTTTTTAGTTGTAAGATCAAAAAGAGCTAAACAACCTTTGGAGTTGGTGATGAGCTAAGATCTCTTGGTCACAATAAATATATTCTAACCTCTATAGATGATTTTACAAGAAAAACTTAGATTTATTTGTTAAAAGAAAAATCTAAGGTTTTTAACAAATTTAAAGAATTCAAAGTTCTCGTTGAAAGACAAAGTGGTTGCAATATTAAGATATTGAGATCTAATAGAGAATGAGAGTTCACCTCCAATGAGTTTTATAATTATTGCAAAAGTTAGGGTATTTGACGACAATTGACATCTAATTATACACCTTAGTAAAATGATATAGTTGGAAGGAAGAACAGAACCATTGTTGAAATGACAAGAAGCATGTTGAAGGCCAAGTCTTTTCCAAAAAAAATTTGGACAGAAGTTGTTACATGTACAGTGTTCTTATTGAATATGTGTTCTACTAAAACAATTTTAGGAAGAACACTTGAGGAAGCTTAGAGTGGTCATAAGCTTATAGGTTTAGTTAACTTTTGTCTATTTGCATATTATGATCTTATTTCATATGAATGAGTAGCAAGCAACGAGAAGTTGATTCAAGTAATAAATGAAGAAATTCAATCCATAAAGAAGAACAATACATGAGAGCTAACTACTCTTCCAATTGGAAAGAAGTCTATAGGTGTTAAATGGGTTTATAAGACAAAATATAAACCTGATGGTAAAGTTGATCGGTTTTAGGCAAAATTGGTTGCAAAAGGCTATAAACAAAAATCAAACATTTATTATCTTGAAGTTTTTTCATCAGTTGCTAAATTAAATACCATTTGCATGATAATTGCACTTGCAACTTAAAAAATTTTAAAAAAATCACCAAATGGATGTAAAGTTCGCATTTCTTAATTGTGTACTTGAAGAAAAAGTTTTTGTTGAACAACCACTAGGATATATTACGGAAGGTTAAGAGAAACAGGTTTACAAACTTAATAAGGTATTATATACACGCAGATTGATACCTATTAATTACAACATGGATTTTAAAAGAGTCATTGTGAGCACACATTTTACATCAGGTTAAATTTTAATGGTGATGTAGATGTTGTATGCCTCTACATGGATGATTTAATCTTTATAGGAAATTGTCAACAAATGTTTGAAGATTGTAGGAAGGCAATAAAGCAATAATTTGAAATAATAGATTTGGAATTAATGTTCTATTTTCTTAGAATTGAAGTCCAACAAACAAATGATGGTATATTTATCTCACAAAAGAAGTATGCTATAGACATTCTAAAGTGACTCAAAATGGAATCATCATCACTAATCCGTACTCCTATTGCAAAGCAACTAGAAATGAAAAAAGAAGGCTCTGAAGAATTAGTAAATCCCACATATTTCAATGGCATGGTAGGAAGTCCTCATTATTTAATTTCTACTAGACCATATATTGTTTATGAAATTGGAATTATTAGTCGATTTATGAAAAAATCGTGTTAGTCACACTTGCAAACAACAAAGCGAATTTTGAAGTATGTAAGTGGTATTCGTGATCATGGAATTTTCTACTTTTATTCAAATAATTTCAGTTTAGTGGGCTACACTGATAGTGACTAGGGAGGTGTTGTAGAGATTAGAAAGAGTACTATTGGGTATGTTTTTTATCTTAGAACATGAGTATTCTCATGGTCGTCAAAGAAGCAACAAGTTATAACATTATCAACTACATAAGTTGAATACATGACAATTACTTCCGCAACATGTTAAACGGTTTGGTTTCGCATGATGCTTAGTGAATTGAAGTATGAACAAAATGTCCTACAAAGATTTTATGTAATAATAAGTCTGCTATTGTATTGATAAAGAATTTGATATTTCATGATAGAAGCTAACACATAAGCATCAAATTTCATTATATTAGCAAACTTATGAAAAATCAAGAGATTGAACTTGAGTTTTGTAAATTAGAAGAACAAATTATAGATATTTTTAATAAGCCACTAAAGATAGATGCATTCGAGAAGTTGAAAATGATGTTTGTTGTGATCAACTTTATAACTTGGATTAATTAAAACTTTTCATTTAATAGTGAGTATAATTGGAAGTATAATTGATTTATTATAAATAGGATGGAAAGTATAATAAATAAATTTTTATTTTTAACAAAGTATTATCGGTTCGCGTGGGTTCTATCAAGGCATTGTATTATTGTGGTTCAAACGTAAGTTTTCTATGTTGCATTGGTGATTAGAAAATAGGAAATTTGATAGGATTGTGAACGAGTTTCCTTCTGTTTCTCTGAAAATCGGGAGATATGCAGTTTGCCGAGAAAAGCAGATAAAATTAGTGCGTTATTTTGTTGGCACACAAAGCAAGGCTGATACCTTGCAATGCCGTTAAGAGTCGGAAATTTGATCATGAAGCGGTATGATGGATTCTCTTAATAAGTCGGTTATGAGTGCACTTTCCGAAAGATTTTTTAGTCGTTTTAATATATTTAAAAAAATTTATTTTTTAAGTATTAGAAAGGCTAAAAATACAATAATGAGCCGACGTACTTAAGTCTCGTGGTTCTTATAAGAATACACGTCTCGACTGGTGGACCTGACGATTCCATTGGTGAACAACAGCAGCCGATTTTGATGCATCACGAGGGTGACAGAATGAGGTCAGGAGATTCTGGCGAGGCTGATCGGAAAGAGGTTATAGTGAAGATCGACGGCGAGGATGAGGGTGGCGGAGGCCGCAGCAGCAGCGCCGGTAGTGGTGTCGGCGGCAGCAGTGGTAGCCGTGGTAGCGGTGCTAGCAAGATATGGAGAGAATCGAGCTATGACTTCTGGAGAGATGAGTGCGAGACTGAACGAAAAAGTGGTCCGAGATTTCAGTTCCAGCAGCCGTTGGCGACGGAGGATCCACCGTCTAAGCTGATTGGCCAGTTCTTACACAAACAGAAAGCGTTGGGTGATTTTTCTCTTGATATGGATATGGAGATGGAAGAGCTGAGAAATGAGAGGAAGAAGCCTCCGATACCAGAGAGTACCATGCACCCAAAGATGTCGTCCAGGGAGATGAAGTTATCGTTTCAACACCTGACCACCGGAGCAGCTGAAATGAGTTCTGAATCCGTTAGAAGATCCTACATGGATAAGGATGTTTCTGGTGAAGATGGCATTAGACAAGTCAGTTGTGACAATCCAGACGGTGAAGTTTTGAGGTGTACTTCAAACATGGAGTTTCAAAGGAAGTCGAGTTTGTTAAGAAACAAGACCAAGTCAAGGTTGGCAGATGGTCCAGAATATGTAATGAAGTCCGGTTTATTGCCCAAAACACGTCTGTTTCCAAGGTCTGGGGTGTTCAAATCAGGATTGTTGGGGATATCTGAGGAAGACGAAGAAGATCCGTTCGTCGTGGATGACCTACCCGAGGAGTTCAAGGGGTCAAACTTTAGTGTTTGGACTATTCTTCAATGGTTGATTCTCATTTTGTTGGTGGTACTATTAGTTTGTAGTCTTACGATACATCCATTCAAGGGTAGGATTGTTTGGAAACTCAGGTTGTGGAAGTGGGAGGTGATGGTTTTGGTATTGATATGTGGTAGATTAGTTTCTGGCTGGGGGATACGGCTCGTGGTTTTCTTTATTGAAAGAAATTTTCTTCTGCGGAAACGGGTACTGTATTTTGTGTATGGATTAAGGAAGGCAGTTCAGAATTGTCTGTGGTTGGGTCTTGTTCTGATTGCTTGGAATATCATGTTTGATAGGAAGGTTAAGAGGGAGACAAAGAGCAATGCCCTTAAGTATGT
Source organism: Vitis riparia (assembly GCF_004353265.1). Taxonomy (NCBI): domain Eukaryota; kingdom Viridiplantae; phylum Streptophyta; class Magnoliopsida; order Vitales; family Vitaceae; genus Vitis; species Vitis riparia. The sequence continues at coordinate 2,003,514 of NC_048433.1, read as the reverse complement.
GACTAAGACTTTGGTATGCCTCTTGGTGGGTGTCATGATATGGCTACTGAAGAGCCTCATGGTTAAGGTCCTTGCATCTTCTTTCCATGTGAGCACATTCTTTGATCGAATTCAGGAGTCTTTATTTGATCAATATGTGATCGAGACTCTATCAGGTCGACCTTCGCTTGAGATAGAGCACCATAAGGATGAGGAGCAGAGTGTTTTGGCTGAACTTACGAAGTTTCAGAATGCAGGAATTACAGTGCCCCCTGAACTCAAGGCAGCCGCCCTCCCGCCATCGGGTCGGAGGGTGATAGGGAGCGGAGGTCTCCAGAAAGGCTCTGTAGTAGAAAGTCTAAGACTTTCAGGGACAATTTCAAAAATGCAAGATGAGGGGATAACGATTGATGACTTGCACAAGCTTAATCATGAGAATGTTTCTGCCTGGAACATGAAGAGGTTAATGCATATGGTGCGCCATGAGTCCCTTGCTACACTGGATGAGCAAATTCATGGTTCAACTCATGAGGACGAGCCTGCCACCCAGATTAAGAGTGAAAATGACGCAAAAATTGCCGCAAGGAAAATATTTCACAACGTGGCCAAGACAAATTGCAAGTAAGTTATTATTGGGTTTACATTTACCTATTTTTCTATGACATATCTGCCCCACATTTTTTCTGATTCCATCCTATGATCGGTTGTGGATGAAATGACACTTTTCTATTGAAAACTCTTGTTGAAAAGTCGCCGCACATAGTCCCTTAAAATAATACTCTCTGAGGTGATGCGGGCTGTTAAAAGTAGTTCTCTACTTACATAGCTAGAAGCTTTTATCTTCGCCCGTGTTATTTTTGCATTTTTTAAATCAAATGAAGCTCCTTTTAAATGCATGACCATACATTTTCCTGCGGAGGATTGAACACCACTTGGATATCCTGCAAAGTTAGTCCTTGCTGTACCACCTAACAGCACCTAGACCCTTTCTCACTTGACTTTTGGCATGACACTCCTTTTAATTTACTGAGGACTATTATACTATTCAACTACTGATAATCTCTTTAATGATTCATCTGTCATGTACTCTGAGTCATCTTCAATTATATTTTTTAATCATTTTCAATTCATAAGGGTTCTTGAATGTTTTGTTTGGTAGATTCATTTACCTGGAGGACATAATGCGCTTCATGCGAGAAGATGAAGCTTTGAGAACCATGAGTCTGCTTGATCAAGGAGCATCCCACAGTGAGAAAATCAGCAAGTCGGCCCTGAAGAACTGGGTGGTAAGAACTCTTTGGTAAATTATTTCTTTATTGTTTCCTTCATATTCTTTTGCCATTTCTGCGGTTACCACTGGAAGTGATTCAGTGGTATTGTATGTAGCAAGCGGATTAGATTCCAGCCAAAACCTATCATTTTATTATTTTTGAGCCCAGAGTTGAAGTGAGTGAACCCAGTGCCATCAGACGTCAATTCGTTGATGATGTAACTGACTCCAGTAGTCATCAACACAGAATTACCAGAAATTGTAAGAGAACAAAATTCACCCAACATCCACATGTTGGGTGATTTTCATGTGTGGGTTTGAATGGGAATGGGGAGTAGGCATTTTCGATTTCCAATAAACCCTCATCTATTTGAACAATGTGAGCATCCACACCCCATGGATGCATAAATATGAAGTTGCAGATTCTAACACACAGCACCTATCGTTTACTCGCTGATTGATAATGTGTAAGTCTTGGTTGTTTCAGGTTAATGCTTTCAGAGAAAGGAGAGCACTTGCCTTGACATTGAATGACACAAAAACAGCCGTTAACAAACTTCATCAAATGGTGAATGTTGTAGTTTTCATAATCGTATTGATCATCTCGCTTCTTATACTAGGGATTGCAACAAAGCAATTCATGACCTACTTAAGCTCTCAGCTTCTCCTAGTCGTATTTATATTTGGGAACACCTGCAAAAATATATTTGAAGCCATAATCTTCGTATTCGTGATGCACCCTTTTGATGTGGGCGATCGGTGTGAGATTGATGGAGTTGAGGTACGAACAGTTGAACCTTAGTTTTGTGATCATATATCTTTTTGTATATCCATACCTGTTGCATTTTTTTTCCATCCATTCTAGGCTCTAATTTTCATTCAAATGAGGTTCAGTTGGTAGTGGAAGAGATGAACATCTTGACTACTGTCTTTCTAAGAGCCGACAACATGAAGATCGTGTTCCCAAACAGCACTCTTGCTACAAGGCCCATTGGCAATTTCTATCGTAGTCCTGACATGGGAGATGCAGTTGAATTCCTCGTCCATATTGCAACTCCAGCAGAGAAGATTGCCATGATAAGACAGAGAATATTAAGGTACGGGAAAGCATTCTCTCACTTTTCCTTTTGCTCTCTTCCTCTCTGTTTCACTCTTATACTGTCTTCTAAAACCAGGTTTGTGACAATCATTTACTTTGCTATAATCATGCCTAAATCATATCAGCCATATTACACCTACTGACAATGGCTTTTGTTTGGAGCATCGATACACATTTAAATTTCTTGGAACAAATAAGAGCTGCCCAAGCTTGGATCACTGGAAAAAATTGTGGAAAACCAGCTCAGTTTCATTATGATCAGTTTGCCTATATGCATAACAATGAGCAGATTCTTAAAGTCTTGTTTTAGATAGCATTTAGTTTCTGCATTTAATTTCATTAAAATTTCTTAAAATTTATGTTTCACAAATTTTGTTTTTTAGTGTTTGAAAAGTTCTCCCAAACAGGACTTAAATCAATCTATATATTTCCTTCTGATTATACAAGTTTAATGGACTGAATCTTATGATGCCACTGCAGTTACATGGAGAGAAAGAAAGACCACTGGGCTCCTTCACCCATGGTTATTATAAAGGACTTGGAGGGTTTGAACCAGCTGAGGATGGCAGTTTGGATGGGCCACAAAATAAACCACCAAAATATGGGGGAGAGGTGGACAAGGAGATACCTTCTGATCGACGAGATAGTGAAAATTCTGAGGGAGGTCGACATTGATTATCGCATGATACCATTGGACATCAACGTCCGCTCCATGCCCATGCCATCCCCTGTGACATCCACTCGCCTTCCCCCTTCCTGGACAGCTAGTGGCGGTCGCTGATCAAAAGCTTATATCCTTCGCTTCTATTCAGGTCCTTGAGAGGCTTCATGGAGAATACAGAGCTGCTCGTAGGAGAATGGACGGAGGGTGATGTTCCATTTCTTCATCGATAGATTTTCAACTTTTCTTTTTTTTTTTTTTTTTTTTTTTTTTGTTATCGTTTGCCATATTTCCCCTCTGCATTATGTAAATCACTCGTTGCTTGTCATTATAGAGCGGCAACTTCAAACAGATGTAAGGATCGGTCACTATTTTGAATGTCATGCTTGATTCTACACCACCTATATGTTAATTAAAACTGACACCTGCTATTTTTATCAACAGCAACTTAATCCTGCTATGATTTATTGTTAGGGCTAAAACCTAAATAAGCTCGTTATTCCTTGTTGGTCCATTACCTACGACTTAAACTTTTAGTTCAATTAATAATTTAACACGGTATCAAAACCTTATTTGATGGGAACCCGTGAGGTTAAACTTCATCATCTATTTATTTTCTCCAATTTATTGAACCCACATACAAGCCCTAAGAAGGTTTCCGGTGTCATGGGGTATTAAAGCTAATTTTCGATTAAGCTTGATATATATTATTGACTCACTATTTAACTGTTTAAGTTTATAAGTCAGTCCATAGTTCAGTACATTGAATGTCCTTTTATTAATGCGCCTACTGTATATTATGTACAACTTTTGATGCACTCATTGAAACAACTCATGATACTATAATGCCCAATATATGGACTGAAAAAAGAGAAAAGCTGATGACTACAACTTCCACTCCAACAACTGCATCGCAAGCAGAAAGAAGAGCACTAGCTGAAAGGCACTCCATTAGATATCTTACCCACATCACATGATAGGAGATAGGCTCACCTAGTACGTACTTTTCACTAGAGCACTTCCTGCCTTCAAGCGTGGTCCGCGATTCATTCTTATCTTCCTCATCATTTCATATGGCACTATCTGAGAACAGGTTGAAAATAGGACTCCAACTGAAATGGAACTGGCCGGCTTCAATGTTTGATTCTTTGTTCGGGGCCTAGGAATGAATTGCTGATGCTGGCTAGCCTTTAAACCCGCTATCTCTTCTAGAGAAGTTGTTTGACAACAAGGCAGGGAGAAGTCGTTCTCTTATCAAAAGCTGGAAGCACTGAGTGCTACAGCCCTCCTGGACCTTACGCTATCAAATACGGGGATAACTGGTTAATCTCACCCCGTGCGCCACTAGCATTGTTCTCTCGTAGATCCAAACAAATGTGATTGGTGGGCTGTGGCCCTTGTGGGGAATAATAATTAGCAGTCGTACCCTACTTCCCCTCCAGGAAATAGTAAAAAAATGAACTTTACATACAGCAGAGTGCCACGATTTGGTGACGTCACCTCTTTAGCATTCATTGCCAATTTCTTTTCCTTTTAATAAACAATGGAATGGCAAAGGGGAACAAATCAACATCTACAACAACTATTGTTAATTAATTGGTGATAAAAAGATTTTGCTCACAGTGTTTCGAACATTTTTAAGTGGGTCATTCTCGCTGTTCTTATGGAAGCTGCTAAAGCTGCAATGTGGTGGCCTTTTTGGAGTCGTTTTGATTGAGAGAATTTGGATATTACTCATTTCTTCGATACGAATGAATTAGAATTCTCCATTGTATTTCTAGATATTACTGGTTGTTTCTTAAATCTGAATGTATTAGTGATATTGATTGTTATTTTTTATATATAACGATCATGTTGTTGGAATCCGTGCAATGATTAAAGGCAAAAAATAAAAATAAAAATGAGAAAAAAGAACACGGAGATTTAACGTGGTTCGGCGAATTGCCTATATCCATAGGAATAGAAAAAAAATATTTTCACTATATTAAAATTAGGGTTACATAAAAAGGGTACTACCTCCCAACATATCGTACACTCCACAACAAAAGAAGTACAAGGCTGAATGACAAATGTCATCGCTCTGGTATTTTGCTCATTTTTCTTCATATGTCTTTTCGCTCGAATGTGAGTCACATACTACAATAATATTCTACTATACTTTGATCAGAGGTTGTTGCTCATCCTGGCATTCTCTTACAATGGTTTTTTTTTCTACATTGAAGGTCATAGAACACAAGCCATATGATCACAAAGCTGATGTTTTTAGTTTTGGAATCATGTTATGGGAGTTGCTAACTGGAAAGGTATGTCTTTGTATTAGCAGCTTTTCGATCTGGATGATCTTCATGCTTTTGTTCTTTTCACAACAATTCATGTTTCACTTGCAAGCTTCCATACGAGTACTTAACCCCGTTACAACCAGCGGTTGGAGTTGTCCAAAAGGTAATCACCCATCACACAATATTGATCATGTCATCAATAACCATCTAATTTCTTCTAGATGGGTTGGGTTACTTTCCTTAGGATAAACATAGAGCCCATGTCCAATACTCTGATTTGAAGTAGATAACTATTATGTGAAAATAATTCACATTTCGACAACATTTCCAGGGTCTCCGGCCTACCATGCCAAAGAGCACTCATCCAAAGCTTGCAGAGTTGCTCGAGAGGTGCTGGCAACAAGATCCAACATTAAGACCCGACTTCTCAACCTTTTTCCCCCTAGTATGCTTGCCTTTATCCACAACACAATTCTGATTTTTTGTTCATGATCGGTTTAGCTTATAGGAACCTGGCAAATTCTCATCATCTTAAGTTGCATCTTCTTTTTGGCCATGCATCATGGAAGATGATGTTGGGTTTTGTTATCAGGCTAACCCAACGGTGTATAGATGAACCCATGAGTTTGCAAATAGTCGTAATAATTACTTTAAACTCATTTCATTCTTTTGAATTTTTAATAATTTATTAATTTAATTATATTTAATTTTTTTTTATATTTTTTTATAATAAAATCAATCATAAAAAAAATATTTTTTTAAATATTTTTTTCCTTCCCTTTTATTTTGCTAAAACCAAAAAATAATGGAATTGGCATGCAAACTGCCCTTTTCGGCACTCCGCTTACATTAAAATATGACCTGATTTGAACAGGCTGGAGATGAAGAAGATCGGCCCAAGGAGCAATCTTCTAGCGGATTCCTATCTGTTCTCAGACGCGCCATCACTGACCATAAAGAAAATCATGATTATTCTCGTGATATGAAAACATAGGCTCTCACTTTATGGCCCATTTCCCATCTTCTTACAACACGTTTGATTTTTCCTTTTCGATACCCCGGCCCAATTAGAAGGGGTCCTGTGGCATTGTAAGTTAGAAAAACTCTTGCAGCCTTGATTACAATAACAAATCAGCAATGTTAAGTTCCTTCTCTTACTGATTGAATTCCCATCTTTTTAAATATAGACATGTGAGCTAGTTCACCGGCTGCAAAAATTAGAGTAGCATTGGATTCAAGGCCCAATTATATAGTATCCAAGATAGCACAAAAATCGGCATTTCCAATCATTTGATATAGGAATGAGTTGCTGATGCTGGCTAGCCTTTAAACCCGCTATCTCTGCTAGAGAAGTTGTTTGACAACAGGGCAGGGATAAGTCGTTCTCTTATCAATAGTTAGAAGCACTATGAGTGCTATAACCCGCCTGGACCTTACGCTATCAAATACGGGGATAACTAGTTAATCTCACCCCGTGCATCACTGGCATTGTTCTCTCGTAGATCCAAACAAATGTGATTGGTGGGTTGTGGCCCTTGTGGGGAATAATAATTAGCAGTCGTACCCTACTTCCCCTCCTCCAGGAAATAGTAAAAAAATGAACTTTACATACAGCAGAGTGCCACGATTTGGTGACGTCACCTCTTTACCATTCCTTGTCAATTTCTTTTCCTTTTAATAAACAATCAAATTCGTTAGGAATGGCGGAAGGGGCACAAATCAACATCTACAACAACTATTGTTAATTAATTGGTGATAAAAAGATTTTGCTCACATTTTTAAGTGGGTCATTCTCGCTGTTCTTATGGAAGCTGCTAAAGCTGCAATGTGGTGGCCTTTTTGGAGTGGTTTTGATTGAGAGAATACTGGATATTACTCATTTCTTCAATATGAATGAATTAGAATTCTCGATTGTATTTCTAGATATTACAGATTGTTTCTTAAATCTTAATGAATTAGTGATATTGATTGTTATTTCTTATATGTAACGATCATGTTGTTGGAATCCGTGTAACGATTAATGGTAAAAAATAAAAAAAAAATGAGAAAGAAGAACACGAAAATTTAACGTGGTTCGACTAATTACCTACGTCCACGGAAATAGGGAAAGATGATTTTCACTATATTAAAATTAGGGTTATATAAAAATGGTATTTATATTAACTCTTAAAAATGAAATTTCAAAAATACCATTGAACCTATCGTTCGCCCCACAACAAAAGAAGTACAAGCTTGAATGACAAAATGTCGTCGCTTTGTTCCGTTCCACTTTGTAACGTTCCCGTTTCATTTCGCTTCGCTCTCTGTTTCACTCCACTTCGCTCTCCCATTTTGCTTATTTTTCTCTATATGTATTTTCACTCAAATATGAGTCACATACTATAACAATATTCTACTATTCTTTTATCAGAGGTTGTTGCTCATCCTGGCATCCTCTTACAACGGTTTTTTGGCATTCTCTTACAATGGTTTTTTTTCTGCATTGAAGGTCATAGAACACAAGCCATATGATCACAAAGCTGATGTTTTTAGTTTTGGAATTGTGTTATGGGAGTTGCTAATTGGAAAGGTATGTCTTTGCATTAGCAGCTTTTAGATCCGGATGATCTTCATGCTTTTGTTCCTTTCTCAACAATTCATGTTTCACTTGCAAGCTTCCATACGAGTACTAAACCCCGTTACAAGCAGTTGTCCAAAAGGTAATACAACATAGAGCCCATGTCATCAATAACCATCTAATTTCTTCTAGATGGGTTGGGTTACTTTCCTCAGTATAAACATAGAGCCCATGTCCAATACTCTGATTTGAAGTAGATAACTATTATGTGAAAATAATTCACATTTTGACAACATTTCCAGGGTCTCCGGCCTACCATGCCAAAGAGCACTCATCCAAAGCTTGCAGAGTTGCTCGAGAGGTGCTGGCAACAAGATCCAACATTGAGACCCGACTTCTCTGAAATTATAGAGATTCTTCAGCAAATAGCCAAAGAGGTACTGCTCATTTTGCAGTATGTGCAACCCAAATTTCTTGCGTCTCATCCAAATAATTAGCAAATTATTTTGGAACAAAATAATGAATATTTTCAATAGCTCAACCGTTTTTCCCCCTAGTATGCTTGCCTTTATCCACAACACATTGCTGATTTTTTGTTCATGATCGGTTTAGCTTACAGGAACCTGGCAAATTCTCATCATCTTAAGTTGCATCTTCTTTTTGGCCATGTATCATGGAAGATGGTGTTGGGTTTTGTGATGAGGCTAACCGAACGGTGTATAGATGAACCAATGAATTTGCAAATAGTCGTAATAATTACTTTAAACTCATTTCATTCTTTTGAATTTTTAATAATTTATTAATTTAATTATATTTTATTTTTTATATTTTTTATTATAAAATCAATCATAAAAAATATTTTTTAAAATATTTTTTTCCTTCCCTTTTATTTTCCTAAAACCAAAAATAATGGAATTGGCATGCAAACTTCCCTTTTCGGCACTCCGCTTACATTAAAATATGACCTGATTTGAACAGGCTGGAGATGAAGAAGATCGGCCCAAGGAGCAATCTTCTAGCGGATTCCTATCTGTTCTCAGACCCCCCATGACTGACCATAAAGACAATCATGATTATTCTCGTGATGTGAAAACATAGGCTCTCACTTTATGGCCCATTTCCCATCTTCTTTTATCAACACCGTATGGAATGATCCACCATGTTTGATTTTTCCTCTTCGATACCCCGGCCCAATTAGAAGGGGCCATTGTAAGTTAGAAAAACTCTTGCAGCCTTACAAACAAATCAGCAATGTTAAGTTCCTTCTCTTACTGATTGAATTCCCATCTTTTTAAATATAGACATGTGAGCTAGTTCATCGGCTGCAAAAATTAGAGTAGCATTGGATTCAAGGCCCAATTATATAGTATCCAAGATAGCACTGAAATCGGCTTTTCCAATCATTTGATATACTATAACCCGCTCTCTGGGTTTTGCCCAAGGACTTGGTGAAGACTCAAAAGCTGGGTGTTGGGTTTTGTGGAGCCTAGTTTTGTTTGATCCGGTTTGATAACCCGATCCGAATAATATTGCATGGTTTTTTAATGAGAGATTTACTAAAGCCTAGTCCATGGAGTAAAGGCTTGAGCTTATAAGCCTGTTTAACCCATTATGAAATCGTCTTTTGTAATTAAGGTTTTTTAGTATAATAGGGTTGTTGTGTTTCATATAGAGAGCAAATATTATAGTCGCAAAAGAAGTTGTACTATGTATTATTCCCTGATAATAGTGATATCCTGTAATTCCATGGATGTAGGTAAATTGCCGAACCACGTAAATATTGTCTTGTGCATGTGATTGTTTTTCTTTGACATGCATTTATCTTTATTTTTTTGTTTCTCATAGATTAGGAACCCGGCTTGATTCCCTTCATTGGGTTCAACACCACCAACCTCGGCTGCACCAAATCGGCACAAAGGTAAAACTAAACCTAGATATCATTCTTCTTTAGATGATATGAAATAGTATTCCAGGACATGTTTGTTCTAAATTGTTTGTTCTTCTTTTTTACCACTTTGCATTCCTTTTATGTGAGACGTTGATTTTCCCTTAGAAAGCTTGGGTCCCACATCACTAGTGGTCCCACATGCCGCTATTCCCGGCACCATATAAACAACCTTTATCAATAACATTTTTCTCTTTCTTTGCTTAGAATATGTTTTGGAGTTGTCGAAAGAACCTTGAAGACGCAATTGACACTTAACCTTTTTTTAATATTTCTGCAAACGCTATTGATGATAGTGCTTTTGCTGAATTGGCTTGTTTTTGTTTTCTTGTGTCAATGTCCAGAACTTTGCCAAACTCATGACATCAGCTAATCGAACCACCTCATTTAGCTTTAAGAAAAAACCAAGGTCCCGATTTTGTAGGTGTGAAACTTTGCATCTTAGTCATCAAACTGTAGCTGGGCCTGTGGTTTGGTGCAGTTTGCTTTCGTCACGTTCGAGATGGAACCCACCCATCAGGACAAGGCAACAAATTTTTAAGGAACCATATGACTTTGGGGCCAGCAGCTATGGCGCTTTTTGGACAATGGACATGCCTAATATTCTTTAATGTGGGATACCATGTCATGTTTCGTCCGTTTGAACTCTTTTAGAAGCACCTTTTTTTCCTTTTTCAAACAGTAGATTAGAGTCCTTTTCAAAACGGAAAATTCCACACTGGTAGCGAAGATTACGGTCATTTAAATAAATGGCATTAGTACCTTCCCATGAAAAATGGTCATGCGCCTAAGGTGGGTTTTTTTTTTAATATTATAGCTCTCTGATATTATTTTTTCAACAAAATAATTATTAATATAAAATATTTAATGGGAATCTAATTATAATGATTTATTATTTTAAATAGAAACATAAATTATTTTCACTTATATTTTTAAAATTTATTAATATCAAATATTTTGATAATTCTAATTTATCTTTAGCTTTAAAATATAAAAAAATAAATAAAAGTTGTTTGCTAATTGTATAAGGGTAAGTAAAAGGAAAATGTTTCTTTCTTCTTCTTCTTCTTCTTTTCATAATTCTTGGATCTCTAGTTTAAAGCTTTCCAATAAAATATTTTAATATTTTCATTTAAATTTTTTTTGCTATTAAATTTAAAATAAAAAATAAAAATAGGTAATCAAAATATAATTTTCTTTTTTAATTTTTAATTAATTATAAAGACAAAAAATAAACACAAAAGTATCAAATATAAAATATGTTACATGATATATAAATAAATCAATAAAATTAGATTTTTTTTACACTTTTTCCCTTATTTGATATGATGGAATTCGTGTAATGATTTCGTACAAATTCTTTAGATATTTTTCGTTTTGAGCCCATATAAATTATCACGACTTTAAAACGTGTCCATATGAGTAAGAGAAATCTGTCTCCTATTTTTCCTATGCATGCGGAATATCACATCATTAAGTATCTTTCATATTTATTTACTTTTAAAAAAATAATAAAAAGTGAAATAGTCATCAGCAAAAGAGCCAAAGGTTTGACATAATGTTTGTCGTATAGCTAAATCGCATATAATTTAACCATAAGCTATCCCTTTCAATGACCATCTTTGTTACTAATGATATTGATATCATGACACGTTACCATACCGTGAATGAGAAGCCAGTTGTAGTCATGGAAAATTGAAAAGAATCCCAACAAAATAGCACACCTAAACCTTACTGACTATTTTATATAAATATTTTATTCAGTTGTTTATCAGGAATATTTATTAGTATCTCTCAAGATGAGATTAAATATCATTAGACCTTAAAATAATGTTAAATTTTTAGGAGTGAGAAATATTAAATTAAGCATTTACATGTGACATTAAAAAAAAATAGATTAAGGGTTTATTTGATAATTATTTTTAAGAACAATTTTTTATTTTTTATAATAATTTTTTTATAAATATTAATTGTTTTCTGTTTTTCGTTCTTAAAAATAAAAAATGAGATATTTTTAAAAAATAGTTTTTAGATTATTTTTTATTATTTTTACTTATTTTCTAAGAATTGATTTAAAAATAATTACGTAAAAAGTCAAATGATGAAAATTCAAGCACTATATATAAAAATTATTTTTAAAATATATTTTAAAATATTAAAAACATATTAAAAGCATTTTAGGTTTTCAAACAAATTTTCATTCTATAAAACATTATAAAATGGTTTTCAAAAACTATTTTTCAGAATTATTTTAAAAAATAGTTATAAAAAATTAGCTAAATTTTTATTAAATAATATTAATATTATTTTTAACTTCAACTTCGACTTTAACTAATAATTGAAACTAAAAATAAAATAATATTTTAAACTTCTGGTTAAATAAATTAATATTTAAGTTTTAATTTGACTATTAAAACTTAAAAATAAACATAATTAATGCTATAAAAATAAAATATTTCCAAATTATTTACTTTTTATATGAAAATTTTGAAATAGATAAAATAATTTTAAAATAACACATAAACATAATTTATTCACTTTTTTTTTTCTTTTTTTCTCACATATAGTTCCTCAAATTTTCTATAACCACTGCTTTATGAATCGCACAACAAATATTTGTGATATTTTCTTTTTGTAATCCACTAGTTGACTTCAAACTAATAAATGTCATCCATTTGTCCTTAAATTAACTAACTCAAAACGACATTCCTTTTGTCGTTTTCATCTCCACTCTCATTATCAGACTATCAGTTTCGCTCCCGCGTACATTTAATTGAAGGTCACCATACTCTCACAGTCACGGTCTCACCCGGTGAGTCGGTGACTGCACCACCTCCGCTGCGATTCTGCCACGTGTTTGATTCTCGTCACTAAGGTAGTCAAAGGCCGGTGACTGTTGCCGTTCTTAAATTGAATCGTGTGTACATTTTTAGTGGTCCTATATTATTAAAATGTGACGCACCGCATAGAGACAAAACACGTGTTTCGGGACTGAATATGGCTCGCCGTTCCACACCACGAGGGTTGTCATTCCCATTTTGCCCTTAGTCTCAGTACGGCTTTAAATTACATAAATGCCCTGAAGAATGTAGCACGACTTTGTTTAACTTATACACGACGGGTATTTTAATTTTTTGTTATTAGAATTAATTAAAGGTTGTAGTGACTATATCAATTTTTTTATTTATTATAAATCCAAATAAAACTTTTATGAAAGTGGTATTTTCATTTGCTTTCATGTGAAGTTTTTTAAGTCATGTATTAATTTCACAAAATTACAAAGCTAATACTTATTTTAAAAGGATTTTTTTGGCTTATTGAAATCTAATTCAAACAATTGTCTTGAATTTGACTATTTCAATGACACAAAATTAGTATTAGCAATTAAATTATGGTGTTACAATTTATTTAAAAATAGTATAGTTCAACTAATAATATTATTATTATTATTATTATTAAATTAAAATTTTGGTTAATTTTATTTACTTTCTCTGAAATTTTAGCTCAATACATCAAACTCTCATAAATTTAAAATTTCATCAAATACATTTTTTATCATTTTCATTTTTTGTTTTCACTCAAAATAAAGAAGATGTTTGATGAAATGTTAAACCTAGGATTTTAGCTAAAGGGCAACTTCTAAGATATATGTAAATTATTTCAATTATAAAAAAAATATGGGTTTTAACCTAATGACTTAGGTGGTGTTTGTTTTTTTACTTAATTCTAAATAGAACCTTAATACTTAATAGTATTAAATATTAGGTTGTTTGTTTTTGTAGTATTTTATTTCTATTAAGTATTAAAAAGTAAAAAAAACTATTGTGTTATTTTTTCTATTTAGAAAAAGCCAAATATTTTGGCTTTTTCTATTTAGTAAAAAGTTTATAATAAGTCATGAAAAAGTAAAAAAACAAACAACCTAAATTCTAAAACTAAATGGTTTTCAGTAAAAAGTCAAAAAAACAAACACCACCTTAGTCTAAACACTTTTCGGGGACATAAATTGGTTTATGGTTATTTTTTAACATTTTCAAAGGGGCAGGTGTCCCATTTAACCTAAGCCGAGTATATATTTCATATAAACTTTCAAAAAGGTAAATAAAATTAATCCCATAAATAATCTAATTTTTTTTATTAATGCCTTTCCTCACAAGTAAAAACTATTCATTGGGAATTAAACTTCAAACATAAATAAATATATATATATATACACAAAATCTATACCATAGATTTTTCCATAAAAATATCCTATTTAAAAATTGAATTAAAATTTCCCAGCACTATGAAAATAGAAAAATTATTAATATATTTCCAAATGTGAAAAAGAATTCCTAATTCGCACCACTTTAACTTTTCCTATTTCACATGTTTCATAATTCGCCGAATTTTGCCAGCAATTTGTTTGTCTATTTCCAATCAAAATTATTAAGCCACAGCGGTATGGCACAAAGCGGTGGCACAATCGTAATTACCTGAAAAAACGAGGTGGATTGTGTACAATCCGAAAACGCTGCGTTTTAACCACAGGAACCGCGTCAGGTTGCTTCTTCTCCTCGGCCACCTGTTCGTTGCTGCACACTCGATGACTCTATTTCTCTGCAATTTTCATTCTCTCTTTTTAATGCTCTGCGTACACGCGTCAAATTCTAGATTTTTTTCCCCGAGAATCGCAGAGAAAACCAGGGTGCTATTTTCTCTGGTTTCCAAACGCATGCTTTTCTATCTTGCATTGCGGTTAGAATAGGAAATTCGAGAGTGTTGCAGGGCGATTTTTCCTCTGTGTCTCTGTAGATTTCAAGTTCTATGCGCGTCAAACCGAGTTTTGCTGAGAAACGCAGAGGAAATTAGGGGTTTTTTTTCTCTTGGTTTCGGAACGCAAACTTCTGCTCCTTGCATTGTCATTGGAGCGGGAAATTTGAGAGTTTTTAGAAGCGATTTTCCCTGCAGTTTCAAGCTTTACTCTTAAGGCAGGGAAAATAAGGGCATTGTTTTATTGTGGTGCAAACGTAAGTTATGTATGTTGCATTGGCGATTAGAAAATAGGAAATTTGAGAGGATTGTGAAGCGAGTTTCCTTTTATTTCTCTGCAAATCGGGAGATGTGCAGTTTTGCCGAGAAAAGCAGAGAAAATTAGGGCGTTATTTTGTTGTCACACAACGCAAGGCTGATACCTTGCATTGCCGTTAGAGTCGGAAATTTGATCGTGAAGCGGTCTTGATCATGATGGATTCTCTGAAGAAGTCGATTAAGTCTCATGGTTCTTATAAGAATACGAAAATCTCGGCTGGTGGACCTGACGATTCGATAGGTGAACAACAGCCGATTTTGATGCATCACAATGGTGACAGAATGAGGGCAGGAGATTCTGGCGAGGTTGATCGGAAAGAGTTTATTGTGAAGATCGACGGCGAGGATGAGGGTGGCAGAGGCCGCAGCAGCAGCGGCGGTGGTGGTGTCAGCGGCAGCAGTGGTAGCCGTGGTAGCAGTGGTAGCCGTGGTAGCGGTGCTAGCAAGATATGGAGAGAAACGAGCTATGAATTTTGGAGAGATGAAGGCGAGATTGAACGAAAAAGTGGTGGGAGTTTTCAGTTCCAGCAGCCGTTGGCGACGGAGGATCCACCGTCTAAGCTGATTGGCCAGTTCTTACACAAACAGAAAGCGTCGGGTGATTTTTCTCTTGATATGGATATGGAAATGGAAGAGCTGAGAAATGAGAAGAACAAGCCTCCGATGCCAGAGAGTAACATGCACCCAATGATGTCATCCAGAGAGATGAAGGTATCGTTTCAACCTCAGACCACCGGAGCAGATGAAATGAGATCTGAAACCGTTAGAAGATCCTGCATCGATAAGGAAGGTTCCGATAAGGATGGTTCTGATGAAGATGACATTAAACGAGACAATTGTGACAATCCGGATGGTGAAGTTTTGATGTGTACTTCAAACATGGAGTTTCAAAGGAAGTCGACTTTGTTAAGAAACAAGACCAAGTCAAGGTTGGCAGATCGTACCGAATATGTAATGAAGTCCGGGTTATTGCCCAAATCAGGTCTGTTGCCAAAGTCTGGGATGTTGAAATCAGGATTGTTGGGGAAATCTGAGGAAGACGAAGAAGATCCGTTCTTCGTGGACGACCTACCCGAGGAGTTCAAGCGGTCAAATTTTAGTTTTTGGACTATTCTTCAATGGTTAATTCTCATTTTGTTGGTGGCAGTATTAGTTTGTAGTCTCACGATACCTCTATTCAAGGATAGGATGCTTTGGAAACTCAGGTTGTGGAGATGGGAGGTGATGGTTTTGGTATTGATATGTGGTAGATTAGTTTCTGGCTGGGGGATACGGCTCGTGGTTTTCTTTATTGAAAGAAATTTTCTTCTTCGGAAACGGGTATTGTATTTTGTGTATGGATTGAGGAAGGCAGTTCAGAATTGTCTGTGGTTGGGTCTTGTTCTGATTGCTTGGCATATTATGTTTGATAAGAAGGTTGAGAGGGAGACAAAGAACGATTCTCTTAAGTATGTAACTAAGATTTTGGTATGCCTCTTGGTGGGTGTCTTGTTATGGCTACTAAAGACCCTCATGGTTAAGGTCCTTGCATCTTCCTTCCATGTGAGCACATTCTTTGATCGAATTCAGGAGGCTTTATTTAATCAATATGTGATTGAGACTCTATCGGGTCGACCCTCGCTTGAGATACAGCACCATAAGGATGAGGAGCAGAGTGTTTTGGCTGAAGTTACGAAGCTTCAGAATGCAGGAATTACAGTGCCCCCTGAACTCAGGGCAGCCGCCCTCCGGCCAGCGAGTGGGAGGGTGATAGGGAGCGGAGGTCTCCAGAAAGGCTCTGTAGGAAAAAGTCAAAGACTGTCAAGGACAATTTCAAAAAAACAAGATGAGGGGATAACAATTGATGACTTGCACAAGCTTAATCATGAGAATGTTTCTGCCTGGAACATGAAGAGGTTAATGCATATGGTGCGGCATGGGTCCCTTGCTACACTGGATGAGCAAATTCATGATTCAACTCACAAGGACGAGTCTGCAACGCAGATTAAGAGTGAACATGAGGCAAAAATTGCGGCAAGGAAAATTTTTCACAATGTAGCCAAGCCAAATTGCAAGTAAGTTATTATTGGGTTTATATTTACCTATTTTTCTATGACATATCTGCCCAGCATTTTTTCTGATTCCATTCTATGATCGGTTGTGAATGAAATGACACTTTTCGATGACATCTGTTATTTTTTTTCCATTTTGAGTCTTTTAACAAATTCTCTGAGGTGATTGTTTTGGTGAAGAAAGTTACCCTTCTAGAATAATACTTTTGCTTTTATATGTTTTCAGGATGGACAATATCATGTCTGGGAAAGTCGTGCCCATAACAGAAAACATTCCTTTTCGTTTTGTATTTCAACACAACCTTCCCTGTCTCCATGAAAACGGATAGTTCGTTTTCTCAAGGACACGAAAGGCTTGTTCGTTTTCTCGAGTACACGGGTGTTTGTGCTCGAAACCTATATCCATTACACTGATGTGGGCTGTTAAAATTGGTTCTTTACTTACATGGCTAGAAGCTTTTATCCCTCCCTGATACCAGTGTTTTGTCTTGTCATCTTTGCTTACTTTAATGATGAATTTTATTTTTGGATGGGAATTATGGTTATTTTTGCATTTTTAAAATCAAATGAAGCTCTTTTTAAATGCACGACCATACATTTTCCTGTGGAGGATTGAACACCCCTTGGATATCCTGCAAAGTCCTTGTTGTACCAATGAACAGCACCCAGGCCCTTTCTCACTTGACTTTTTGCATGACACTCTTTTTAATTTACTGATGACTGTACTAAAATTTATGTCAATCATCTTATTAAAATAGAAAGCATGCAAACAAACATGTTAGTACATGGTAGTTCTAGTCTCCTAGATGGTGCAAATAAGGAGATATTGGAATATGTTACCACTTTCTACTTCTAGATGCAATCTCCTTTGGGATGCTCTTAGCGCATTGTTAGTGGTGTATACCATTCTGCTTTTTGTGGCAATTGGCTGAACTGAGAGAGGTACTTGCATGGTGACCAATAACAGCAAGAGAAGTCCAGAAGGTCATAAAGTAGGAGCAACAACTAGTAAAAATTAATGTATCTGCTGATTACTTAATCTTTTGTTCATGCAAGGCCTTTGATTTATAGGTCCACTGCACTAAGAATTTGTGTCTCAAAAGAGACTTAGAGCTTAAATTCCCAGCTCACCTTGAAATCATATTTGTTTTAAATGTTATTATTGTACTGTCTCACATGATTCTACTTTTCACTCTGTTTCCTGTTCATGTCATTGACCTCGTGTTATGTGGACTATTATACAATTCAACTACTAATAATCTCTTTAATGGTTCATCTGTCATGTACTCTGAGTCATCTTCATTTATATTTTATAATCATTTTCAATTCATAAGGGTCTTGAATGTTTTGTTTGGTAGATACATTTACCTGGAGGATATAATGCGCTTCATGCGAGAAGATGAAGCTTTGAAAACCATGAGTCTGTTTGAAGGAGCATCCCAAAGTGGGAAAATCAGCAAGTCAGCCTTGAAGAACTGGGTGGTAAGAACTCTTTGGTAAATTATTTCTTTATTGTTTCCTTCATATTCTTTTGCCATTTCTGTAGTTACCACAGGAAGTGATTCAGTGGTATTGTATGTAGCAATGGGATTAGATTCTGACCAGAACCTATTATTTTATTAGTTTTGAACCCAGTGCCATCAGATGTCAATTCGTTGATGATATAACTGACTCCAGTAGTCATCAACACAGAATTAAGAGAACAAAATTCACCTGCTGCTCAGGTAGCAGGACTTCCTGCTACCAGGATTTGTCAGCTTTTTAAAATGTACACATGTTAATAGAATTATAGACATAGCATAAGTCACGTGACTAGTGAAATGATTTGTACTTGTTCTAACTTCGCATATGACCCCATTTGCCTGTTTTTTTAACCATATCAAAGAATTTTCTAGCCACTCCATATTGAAGAATTGTTTGGGAACTAGGCCTGGAGATTTATTGGAGGACCAGGTGGGTAGAAAAGCAGATACATGTGACCAAATGAGTAAAGATGATGTCTCTTTCTGATGTACGAAGTGAGGATAGAGAGCTTGTTTCAAATTTAAAGTAGTTCTTTGAAATAAATTTGTTAAAGAATTTACAAGAAATAAATATAATGGGATTGGGCGGTATTAGAAGGGGTTCAATTATCTGATATATTCACATGACTTGGGGGCGTATATAGATACGTGGACATTTTAGAATGCTTTGTCTCAGAGAGTTGGAAATTCTCCACCGGAAAAGGCTTGACTGCTATAACAAAAAGGAAGGGGGAAAAGGATACACACGAGCACACTCCACTTGTACCACAAATACATTGCAGGTCCTGTACAGTGGATTCTAATTGTTCCAATCTCACTGAGGCAGGGTTGTTATGTTGGGTGATTTTCATGTGTGGGCTTGGATGGGAATGGGGAGTGGGATTTGAACATAAAGTGAAAATTATGATTTTATATTGATTTGGTATGAAAATTTAAATGAATCTTTCCAGTTTTTCAATACTGCTGGACTGAGGTTATTTGTTCTTTTACCACTTATTCAGAACAAGGCATTTTCGATTTCCAATGAACCCTCATCTATTTGAACAATGTGAGCATCCACACCTCATGGATGCATAAATATGAATTTGCAGATTCTAACACGCAGCACCTATTTTTTACTCGCTGATTGATAATGTGTAAGCCTTGGCTGTTTCAGGTTAATGCTTTCAGAGAAAGGCGAGCACTTGCTTTGACATTGAATGACACAAAAACAGCCGTTAACAAACTTCATCAAATGGTGAATGTTGTAGTTGTCATAATCGTATTGATCACCTCGCTTCTTATACTAGGAATTGCAACAAAGCAATTCATGACCTACTTAAGCTCTCAGCTCCTCCTAGTCGCATTTATATTTGGAAACACCTGCAAAAATATATTTGAAGCCATAATCTTCTTATTTGTGATGCATCCTTTTGATGTGGGTGATCGGTGTGAGATTGATGGAGTTCAGGTACAGACAGTTGAAACTTAGTTTCGTGATCATATATCTTTTTGTGTATCCATATCTGATGCATTTTTTTTTCATCCATTCTGGGCTCTAACTCTCATTCAAATGAGGTTCAGATGATAGTGGAAGAGATGAACATCTTGACTACTGTCTTTCTAAGGGGCGACAACCAGAAGATCGTGTTCCCAAACAGCACTCTTGCTACAAGGCCCATCGGCAATTACTATCGTAGTCCTGATATGGGAGATTCAGTTGAATTCCTCGTCCATATTGCAACTCCAGCAGAGAAGATTGCCATCATAAGACACAGAATATTAAGGTACAGGAAAGCATTCTCTCACTTTTCCTTTTGCCCTCTTCCTCTTTGTTTCACTCTTATACTATCTTCTAAAACCGGGTTTGTGACAATCATTTCATTGCTATAATCATTCCTATATCATATCAACCATATTACATTTACACCTACTGACAAATGGCTTTTGTTTGGTGCATCGATACACATTTAAATTTCTTAGAACAAATAAGAGCTGCCCAAGCTTGGATCCCTGCAAAATTATGTGGAAAACCAGCTCGGTTTCAATTGATTAGGAACTTGAACTTTTTAAACAATTAGTCTGCAAAATTATTATGGGAAACTTTTTATGAAACAATCCACAATTTTATTTTTTTCTTTTCATTCGTGTTAAAATATTTTCATCAATCTCATCTCATTATGACCAGTTTACCTATATGCATAAGAATGAGCAGATTTTAAAGTCTTGTTTTAGATGGCATTTAGTTTCTGCATTCACCAATCCTGTATTTTAGAAATGCCTTTATTGGATATAAGAATGATTATGACATTTTGATAATTTTTAATCAAGTAAAAATCTGCTTCAAAATCATGAGTCCCTCTACTTTTGCAAAATTGTTGAAAATTTCTTTAAACATTCTTAAAATTTATGTTTCACAAATTTTATTTTTTAGTGTTTGAAAAGTTCTCCCAAACAGGACTTAAATCAATCTATATATTTCCTTCTGATTATATAAGTTTAATGGACTGAATCTTATGATGCCACTGCAGTTACATGGAGAGCAAGAAAGACCACTGGGCTCCTTCACCCATGGTTATTGTAAAGGAGTTGGAGGGGTTGAACCAGCTGAGGGTGGCGGTTTGGATGAGCCACACAATAAACCACCAAGATATGGGGGAGAGGTGGACAAGGAGATGCCTTCTGGTCGACGAGATAGTCAAAATTCTGAGGGAGGTCGACATTGAGTATCGCATGATACCGTTGGACATCAACGTCCGCTCCATGCCCATGCCATCCCCTGTGACTTCCACTCGCCTTCCCCCTTCCTGGACAGCTAGTGGCGGAAACTGATCAAAAGCTTATACCTTTCGCTTTGATTCAGGTCCTTGAGAGGCTTCAAGCGCCATGGCTGCAATGCCCAAGCGCCAACCACCACTGCTGGAGATGGGGTTCATGGAGAAGCGAGACGAGAAGACAGGGAAGCTCCAAGCGGCTTCTTCGGCAATACAGAGCTGCTCGCAGGAGAATGGAGTGAGGGTGATGTTCCATTTCTTCACCCTGCACTCCTGCCTCTTCTTTCTTCATCGATAGATTTTTAGCTTTTCCTTTTTTTCTTTTTTATGTTTTTCATATTCCCCCTCTCTGCATTATTTAAATCACCTTGTTTATCATTATACGGTGGAAACTTCAAACAGATGTAAGGATTGGTCACTTTAAGCAGTAGAGCTCTTCTTTTGGATCTTCCCATTCACTGGGAAAGGGAGATGATTCATTTTTGTTTTTGTCACATATGGGATGTGGAATGTGTTTTGAGGCGTTTCCTAGGAAAATGATTGTCAAAAAAATTACCTTTGGGATTCACTGCTATAAGCTTCCGAATGAGTTAAGGCCCAGAAATAGGTGTGTTAAGTAGGATTAGCACCGCTATAAGCCATGGACGAGTCAAGGCCCTGAGATATGTGGGTTACATGTAATCCGAATAGTTAGCCCTAAGATGAGTGATGTCGAACCATTTAAAATTGACTTCATCGAGACTCAATTGATTTTTGGATAAGATGGTTAAGTATATAGTGTGTATGTGAAATATAAAAAAAAAAGTTAAAATATGGGAAACTTTTTTATTTTCAATCTAAATTAATCAAAATGTAATTTATTTTATACTAAGAGACTTGAGAAATTGTATTTATGACTTCTCTGATAATTTCATTCCCGTCAAATCCCATCTTCACTAATTTTATAAGATAAATTATTTGTTTGATAAATATCAAACTTTAAATTTCCAAAATTTTTCTAGAAAAAATATTAAAATATTTTTTGATAGTAATTTTATAAAGCATCTATAACCTTTTTAATATTTGAAAACAGTTTGTTCTATAATTTTTTTTAATATTATAAATATTAGCAATGTTTTATAAAATTATTACGGAAAGAATTTTAAAACCAAATAAAAAATTTTAAAATTTTGAATATAATACCAAACAAAATCCATTTCCTTAATTTTGGATGATGATTTTTTAAAAATAAATTTAAGATATTATAAATATTTTTGTAAAATATATGAAAAATTTTGAAAATACAAAGAATAAAATAAAAATATTATATTATGCACAAGTTATGTTTGACAAATTTTATTTCGAAAATAAGTTTTTTTGAGATAGTTTATTTTTTAGAATAAAATTGAGATATTTTTTAGGCGTTATTTATTTTTAAGAATATTATGAAAAATATTTAACTAACTTTATATTTGACATATTTATTATTTACTGAAAATGAGCAGAAGTACATGCATTGCAGCCTGGGTTAAGTGACGACTGAAGAGTAGCGGGTTAGAAACCGAGAGTTGAAAAATAAAATTTGGAAATTGGGAGGGAAGCAGCGTCGCGCGTAGCGAGAGAAGAGGGAGGTGGTGTTGGAGGTTGAGCATGGCGAACCTGTCGAGCCTCGTCCACGAGCTTCGCGAGCGCATCGCAGCTTCCTCCTCGACTCCTCCCAACAACGGAGACGACGTCGTTTTGGAGACCAGATTTCGCGCCGTTCTTCCTAATCTCCTTCACACTTATGTCGTCCCGTCTTCTTCAGGTCTTTCTCCCTTCAAACCCTATATCTCTTCCGGTTGGTTTTCTAGAAAATTTGATTAGAGTGAAGAGAAAATGAGATTCTGATACCTTGTATCTTGTGTGTGTGTGTGTGTTTTTTTCCTTCTTAATTTTTGGGGACGGAAGATTTTTTGTTTTATTGATTCTGTTTCTGATGATGCTTCAAGCATCTGGTTGGATGTTGTCGACGGTTTTGGTTGCGGAGAAAATCAAGAAAAAGGAGAAAAAAACGTTGTTTTGCGTTTTTTTAATTTTCGGAGAAGGAAAAAATGTTTTGCTGCTTTCGCTGCCGTTTGAAGGATCTTATTGAATGCAGTCGATGGTTTTGGTTGCCGAGAAAATCTAGGAAACGAAGAGAAAATGAAATTCCGAACCTTACATTTCGTCTTATATATATATTATTTCGGAAAATAAGGAGAGTTTTTTTGGTTGCTTTGGCGGCAGTTCGAAAGATCTGATTCTATGTTGTCGATGGTCTAGCAGTATGGAAATAGTTGTATTAGGTTTAGTTAAGTGAAAAGTCTAAGATTGGAAGCATAACTTTCTTCAGTTTGCTTGCCGAGCAAACTGAGGAAATGAAATTACAAATCTTTTGTGTCATGTTTCTTTGAGTTTTGAAAAGGAAAAATCATTTTTTATTGCTTCCACTATCGTTTGAAACATCTGATTGAATGTTGTTAACTGCTCTGGCAATATGGAATTAGATGTATTAGGCTGAGTTATTTGGAAAATGCAAGATTGGAAACCTGAAGAAAAATTTGTTGCTTCCGTAACTGTTTAAACCATCTAATTCATTTTTGTCAATGATTCTGGCAGTAAGGAAATAGTTGTGTCAATTAAATGCCAGATTGGGAACTTCAGTTTCTTTTTTCTTTGTCCTACATGTTATAAGGAGCCAAAGAATGAATAAGAGCAGAACCCTATTTTAATTCTGATTGTTATTATTTTTGTCTATGGCAGCAAACGAGAGGGAAGTCATAGCTGTACTGAAACTCCTCTCTCACACCACAAAAAACTTCCCTGGAGTATTCTACCATGGGAAGGCCAGCGCAGTTTTACCAATTATTGGTCGAATTTTGCCCTTCTTTGCAGAGCCTGCATTCCGGTGAGTGTCCTTGACAATTCTCTTGTTCTATGTTGGTTAAAGATATTTGTAATTCAGATTTTTCAGAGTTATTCTTAGGTTTAAGATAATGTGATAAACACCATATTACTTGTTTCAAACACTTGCCCTAGTATGTATTGGGAGAGGATAGTTCTTAGCAAAGCGGGTATAATTGTAAAGGAGGATGTTAGGGTTGTTAAACTGAATAGAATTTTATCTCCTGTGAATCTGCAATGTATTTTTACCCAAGAAAAGAAAATCCCTCTCTTTTGCTGAGTAGATAAAGAAATGTATTCCTTGTTCTCAATTAAAGTTTGGGAGGACTAATGGGAAATCCCTCTCCACTCTCTTTTTGCCATTCTGCAGAGTATATTATACAATTATTTGAGAGCCAAGCAATAGGTTTTCCACCTTTTGAACAAGCGAGGGGTTTGCTTGAGTAATTTCTTCCAATATGCTAGCTTGTTCACATTGAGTGCTAACTGGTGCGTGCAGTCATGGATGTATTAGCTATTGGAATGCTTGTTACTGATCTTCTTGCTTGATGTTCTTATTTCCCTCTTCTTTTCCGTTTACAATTTATATTGTTTGATGTTCTTATTTCTCTCTTCCTTTTCCATTTACAATTCATATTTAATTGTTTAATTTTTATTTTTGTTTTCATTTTTATTTTTATTACTTTCCTAATGGAGAATAACATATTATGTGTCAGCTCTCGGCATGGGGTAATTTTTGAAACAGTTGGATCCCTTTTGTCCTTGCTCCGTACTGGAGAACGTGATGCATACCGTCAGTTTTTCATAGATGCCATGCTAGTGGTTGAAGGTATGAAATGACATCAACAATGAACTCTTCTTATAAGGATGGTATTATCCCTTTGTTTTTTGGTTTGTTGATTACATAGTGGCTTAATTATTTGATAGTCTGCATCAGTATTACTGCTGCACATAGGATCACTAGGGAGGAATTTTTTCCTTCTTTTCTCTAGACCACATTGGGGACAGGGTCCCAACATTTCCTCTCTCAGATATACCTTCCATCATTTATACATATGTGCGTGTGTGTATTCCTATCATATCCTATAACTATAGTTAAAACATGCAAGAAAACTAATCTTCCATTGTCTTCACACAGATATTCTTTATGTAGCAATGCACCATGCTGACAAAGCAAGCATCACAGAATCCACTAGAGTGTCAATAAAGTGTTTTTGTGAGTCGTTTACTGGGATATCTGGTGATCCAGCGCTTCTCAGTGATCTCCCTACCAGTAGCAAACCGATTGATGGCTTTGGTATTATGATTAACCTCACTGACAAGAGCCGGTGGCAGCCTTTTGCAACTTGGATTATTAAGCTTATGAATAAATGTTTAACTGAAGGAACTCTGTATGTGGAAGGGCTTGTAAATTCACCTTTTGTTTCCTCTGCATGTACTTTTTTATGTTATGGAGATGCTGATCTTCAAATGGTGGGTAGCATATTCACTACAAGTTGGGTATTGTTTCTCTTAGTTTATTTATTTAGTGTATGAATTTGATTGGTATAACATTCTTCACACATGTATTGTTTCTTTTAGTTTATTTATTTAATTTATGGACTCATTTTGATACAGTTGTCTGACAACACATTTTTTGTGGAAGGCATGCTTTGACTTTGCACGTGTCCTGGGGGCATTAATAAATTATGACATTGTTCCTCATCAAAATCTAATTCAGTCGATATCTTTCATATTGGATGAGGCTGGGGATGGACTTCCAGTGTTCAGGTACATCTTCAGATGGTTGAGAACTATTGCTGCTGGGTGGTGAATCTCCATTTTATTATGCACAATTCTGGAAAAAATTTCTGCTAAAATCCACCTATTTAGAAGGACTTCTGAATTACTTTTCTATTTTGAGATATATTCTAAATCTAGGTTTCATTTTGATAGACATGCTTGGATTTTCTAGAAGGTACATTATTGGTTCATTTTAAATTGATATTACCTTGATGATGAAGAGAGTGAATGAGTCAGAAAATCAAAATGGCATCTCTGTGAAGTTGCCGCTTGGTTTTTATATTTCACTTTTGGTATTTCTTTCTCACTAGTTGTTATGAATCCTCATTCTAAGAATGCTTGGCATATTTATGTAATCTGGAAGTTTTCTTTTTGTGAACTTTTAAAGTTCTTTTACGAGTTATTCTTTAGCTTTCTACAGCATTATTGAATTGCACGACACTTGTGATGAGATACCTACTTTGAAGCTGGGCCAGAAGCATTATATTTTATGGCAAGTCATGGGCTCTTCAACTACAATGCTAATGTCGGCTACTTTTTGAGGATAATGTCTGAGATTGAAGAAAACCAAATTTACAGCCAATGATTAGGGATTTTATGCATGGTCCTACAGCTTTGGATGGATGTTTCTTGGGTGGATCTAATGGCCAATAAAATTTGGGGTTTATTAGGGATTTTATGCATGGTATTGTGGCTTTGGATAGATGTCTTTGGGTGGATTCTAATGGTTTATGTCTTGAGACTGAAGTCTTGGTTGATAATTTTCTCTTTCTCCTTAAGACTTCAAATTGCTTCACTGGAAAACCTCCTTCAGCTCCTGCCAATCAAAATTATGATTTCCCAAGAGTGCCTGTTGGGTCTGATCCCTGCAAAAACCTATTCCAGTACTACTTGTTTCCGGCAAGTCTGGCATTTATTTTGTATATACAGTCAACTGTATGCTTTTGTCAGCTTGTTTTCATTCTCCTTGATTCACGAATATACAGTCAGCTTTATAGATGCTATTATTGTGGCTGATCTTAAACTCTTACATCTGGTCCAGGGGCCATATATTGTTTTCTTTTTGGGGGATTTTATTTATCCTGTCCTCTTTATGAGAAACTCAAATTATGTTCTTGAAACTGTTCTGCTTTCCTTTTCTTTTTCTTTCCCAAGGACACTAATAGTGGCTTACATTGCAGAAATGCGGCTTATGATTCCTCCATGGGTGGTTGCCTTCACGTGTTGCACTCTACTTGTTCAGATGATGTTGTTAAATTAACAGCAGCAGATTTAATTAATGTTTTCCCTCAGTCAATTTTGAATACCAAAAGCGCTGAACTTAAGGTTAATTTGGTCTTGCCCCATTCCTATATATGCAAGCATGGTTATTCCCAAGATGCATTCATTTTTATCAGAGGGACTTAAATTGGCTTGGGGAGCTAACACCTATTTTAAAAAATTTTCAGGTTGCATTGTGCAATGCATACATACGGATTGCTAAAACATGTCCTCATATCTGGAAACCAGAATCTCTTATTTATACACTTCTTTCCTCAGAACCCTGCCTGCCATTGATAGATTGCTTTCAAGTAGCTCTATCTATACTTGGTCCTGATTGTGTTGGAGCAAAAACAAGTGACACGAGTATGGTTTCATCAACCTCAAGTGATAAAAGAATTGAGAACTTGAGAGTTGGAGGGAAGCGGTCTATTCAGGACCAGGACACTTGCAAGAGTAAGCGCCAAAAGCTTGAAGAAGAAAGTATGGCTTCCAATGCTGAAGTTCATGTGTCATGCAAGCTATCTCATATTGTTACTTGTGAAAGAGAACAAGAACATGCAAACTACATGCACACCTCACTTCTCTCATTTGTTGAACTTCTGAAACCCCCTGTGGTCAAAGATACACCATTTAGACCAGAAGTTTCTTTAACTGCTCTTAGCATGCTTTGCATTGTCTTCTCTAAATATCCACAGACCAATTTGTCCATTTTCATTACTCGACAGATATATGCATGGATCCCTTGGATATGTGAGCAGGTATGCTGTGATTTATAACTTGATCATTAACTTTCTTGATCAATCTCATATTTTGTTGAAAATTACGTCTTGTAGGTAAAACAAGGCTGTTCAATCGCACTTGATTTATCCATCTATCTGGAAGCAGTTCACTGTGTATTGCTTTTGCAAAGTAAGGCAATGGACCTAATCTTCTTCAAAAGATTCATGATGCCTTCCTTTGGGTTTAGGGAGATGTAAATCTGGGGAACAGCTTTGAGGACTCCTGTTAAGAAGATTGATACTTTGTTGACAATAATCTCTATAGTTCTCTAAATAATAATATAAAAATGGCTTCCTTTATTTTTCTGGATGCTGCTTT
Organism: Vitis riparia; assembly: GCF_004353265.1. Taxonomy (NCBI): domain Eukaryota; kingdom Viridiplantae; phylum Streptophyta; class Magnoliopsida; order Vitales; family Vitaceae; genus Vitis; species Vitis riparia. The sequence continues at coordinate 1,975,280 of NC_048433.1, read as the reverse complement.
GTGAGAAATAAGACAATTATGCAAGCTTATTCATCTCATATTATGGTAATAGGAAAGTAGCATATCAGAGCAATGCTAAATTGGTAAATATGCCAATTAACCAGGCCTTTTCATTTCTTGTTATGCAAAAATATTTAGTATATTATACCAACATTATGATCATAGGTATATGCCTCATCTAATAGCAACAATACCATTCTGATCATTATTTCAATTTTTTATCATGATGAAGGGAGCCTAAGTTATTAGAGATGCATGCAATAGCCATATACTGTTTCTTTACTTATTGCCGATGCATTATGCATTCAACAAATATTTTTAATCCTTCAAGGTGTTGGTTTGTTCAACTAGTTGAATATTCTTTGAGAGGGACATGCACAATAGCCATAACATTCAGGTTATAACTTAGTGAACATGAATTTAGCTTCTAGATTTGCAATGAAACTTCCTTCTTTAATTTTGCTTTGGCACGCTAGAGAGTAACAAAAATAAGTTTAATATTTTATAGTTTTCTCACACTAGGGTTTCGGTAAGATATTTTGATTGATAAGGCATCAGTCATGTAATCTGCCTGGCAATTAGATTGTAGATTTTCTTCTTTTGGAAGTTTTTCACTTTACTGTATCTGCTGCCATTCCATCACTTATGACTTGTATCAGCTATATCTTATTGTTATATTTTATTATTTAGGTCCTCTATCCACAGAGAATACTCTTTTCAGAAATAATGGCGATGGTGCAGATTTTGTGAATATAGTGCTAAAGCTTCCATTTACCCATTCTTTTGTGCTCACTGAGTCTAATCCTCCCTGGAGAACGAAATGTCTCTCTGTCCAAGTTCAGTCCAAGATTGGTCCTAGCTTAAAAACTGAAAGCATTCTTGAAGTCTTGGATTTGGGTCTCCATGATGAAGCTGATGAGGTTAGAATTGAAGCTGTCATTTCTATGCCGGTGATTGTCTTGTGGTCTGGTCTTGATGTGCTAAGACATGTCTTCAGAAGGCTGGAGTAAGTGAGCAATAAATTTCTTTACTATGTATTATTTGTATGTGCCTGCTTCCTGAGGCTGGAGCTTGCCTGTTTGACTGGGTTTTGAAGTTGAGTTCTTTATGCAGTGGTTAATTGGAGGTTATATATAATATGACTCATGGAGTGTTTTCTTCAACTTAAGGTCTTGTTGTTTTGGATAGTGCCTGAGCTTTTGCTTTTTCTTTGATTTTTTGTTTGAGATGGGGGTGGGGTAGGGAGTGCAGGATTGGCTTGCCTATATTCATTTCTGATCCCCTTTTCTAAATCCTTGATCTGGAAAAAACAAAATTTACTTCTATATTTAGTTGTTTTCTCCTTGCACATGTAACTATATAGTTTTAGAAACTTAGAATTAATACAATGACTTCTAACTTGAGTTCTTTTGTTTCTTTTAATTTTTTTTTTTATCAATTAACAGTTTTTTGGAGAATGAGAAGCATGAGAAAGTTAAGAAGATTATTCCTTTTTCTCTTGGTTTTTTGGCATGTCTTTATGGACTTTGCAATGTTGTTGCTGGTCCGGATGAAACTGCATGCAAATTGTTCTTCAAAAGTGAAAATGAGAAATGGAGTCAGTCTGTGGAACATGTACTGGAAGGATTTTGGTGTCCAAAGTGTGATGGTAGAATAGCAAACAATCATGAGTTGCGTTCTAAAATTCTACATCTGCCTGATATACAGACAGTAGAGATTGGTCTGGATCATGACTATATCCATCTACAGTCCATATTTTTCAATCTTCTTTATGATGAGTCATCAGAAGAGGTTCAAGTTGCATGTGTGGGAGTAATTCGAAGAATCCTCTTACATGGGGTTCCGGATATTGTGCTTAAAACAAAATCTGAATGGGTAAAATGTGTCGAAAATCTGCTCCTTCACAAAAAGAAGGCTGTAAGAGAAGCATTCTGCATGCAGATTAGTTTCTTCCTTGAGGATTCTGTTTTGAGTTGTTTATTTCTGGATGGGGAGGCATCAGATAAAACTAAAGAACAGAAGTTTTTAGACAAAGTAAAGCATGCTTTGGCAGCAGCTGAAGATCCTCAGGTCTTTGAGACACTTTTGGAATCTACTGCAGAAATTATGATTGCTGTTGATATTCAGAGTCAAATTTTCTTGTTCTCTCTTATATTGTTGGTTGATCAGCTTGATAATCCCCATTTGACAGTGAGAATGACTGCATCAAGGTTAATACACAGATCTTGCTTCTTCCATCTTAAAGGAGGTTTTGAACTAATCCTTTCAAAAGTTGTTCATATTCGAAATGAACTCTATGATTATTTATCCACAAGGGTTGCAAGCCGTCCAAAAATGGTCCAAGAGTTTGCAGAGTCTGTTATTGGTGTTGAGACTGAAGACCTTGTCAAGAAAATGGTTCCTGTTGTTCTTCCGAAGCTTGTTGTCACTCAGCAGGATGATAATCTAGCAGTTGTCACCTTACAAGAGTTGGCTAAGTGTTTGGACACAGATATGGTGCCACTGATAGTTAATTGGCTTCCAAAAGTGCTTGCTTTTGCTCTTCATCGAGCTGATGGTCAAGAATTATTGTCTGCTTTGCAGTTTTATCATGTGCATACTGGTTCTAATAACCAAGAGATCTTTGCTGCTGCATTGCCTGCACTGTTGGACGAACTTGTATGCTTTTTGGATGTTGGTGATTTGGATGAAATAAGCAAAAGGTATAAAAGTCCATGCTAGTTTTAAGAACTACACAAGTTAAAATGGAATATGTATCTCTAATAGGACCTTTTTTTTTTCTTGTTTCTCAGCAGTTTGCCTTCTTTGTTCATGTAAAAACCTTTTTGAAGCCTTCCTGATTTGGGTTTTGGTCTATAGATAATGCATTATCAAAAAAATTCTGGGGTGTCCATGCATTGATACACATGTATGTTTATTGGGATGGCAAGGGTACTGTGTCAACCCTGATTTTAACAAAGTTCCCAGCTATTTCCTTCACTCATATAGCTCCTTTGTAGAGCTTTTCTCATCTGAGCTGATTCTCCTGGCCCTTTGAAATTTCATACCTAAAGTTTTGCATGGAATAACCACATGATGCTACTATAGTGTGAAATCTGCTAATCATTGTTATTTTGTTTCTATTACAGGTTAGCAAGAGTACCACAGATGATAAAAGAAGTTGCAAAAGTTCTGACTGGCAGTGAAGATCTTCCAGGCTTCTTGAGGAATCATTTTGTTGGTCTCCTTAATAGTATTGATAGAAAAATGCTCCATGCTGAGGATCTAGCACTACAGAAACAAGCCTTGAAACGTATTGAGATGCTAATTAAATTAATGGGTTCTCATCTTAGCACTTATGTGCCAAAACTTATGGTCCTTCTCATGCATGCGATTGATAAAGAATCACTCCAGTCTGAGGGTCTCTCTGTTTTGCACTTCTTCATTGGGCAGTTGGCAAAGGTATCGCCATCTAGCACTAAACATGTAATTTCTCAAGTTTTTGCTGCTCTTATCCCCTTCCTGGAGAGAGAGAAAGAAAATCTTTCCATTCATTTGAATAAAGTAGTGGAAATTCTAGAAGAACTTGTGTTTGAGAACAAGGCTATCCTAAAGCAGCATATCCGCGAGTTTCCTCCATTGCCCAGCATTCCTGCTTTAATGAAAGTGAATGAAATTATACAAGATGCACGTGGGTCAATGAATTTGAAGGATCAATTGCTAGATATTGTGGATGGTTTAGATCATGAGAACTTAAATGTGAGATATATGGTGGCATGTGAGCTGAGCAAACTTCTGAACCTAAGAAGGGATGACATCACAGCTTTGATCACTGGGGAAGCAGGTTCACATATGGATGTCCTGAGCTCTTTGATTACATCCCTACTCAGAGGATGTGCAGAAGAATCAAGGACTGTAGTGGGTCAGCGGCTTAAGTTGATATGTGCCAATTGCCTTGGAGCACTAGGAGCAGTTGACCCTGCCAAAGTAAAGGGTATTTCATGCCAGCGCTTCAAAATTGAATGCTCAGATGATGATCTTATCTTTGAGTTGATCCACAAGCATCTGGCGAGGGCTTTTAGAGCTGCACCTGATACCATTGTCCAAGATTCAGCTGCATTGGCAATACAGGAGCTGCTAAAGATTGCAGGTTGTGAGGCATCACTTGATGAGAACATGGCACTTTCTACACTGCAAACACTGAAAGATAAAGAACCTTTAAAAGTCTCTATTTCTGGAGTTAAGAGCATAGATTGTTGTGATGAGATGAGTAGGAGGGGTCAGAGGTTATGGGATCGATTCTCTAATTATGTTAAAGAGATAATAGCTCCCTGCTTAACCTCTAGATTTCAACTTCCAAATGTAGTTGATTCTGCATCTGCTGGCCCAATTTATCGCCCTTCTATGTCTTTCCGAAGATGGATATTCTTTTGGATCAGGAAACTGACTGTGCTTGCAACTGGTTCTCGTGCGAGTATTTTCAATTCCTGTCGAGGTATAGTGCGCCATGATATGCAAACAGCAATATATCTGCTGCCCTATTTAGTCCTGAATGCTGTCTGTCATGGCAGCAAGGAAGCACGCTATGGAATAACAGCAGAGATCCTATCTGTTCTTGATGCAGCAGCATCAGATAATAGTGGGGCTGCAGATCATGAAAGTGGTGGGCAAAGTGAAGTGTGCATTCAAGCTGTGTTCACTCTTCTTGATAACCTTGGGCAGTGGGTGGATGATGTAGAACAAGATATCGCTCTTTCTCAATCTTTTCAATCAGCTGTTTCTAGGCAACAATCATCCAAGTTAAAGGATCAAAATCCCAATCCAACAGATTCAGACCTCCTCCTAATACAGTGTAAATATGTTTCAGAGCTTTTGGCTGCAATTCCAAAGGTGACCCTAGCCAAGGCCTCCTTCAGATGCCAGGCTTATGCTAGGTCATTGATGTACTTTGAATCTCATGTGCGGGGAAAGTCAGGATCTTTCAATCCTGCAGCTGAGAAGGGTGGCTTCTTCGAGGATGAAGATATCTCATTTCTAATGGAAATATACAGTGGTTTGGATGAGCCTGATGGTCTATCTGGCCTAGCATGTTTACGCACATCATTAAGTTTGCAAGACCAGCTTTTAATCAACAAGAAAGCAGGAAACTGGGCTGAAGTTTTAACTTCTTCTGAGCAGGCTTTGCAGATGGAGCCCACCTCAGTGCAGAGGCATTCAGATGTTCTTAATTGTTTACTGAACATGTGCCACCTCCAGGCTATGGTTATTCACGTGGATGGTTTAATATCTAGAATTCCTAAATACAAGAAAACTTGGTGCATGCAAGGTGTTCAGGCAGCATGGAGGCTTAGCAGGTGGGAGTTGATGGATGAGTACCTTGATGGGGCTGACAAGGAAGGTTTACTTTGCAGCAGCTCCGAGAGTAATGCTTCCTTTGACATGGGTGTTGTGAAAATTCTCCAGGCCATGATGAAGAAAGACCAGTTCTCAGTTGCTGAGAAAATTGCTCTGTCCAAACAAGCTCTGATTGCTCCTCTAGCTGCTGCTGGTATGGATTCTTATACACGGGCTTACCCATTTGTTGTAAAGCTCCACATGCTAAGGGAGCTGGAGGACTTCCATCAACTCCTTGTTGACGAGTCTTTTTTGGAGAAATCATTCGATTTGGCTGATCTGAGATTTACAAAAATGATGGAAAACTGGGGAAATCGGCTCAGATTTACACAGCCATCCCTTTGGGCAAGAGAGCCACTTCTGGCTTTACGAAGATTGGTTCTTGGTGCAAGCGGTCTTGGTGCTCAAGTTGGTGACTGCTGGCTTCAATATGCAAAGCTCTGTCGCTCAGCTGGTCATTATGAGACAGCTAACCGAGCAATTCTGGAAGCTCAGGCTTCAGGTTCACCGAATGTTCACATGGAAAAAGCTAAGCTTCTTTGGAGCACTAGGCGATCTGATGGCGCCATTGCGGAGCTGCAACAGTCTCTCCTGAACATGCCTGTAGAGGTCGTAGGTTCTGCCGCAATATCATCAATTACCAGCCGCTCACTGGTTCCAGCTAACCCTCCACCTTTACTTTGTGATACACAAACATCAAATGAGAATAGAGATATTGCAAAGACCCTCCTCCTGTATTCTAGGTGGATCCATTACACTGGACAGAAGCAGAAGGAAGATGTGATGAGTCTTTATTCTAGGGTGAGAGAACTGCAACCCAGATGGGAGAAAGGATACTTCTATATGGCCAAGTATTGTGATGAAGTACTTGTTGATGCCAGGAAACGGCAGGAAGAGAATTTTGAACCGTGCCCCAGGATAATACCTTCAAAATCTGCCATTGTTGCTTCTACAAATTTAAATTCTGAGAAGCATTGGTGGTCTTACCTTCCTGATGTGCTGTTGTTTTATGCTAAGGGGCTTCATAGAGGCCACAAGAATCTCTTTCAAGCACTTCCCAGGTTGTTGACCCTGTGGTTTGACTTTGGAAGTGTTTATCAAAGAAGTGGATCATCATCGAATAAAGAATGGAAAAATATCCATGGAAAGGTAGAATTTTACCAGGATGATTCTTGACCTCTTTCAATTCTTTTCTTATTTATAATATACAGTGTCATCAAAGTTGATTGCCTGTGTCACCTAGGCCACGAAGCCCAAGTAGATAGATAAAAGTTGTCTATTGAAGGCCCAGGCAAGGCAACTTTAAAGAGGCGGTCGCCTTGGGATAAGGCACAAGGCACAGAGGTGGTGCCTTTAACCATGGGCTAAGATTAAACATACTTAAATAGCAATTTAATTCAATTTAACATTGTATTAAACAAAGTATAACGTGAAATATTATATTATTAATCATAGTGATAATGGGATGGAGGGTCATCAACCTAGTCTTGATGGAAGTGATGACGATTTTAATTTCAATGATGACTATGATGATGATGTCCAAAGCTTCTCTAAGTGTCCATTCTCTTATTTTGTTTTTTATTATGATTTTTAGTTGTTTGAAAAATTAGAAAATGCATTGGGACAAGATGAATTTCTGTAAATAATATGATGTTTCTTATGATGTAGGTTGTATATTTAACACTTTGAATAATGATTACTATTTTGTTAATTTTATTAGACACCATGAGGGGTGAAAAATTAATAGCGTTGATTGTTGAAGACAACATTTATATTGGTTAAGTATTGAAATGGGTAAATGTATTTATATTTTTTATCGCCTTATTATAGTTAGGCCATTGCCTTGTTTTTCGCCTTTTGCCTTAGGCTAAAAGGAGTCGTATCACCTTGACATTGCCTTCTACTTTTGACAACACTGATACTATATTCTCCCTTGTCATTTGCAGGTAATGGGTATTATGCGAGGCTGTTTGAAGGATTTGCCTACATATCAGTGGTTAACAGTTTTGCCTCAGTTGGTTTCTAGAATTTGCCACCAGAATGAAGAAATTGTTCGTCTAGTCAAACTCATCATCACCTCTGTTCTCCGTCAATATCCACAGCAAGCCCTTTGGATTATGGCTGCAGTTTCAAAATCCACAGTACCTTCGAGGCGGGAGGCAGCTGCAGAGATCATACAAGCTGCACGAAAAGGGTCCAGCTCAGGAAACTGCGGCAACAATTTGTTTGTTCAGTTTGCTACTCTGATCGATCATCTAATCAGGTTGTGCTTCCATTCAGGCCAGCCAAAGGCAAGGACAATCAATCTTTCAACCGAATTTAGTGCCTTGAAGAGGATGATGCCACTGGGAATTATAATGCCAATCCAACAATCTCTTACTGTCACTCTACCAGCATATGAAACGAATCATGGTGACTCACTTATCTCTGATATCTTCACCTCAGATCTCCCTACAATATCTGGAATAGCTGATGAGGCTGAGATCCTCTCTTCTCTTCAGCGACCAAAGAAAGTAAGTTTGTTTACAGAGGTTTAGGAAGTGTTAACCTGTCTATTATTTCTTTTGCGTTTTTCAGATGATATCGCATCTAGTTCATGATTTTTGTGGTTATATTGATTCACATTGACAGTGCACAGCAACGTGGTATCTTGGGGGGTTGCATATCATTTTATCTGAAAAAACATTAAATAACAGAAACATTCATCCTTTCTCTGGATGAAATTATGTGGTAGATATCCTAAATTCATAATAATAAATTTTGAAACTGCAAACCGTAGATAGACATCCCTTATTTCATGGTACACTTGCAAGGGAGTGGGAATCACCAGTCCCACCCATGACATATGTTAAAATTGATCTCATTAGATACTTTGACAGTTCAGATAGGTTTCTAATATATATACACATTGTCAGACAATCAATTTTCCTAAATGCTTAAGCTTGTAGGATTTGGGCCCACAATGTATATCATACACTCACACACACACACACATATCCTTAGATACTGACAGTTCAGGTAGGCTTCTAATATGTATTTATATGCATCCATACATACAACAAGTTTCAGATAGGTTTCTAATATGATAGGTCTGAAATATCAGAGAGCCACTCAATTGTGGGTCCCTTGTCCTACTATGGCCTTGATACTATTGGATAATCTAAACATCTCCTTTCTGGTGTTTTCAGATTGTTTTGTTAGGTAGTGATGGTGTCCAACGTCCATTCCTTTGCAAACCTAAGGATGATCTGAGGAAGGATGCCCGAATGATGGAATTCACTGCAATGATAAACCGTTTATTATCCAAATATCCTGAAAGTCGTCGGAGAAAGCTTTACATCCGCACCTTTGCAGTTATTCCACTAACGGAGGACTGTGGAATGGTAGAATGGGTACCCCACACTCGTGGTCTCCGTCATATACTTCAAGATATTTATATTTCCTGCGGGAAATTTGATAGGCAAAAGACTAATCCTCAAATTAAGCGGATTTATGATCAATGCCAAGGTAAAATGTTGGAAGATGAGATGCTGAAGAACAAAATCCTTCCAATGTTCCCTCCTGTTTTCCACAAATGGTTCTTGACCAACTTCTCTGAGCCAGCTGCCTGGTTCAGGGCTCGGCTTGCTTATTCACACACTACAGCAGTCTGGTCCATGGTTGGGCATATTGTGGGCCTGGGTGACCGGCATGGTGAAAATATTCTCTTTGATTCTACCACAGGAGACTGTGTTCATGTTGATTTCAGTTGCTTATTTGACAAAGGCTTGCAGCTGGAGAAGCCAGAGCTGGTGCCTTTTAGGCTAACCCAGGTAAGGAATGCCCATGGATGCTCATGTTCCATGCAATGTGAAAATTTTCCCCATAACAAGTCTTATTCCTGATATTTATTTAGCAAATGCCAGATTTGGTTAAAGCATTCAAGAGTTCTTGCTGTGATACTCCATATTCTGAACAATTTTCAAATTACAGATGACTAAATTTCAAATAACTCTAGGATGGCAACATATTCATTTTCATAACATGCTTTTTCTTCCAACTCCCTGATTCTAATTATTGATGAATGCATATGGTTCTCAATTCTCTTGTTCTTATTCTCATGAACACTGATGTTACCTGCAGAACATGGTTGATGGTTTGGGAATTACTGGATATGAAGGCATTTTTCTGAGGGTCTCTGAAATAACACTTTCAGTACTGAGGACACATAGGGAGACTTTAGTGAGCATTCTTGAAACGTTCATCCATGATCCTCTTGTGGAGTGGACAAAATCTCATAAATCCAGTGGGGTTGAAGTTCAAAACCCCCATGCACAGGTTTGAATCTTCATCCTTCTTTGTCATTGTTGTACACTTTTAGCTTCATCATTGGCTGTGACTTAAAGAATACTTTTATAATTCGGGGCATCAGATGGTGGTTGCATTGAGTTTTTTGGGGGCCTACCATGTCAAATGGTTCATGACTGCACTGGAAGTTGGAAGTATATTCTGGAGCAAAGTTTGCCTTGATTCTAGTTGGAATGAACCATTAGTGACCAAGATTATTTTACATGGATGATACATATTGAAAACATATAATTGGAATGAATTATGGATATGTGGTACTCAAATAATGGTATTGACTCACCCTACTTTATGAGCTTTAGAGATGGCACTCCTCATTTTTAACCTTAGGTTTGGAAGATCAGATTGTGGCCAATTTTTTATTGACTAACTACTGATGCATGTTACCTTTGAAAATTACAGAGAGCCATCAGTAATATAGAGGCCAGATTGCAAGGAATTGTTGTTGGGGTTGGAGCAGCACCATCATTGCCTCTAGCTGTAGAAGGTCAGGCTCGTCGCTTGATTGCAGAAGCAGTCTCACACAAAAATCTTGGGAAGATGTATATATGGTGGATGCCTTGGTTCTAAAAGCTGATGTGGATAGAGAGGAAAGAAAACAGACAAGGAATAGAAGACAGAAGGAGCTAAACCAAGGTGAGCATATATGACTTGGAAAGAGTTTGCTTGATTCTTTAAGGTAGTGTTCTCTGCATTGAAGATATGATTTTAAGAATCTTGAGATCTCACATTTTTGGCTTTTTTACTTAAAAATTAAGGGATTTGAAAATTCCTTTGAAATTTGAATTGATAAAATTTGCAGGATTTCAAATCCCTTCAGAATGCATGGGATTGGCCTCAAGGCCCAAAACCTATGTTTGAACCATTATGTGGGATTTGATATCTTTTGTGCTATGAATCTCTTACAACTAAAGACTGCAATAGGTAGGGTCGAAGTTGAGCATGACAGTCTGTACTTGTGGATCTCAGACCAACATCGCCTGCCTATTCATACAGAAAATAGCATTAAAATATTTAGAAAAAATTTTAAAATATTGGTGTTGGTTTCTTTGGATTTGCCTCTACCAAAACCCAATTCTTTTGTAGAATAAAAATATGATTGAAGTTATTAAGCTCACCAAAGATGAAAATCATTTGGTTCCAAATAATTTTATTTGGCTTGGGGGCTTAGTTCTTGGGAGCCAGTAACAAATGTGTTCCAGTTCAGCTTATTATGTCAATCTTGCTAACCCAAATTTAACCAGATTTATTTATTTTTGTTATCATTCAGTTATTATTATCTCAAATTTAACATACTATTTATTATTGGTTTATTTATTTTAGATTAGCTAATACTTCAAATTAATTTTTAAATACATGCATTGGTGACTTGTTTTTCGGATTGAGCTGCAATAATTGTGTTACTGCCTCTACCTTAGTTAACTTCAGACCTTATTGTGATTGCTTGAATAAAACTTGTTTTTGGTTGTCTTTAATTTCAGTGGCCTGTGTTTAAACTTTAAACAATATAGCTGTCCCTATAGAAGAACAAGAAATTTAATTGAACCTGTTTTTGGTTGTCTTTAATTTCAATGGTCTATGTTTAAACAATATAACTGTCCCTATAGAAGAACAAGAAATTTAACAATTTGAGGGATTTGAAATAGCCTTCTTTGAATTTGTTCCTTTGAATAAGTTGGTCATGCTATTTCTTGAGCTTCAAGTGGTTTTTGAACTATCACTTGGTAGCCGCTATCAATACTAATTGATTCAAAGCACCACAGGTTAAAAGCGGTTTTATAAACTTGGTGTTTTGAGCTTCTCTAGTAGCTCTTCCAACCATCTTCATGCAAGTTTATGAATGCACAGGCATGAAACTCCAAAATTTAACAAATGGTTTTCTGAATTGAGTGATATATATAGTAAAGTGGGGTGCTTTTCTTTACAGGAAATGCATTCAGATAATGGGGGCATCAGCTTCATGCTATATGACGCATGAAAGATGAGGTAGCACTAGGCATCATCAGCATAATTTTTATCTGGCTTCTTTACCTATGGAATCACAACCATGCATTGAGTCCTCCTTGCAGTTTCTATACTTGGAAACACCTGCAAGGCAATATTTGAAGCTTTCATCTTTCTACCTGGATGCAGCTGTTTGACATGGATGTCCAACTGATAGTGGGTTGACGTCCTCTAGTTGTGCTAAAGGATGTCAAGGAACTGAAACAAGTTGAAGATGGCAACATATGGAGAATGAACCTACAGCACAAGGGAGAGAGGTATACGAGAACCTTTTTGTTTGAAGACATGGTCGAAGGGAGCTCAACATCGTACACTGCATGTTTCCCCTTGACATCAATTTTTGAACCATGCTTGGCAAAGCATCCACCTGGCTTCCCCAAATTGAATAGTCCAGACCAAGATCTTGGATCAAATCTATTCTTGGCACGGGAAAGAAAATTGCACCAAAATGCAAAACCCATTCTTGCTCTTCTCATTTCTTTTGATATGCATACCATTTTGCAACACCGGGGGAAATTTCAGAATGTAGGGTCCTGATGAGGCTTCCTCTGGGGCATGGGGTTTCTGCCTCCTTTTTGATATTTGTTACTTTCACATGTAACATCTCCTTTTGAAATTGTATATAATGTCATGTAGTTTGCTTGTGTCACTGCCTAGTCTTTGATGTGATTTTATAGAATAGAGTTATGGTTTCTCCTTAATTGATTCTAGCTTTGGCATTCTCAATGATGTTCTTTATGTTTGAGGTTCGTTGCTTTGTATGAAGAACACAATTCCACTTTAGATAAGCAAAACGAGGACAGTGCATTTATTATGAAAAAAACCAAAGAGGTAAAAAGTTGGCATCCCCAGCAACCCATTAATCGTAACTATCAGTTAGCCAGTGTTGTTCTAACTCTGTTGCATCTTACTTGCAGACCTATTATCTTTTTGGCCAATCTGACAAAGTACGAGGTGAAGGATGTGGGGATAAAAGAGAGTTCCTGTAGCTATCCATCCAAGTGCATCCCTGCCTCCACAGGTTGAAGCTAAGCTCTTACTTTCTTATTCTCTTAATTTGTGATTTTGAGCTGTGGAATCGTTTCCTGTCCTTGCCATCTATTAAGGATTTAGTAGAACTTACCCAAGATATCCAAGACTTTTGGGCGTGTGTTAGCTGATAGGCACGACACTACATGAATCAGCACAGCCAGTTCTTCACAACTTTTGCTTTGGCAACAAAACAACCAATGTTCTTCCTATCAATTTTCATCGGGCTTCTTGTCCGTGTCATCATCTCTCGAACCATTCGTTTCACAGGTGATTCCCCTCTAACACTGCTATGCTTTCCCGATCCACACACCACTGTTATCTCCACTGGCATCACATACTCTGCTGCATTAAGCCTATACCTCAGCTCCTCCCTCCACTGCAACATTATCAAGTATGCAGACCCCAGGTGCATTCCATGCAAATCCAGCTTCCCCTCTGAAGAATCCCACTCCATTAACTCTGCCAAAACCATCGATCCAATCAATTCTTTAACCAACAATGCCTCATCCCCTTTCAAGGTCTCCATCAACTCATCAATGGTTGGTGGAAAAGTTTTGAGGTCTTGTAGGATTGACATGATCATAGGGCACGAATTCAACACTGAATTGTAAATCCTGATGGAAAATGGAATGCTTGAATTCTTCATTCTTTGAAGCCAAGCAACCATTTCAGATTGCTTGTTGTAGGCTCCGTAGGATGAAAGAACCATATTTGAGACAACTGTATCCAGTTCAAACCCTTCATTCCCCATTTGCAGAAGAATTCTCTGCATATCTTCGAATAATCCTACTCTTCCATATCCATACACTACAGACCTGAACTCAAAGACAGATGGTTTCAGTCCTTTTACTCTCATCTCTTCAATCAGATTCTCAGCTTCAAGAGGTCGACCAACTGCACATAAGCTACTAATCATTGACTTGTAAGCTCGTTCCTTAACATAAACAGAGGACGATTCAGAGACTATCTGACTCAAACGAGAAATCACATAAAAAACCCCTTGATTTGAGTTGTGCTTGGAGTGTGAATCAATCAAATTGCAGTAAAAGGAAACAAGGTCTCGCTCCCGAGACCCTAATTTTATCAGTGTTTCAGAAACTAGAGTTTCTGCTTCCTTCAACTGCCCTTGTTTATATAACAAAGCAATGAGGTCTGCAATAAGCTTAGAGTTCCAACTGAACCATGATGCTTCAGTGATCCTTGAATACAACTGCGATGACAATGTACAAACTGTTAGCCTCCTTTTGGTTGCTGAGAAAATGCAGGAAAAGGAAAATACCCCAAAATTTTGAATCTAAACATTTCCGGCATTTGGGGCTCAATACTAAACCCCACCGAGTTCATCCTAATTCAAACATTTAAGTAGAACTGTACTTTCTGGAAACCCGAAAACAAAATAAAAGCTTTTTCTCGGCCAACAAACACAGGAAAGAGAGAGGGGTTTAACTTACAGGGAGGGCAAGAGAGGAGAGGTGGGGGTGAGTGGTGGTGGGGGAAAGGAGGTGGGAGAGAGCATTGAGAGCTATGGATTTGGGTGAAGATGCTATGAATTTGCATATCAATCTGTTACTGGCGGAGGGATCTCTGGCTACTGAAGAGAGAAAGAGTTGGCCTTGTTTGCTCAGAGCGCATTGAATCAACAATGGTGATCGATGGTTCCATGGCTGTGGGCGAGAGACTTGTAGATTAGCCAGCATTTTGTTCCGAAGTTAGGCTTCTCCTTGAACAATAAAATCAGCTGTGTCGCACTCAGACTACTCCGTGGCTGTAAATGTTAATAGATAGTGCGGTGGTTAGATGTGATGTGGTAGAGAGTGCGGTCACGGCTGTCAATATTTCTAAAAGTTGAGCTCAGTGACGAGGCTAAGGATACGCATGCTGAAGTATAAACAGGTCGGACAGGGGCTAATCCTCTTGGTCTGGGTTCGGGTTCGGGTTCGACTTGAGCTTCCATATAATACATCTGAAGTGTTGATATTCCTTGTAAAGCTGACATTGTAGAAAAATTTGTAAACTTCAATGTCCGGGCCGGACTCAGACTTAAAAAACCAGCACAATACTGGCCCCTACAAGGGACGGCTAGTCTTGAGGCGAGCTTACGTGTGGGCCGGACTGGGCTTTGTGCTATGGGCCAAAACTAATGATTCAATTCTCTTATGGCATGCTTCCTTCATTCCTTGGGAAAGAGATCAATGATAGTAATTCCCATTTCGCTAGTTGCACTTTGGCATGTTTAATCATGAAGACACATGATAAGAAGGAAATGGAATTAGAATGAGAAAGAGCTATAAGAGATCGGAATGAAAGGAAATCAAAATTAGGAATTTGATTGAGATGTTTACATTACTATTAGGGGGTGTTTGGTATGTCGGAATAGGGAATGGAAATAATATTTTGTTTCCTTTCCTATTTTTTAGTGGAATTGAATGAATTTGATAATTCCATATCTAGCATTTGGATGAACTTAAGAATGCAAGATTGGAATGATTATTTGTTTCCATTCCAATGTTTAATAATAATAGGAATGGAAATGAAAAAGAAATAAATTTACAATAATATCCTTACATATAATTTAAAATATTTTTTATTTTTACTTTTATTTTAAAAAAATAAAATTTGAGAGGTTTTTTGTTATTAAATAATAAGACTAAAAAAAATATATATACTCAATAAATAAAAAATTAACCATAAAAAATCGTATAACCCTAATGCACAAATATTCAATTATTATTTTTATTAAAAATTTGAATAATTTGTCTTGCTTAAGTAGTTATAAAATTATATTTTTCAAAAAAAATTTATTTATTATAATATTTAAATTCTCAAAGCTAGCAAATGTTTTTCCTATTTTCAAAAGAGGAAATAAAAGAATTCAAATTTATTCTAATTTTCAACAAGTATCATATCCGATAAAATCCATAACCTTAAAAAATTTTAAATATTCGTTTTTTTTTTTTATCAAAATTTTAAATAATTTGTCATGCAAAAAAAGCTATAGAATTATATTTTACTAAGAAAAAAAAAGAGAAAAAAAAATATAAGAACATATAAATTGTCAATAGCAGCTGGAATAAAAAAATTAATCAATGTTGGTTTCTCGGTGCTTAATGGTTTGTTTACTGTTAAATAGCAATGATATGAAGAGATCTTCACTGTGGCCCATGCTAAATTTCCAAAATGAGCCAGAAACGCAGCAGATTTTCTGCAAGACAGCAGAATCCATAGCTTTAACTAGGAAAGGAAGACGCCGATAATAATAAACAAAGGGGAAAAAAAACCAAAAGTTTTGTTTTTGTTTGTTTTTTTCTTTTTAATTTTTTCCTAACCATTAAAAATTTTCAATATTGTAAACACGTGAAATCGAAAAATCTTTTTCCAACCATTTCAATTTTTCTCTCCAGTTTCCATTAATACAAGATAAAGAAACATCAAAGATTCCAAACATAAATTAATAAAAAAAAATTAATCGATTTATAGAGAAGAAGAAACACATATAAAGAAGTAGAAGAAGAAAGAGAAAATAAGGTAAACTTGATCGAAGATGTAGAAGGAAGTTTTCAGAACCTAGTTGCAGCAAATAATGACGAATCCTAGATCCAACAATCAAAATGAACATCCAAAACCCTATAAATTAGAAATTGATTTTTTTTTTTTTTAAATATTGTGGAAGGTTTAATTGATTCAATTTGAAAGAATCACTTGTTGCAGAGAATTGGATGATGAGTGGGTCTCTAGTTTTGCAAAGAAGATAAGAAGTGGATAATGAATGGATCTCTACCTTTACAAAGAAGATAAACATCGGGTTTGAAGAACAAGATAAGAGGGTAAAATAGTAATTTAGGTTATTTTATATTATCAAATAGGTTTAATGAATCAGAATACCACCTACTTTTAATGAATGCAAATCCGACTCATAAGTTGGATTTGATTTCTGCCGGAATAATTTTTTATTTCATTTCCGCCTTCTTAACATTTATCCAAACATAGGAATAAGGGAGAAAAGGAATGAGATGTCTATTCCCACTCCCTATTCCCGTGTACCAAACACCCCCTTAGTAAACAGGGAATGAGAATGAAAGTGATTAATTTTAAGTTGTTTAAAGTAAGTTGCTTTTAAGATTAAATGATTTCAAAATGTATAAAATTTTAATTATATTTTATTTTCTTTCGTATTTTTCATATGACAATTTATTTTTCTTAACATGTTTTTTCTTTTCTTAGTAACCAAACATAACCTAAAAGTTAAATTATTTATTAGATTTGTTAACTCTGAAACCGAATTAAACCTAATGAACTTGATTGACCTTCACGTAATTTTCGTCCAGGCCCAGCCCATTATTAACTCAATTCACGTAGTGCCCAGTCTCTGTTTATAGTTCATACTGTACACACGAAGCTTTCAATCATCCCTGAACAAGGTGCGCTTCGGTCGATCTCTTCTCTGAGTTCAACGTAGCCCGATCACCGTTTACACAAACGCATTCGATCATCCCTTTCAAACGCTGCGTTTCGGTTGATCTTTGAGTTCAAGGTACTGTTCCAATCTCTATTCCCAATTCAATCAATCGATTTCTAAGTTAGATACAATCGGTTAGATGCTGAGAAACTAATGAGAAAATGAAAGAAAATTTTGAATCATTCTTGGCAGCAAAGAAAGTGAGAGAGATAACGTAGTAACCGAAATGTGGTTTTCTTTTATTATTATTTTTTTCATTTTCTTGGTAACCAAACAAAGGGTTGGATTTCACTCTGAATGCTTAATGGTTTGAACTATTGAGAAATTAAACTTAAAACTAAAATATCATTCACACAGATGAGAAATTTTTACTAAAAAATCATTATTACTTTAATAAATCATTCCTTTTATTTTCAATATGCAATTACTTTCTGGCGATTATATTTAGTGATTTTTTTTTGTTGTTGTACTTCAACTGCAAATGCAATATAAGCTGCTTTAGATGGAATAGAAGAAACTAAAAGAGTACTTCAATGGTGAACTTGGCGAGTCGCTGGAGGACGATACGCTGCTTGAATGGCAATATTCTGATACGGAGGAAGAGGCATTATCACCATCTCCATCCTCACCACCCACTCAAACGATCTATTCTCAAGAACCTATCTCCTCCACCACACCGCCACTGTTTCGCCTCAACATTACAACAACCCAAAAATTCTGTGTCTCTAGACCTCTATACTCCTAACAAAAGAATCTCTCATTTGATCCGAAACGGTCGAATTAATGAAGCAAGAGCTCTGTTTGATGCAATGCCGCATAGAAACATTGTTACTTGGAATTCAATGATAACTGGATATGTTAGAAGGAGAGAGATGGCTAAGGCACGTAAGCTGTTTGATGAAATGCCTGACAGGGATGTAGTGTCATGGAACTTGATGATATCGGGTTATGTATCATGTCGAGAGAGGTGGGTGGAGGAGGGGAGGCATTTGTTTGATGAAATGCCAGAGAGGGATTGTGTGTCATGGAACACTATGATTAGTGGATATACACGGAGTGGGAGGATGGATGAGGCATTGCGACTTTTTGACAGCATGCAGGAGCGGAATGTGGTTAGCTGGAATGCCATGGTTACTGGGTTTTTGCAGAATGGGGATGTAGAGAGGGCTATTGAGTTTTTTATGCGAATGCCGGAGAGGGACTCGGCTTCTCTCAGTGCTCTTGTGGCAGGTTTAATTCAGAATGGTGAATTGGATGAAGCAAGAAGAATTTTGCTTATGAGCAGGAGAAAGGATGATGACAAAGGTGATCTGGTACATGCTTATAATATTTTGCTTGCTGGGTATGGTCAAAATGGAAGAGTTGACGAAGCTCGACAACTTTTTGATCAAATCCCATTTTATGATGGAGGACAGAAAGATGGTGGGCGGTTTGAAAGGAATGTAGTATCATGGAATTCCATGATCATGTGCTATGTGAAAGCCGGAGACATCTTTTCTGCTAGGGTTCTTTTTGATCAAATGAAAGAGCGCGATACTATCTCTTGGAACACCATGATCAGTGGCTATGTTCGCATGTCAGATATGGAAGAAGCATGGATGCTTTTTCAAGAAATGCCAAACCCTGACACACTGACATGGAATTCAATGATCTCTGGGTTTGCCCAGAAGGGTAATCTAGAACTTGCCCGTGCTCTCTTTGCAACGATTCCACAGAAAAACCTGGTCTCATGGAACTCCATGATAGCAGGTTATGAGAATAATGGAGACTACAAAGGAGCAACTGAGCTCTACAGGCAGATGCTACTCCAAGGAGAGAAACCTGATAGGCACACTTTATCTTCAGTCCTTAGTGTGTGCTCAGGGTTCGCAGCTCTGCACTTAGGTATGCAAATCCATCAGCAGATTACAAAAACAGTTATTCCAGATATACCAATAAATAACTCCCTGATTACCATGTATTCAAGGTGTGGGGCAATAGTTGAAGCTCGAACCATTTTTGATGAGGTGAAATTGCAGAAAGAAGTAATCTCTTGGAATGCGATGATCGGAGGATATGCATTTCATGGATTTGCTGCAGAGGCTCTTGAACTTTTTGAGTTGATGAAGAGGCTTAAAGTGCGGCCCACTTATATTACATTTATCTCAGTTTTGAATGCGTGTGCTCATGCTGGGTTAGTGAAAGAAGGTCGGATGCACTTCAAATCCATGGCCTGTGAATTTGGAATTGAGCCACGAATTGAGCACTTTGCCTCCCTTGTGGACATTGTGGGTCGACATGGGCAGCTTGAGGAGGCTATGGATCTGATCAATAGCATGCCATTTGAACCAGATAAGGCTGTGTGGGGTGCATTACTGGGTGCTTGTAGGGTGCATAACAATGTGGAGTTGGCCCGAGTTGCAGCTCAAGCATTGATGAAACTGGAACCAGAAAGCTCAGCCCCTTATGTATTGCTTCACAACATGTATGCTGATGTGGGGCAATGGGATAATGCAACAGAAATGAGAATGATGATGGAAAGAAATAATATCAGAAAGCAACCAGGATATAGTTGGGTAGATTCCTCCCATTCTGGATAGTATTTATGACTGACCTAAAGTTGCCATAAGGTTTTAAAAGATTTGATTTGAGATGTTGTGTGATAACAAGGTGTCATGGATTAAGAAAACGGCAGTTGCTTACTTGCAAGGTAAAGGGCAAAGGATTCAATAGCTATGGTTAGAACAAAGCCCATATTCCTTTCCTGATAGGCCTCTTTGCTTCAAACCACTGCTTGTCATGGCTTAGAACCCATATGAGTAAGAACTTCCTTGTCAAACCACTCCATGGGAAGATCCGGGAATAGGACCCAAACCACGGCTTTGGACATGGGAGAGGAGGTGGGGAGAACTTTGGATACATTGAAGTATAATACACTGTTGGAAACCATAGTAGCTCTATCTATACTTGGTCCTAATCATGTTGGAGAGAGAGCTAGTGACACTAGTATGGTTTCATCAACCTCAACTGATAAAAGAATTGAGAACTTGAGAGTTGGAGGAAAATGGCCTATTCATGACCAAGACACTAACGAGAAGAAGTGCCAAAAGCTTGATGAAGAAATTACATGCGCACCTCACTTCTCTCTCTTGAAATTCTGAAACTCCCATGGTCAAAGCTAATTCATTAAGACCGGAAGTTTCTCTGACCGCCCTTAGCATGCTTTCATATGCATGGATCCATGTGAGAAGGTACGCTGTAATTCAGAAATAAACCACGCTAGGCCCTTGATTCAACTTTGACTTCAAAGAATATTCATATCTTCATAAAATATTCTTTTTTTTAAAAAAAATAATATTATCATAGAGAATTGTATTTCATAAATTTTTTAATACAAACAATTTTATTTTGCATATTTTCCTTCTTGTTTTTCTTATTTTTTTTGGATCTTTGAAATTTATGCAGACAGAACCATGTGATTAATTATCAACAAGGATTGCTAGCCGTCCAAAAATGCTCATAAAGAGTTTGCAGCATCTGTTGTTGGAATTGAGACTGAAGGCCTTGTCAAGAACTAAGGTTCTCGAATGCACAAGAACCATCCGTCAATTCCTGGAAAGATGTAATTTCCTGGATCCTTTACCTGCATGAGTAACTACATGGTATGGGGGTTAATTCAGGGAGATTTCTCATGTTGGAAGGGAGAGATATTTTGCTGTTAGACAAAGGATTTTGAAAATAGTTAAAAATAATTCTTAAAATTTATTAATGTAAAATAAATAAATAAATAAATAAATAAAAGTATTTTTTATATTTTTAATTCAAAATATTCTATAAAAAACCAATAAAAGAATCTTAATCTTTTTTTCTAAAATTATCATAAAATTGTTTTTTTCTTAAATTCTATAAAAATGTTCCCTTTAGATGACCTTTATAATAGTATAAAATTGAAAATAAGCATAATAATCTTATTAATAAATATGTATAAAAAATTAAAATTAAAACATTATGATAATAATAAAATGGAGTGAGTATGGTGTGCCCTCCAAGAACAAAAAGAATACACAATAGAAAAGGAGCATTTGTTTGTACATTCAAAGATGACAATCACATATGACTAATAAGATACTTCCAAGGGTGCAATTTGATATGTCGAATCAGTGGTTAAGATACCTTTGGTTTCCCATGATAAGGTTTGTAAGGATCTAATGCGAGAATATATTTGGTTTTGCTTTGTAAGTTCTATAAGTATTTTTTGTAACTTACCATTGAAACATTTTTGATGTAAGGTACATTAAATATGATTGAAAATCTCTTTTATAATTACAAAGTGTGTTCATTGTGTTACCATGTGTCTCTTTGAAACAAGGACATCGACATATAAGCACATTGATGAAAGAAGGAAAGTAAGCGTTTGTTTGAAAATAGTCTTCACTTGCATACCTTCTAGTATTCTTTTATATTTAAACATTTATTAAGCCGGGTTGAGAGTTTGTTCTCCTTAATATTAAAGTTCGGGTGTGGGCATTGAAAGCTTCAAGTTAGTAAATACTTGAAGGGATTATATAAGTGTCCATTGGAATTGGAATACAATGTAAAGATACTGAAAATTTGATTCAAACTTTAAGAATAAAGGAACTTTTATTCGGATTGGACTTTGAGGGAAGTGGATATAAGCAAAAGGTGTCAAACTATTATAAATTTTGTATTTGCTTTCTCTTAACTCATTCTTTTTATATTTGCGTCTTACTTTGATTAAATTTGTTATGATTTAAAATAAAATTTAAAAACCCAATTCACCCCCTTTTAAGTGATTTTTCTACATAAATTAGCCTCAATTTCACAGTATCTTTTTTATTTTATTAAATTAAAAGTTGGTATAATTTGGAAGTCTTCTAATTTTGTAAATTAACTTATTACTTTTAAAATTTTGAATTATTCATATTTACATCTAATTTGAAATTGTAAAAAAAAATTATTTCCTTTTCATATATCAATGCAAAAAAATTGTATATAGAAAAAGAAATTGATGTATGATTCCTTTCTTCCAAAAAATTTCATTATGGTGCATTTGAAATGTGAAAATAAGGAAGAAGAATGAGAAAAAAAATTAGTCCATTTGGATTACAATTAGAAATAAAAAGTTTATTCTCATAAAAATCAAAGCACGCTCTTATAAGAAATAAAAAGTTTATTTTCCTCATTTGAGATTTCGACTAAATATACATAATTCTTATATATTTGAAACTTCATCTAATATGTCCCCAATTCTTTTTATTTTTAATTTTTATTTACCTTCTCTTTCACTTTGAACAAGAGATGTATTCGATAAAAATTCAAATTTATAACGTTAAGGGGTATTTATTTAAAACCTTGGAGATGCGGGATGAAATTAACTTTAAATTAAATTATCAATTTTAATATAGAATATGAAATATTAAGGTTTGTTTCAAAATGTTTTTAAAAATAAATTTTATAATTTCTTAATATATATATATATTTACTTATTTATCTTATAAAGGTTTATCAAGTTGACGGAGAAAACCAAATATATCAATTCATTTTACTAATAAACTTTAAGCCAAAATAAATAAATAAATAATAAATAAAACTTCCACATTATAACCCAAAAAATGACATCTGTCAAGCCTAACCTAATACTCTGTCCCTCGTCACACCCAATCACCACCGTTCCAATCCTCTGATAACGTTACGTGGACATTCCGAAAAGGCAGTGAAAGAGAGAGTAGGGAGGGAGAAAACTTTCAGAGAGTTTAGAGAGAGAAAGTAGAGAGACGGGCATGTAAGAGAAAAATTAGAGAAAGAGAGCTTAGAGAGAGAAAGGCATCTCAGATGGTGTTTACTGTATATATTTTCAGTACTAATCGATGTGGGATGGTGTGAATTCAGCGAAAACAACTTGAATCATTCTAGAAAAACCGATTCGAAAGATCGGTGAGAATCTCGAGGACGCTGTTAACTTTCCTTCATTTTCTCTTACCAATCACCCATTTTTATTTCTCAGAAGCAAACGATGTCGAGGAGGAGGCCTACAACGAGTCTGGACAGAGCAGTCGTCGACGTTTGGCAGCGGGAGGTCGGCGGGCTCCCCAACAGAAGCTTCGCGCATCGCCTCGCCGCTTCTAAGGTATTCTTTCTCGAAAACCCAATTCTCCCTTTGTTTATTTGTTTGTTTGTTTCTTTTTTCTTTTTGGGTCCGGGAGGTGGGAGCTGTGGTGTGGTTTCTTTTTGGTTGGTTTTAAGATCGGTGCATTCTGATTCCCGCAATATGGAAAACCTAATTCATGGTTTGGTTTTCTGATAGCGAATTTTGTTCGGTGGTGTTGTGTGTTATTAATCCGGTTATTGTGTTGTGAGGAGGAATGATCTTGTTTGTTGATTATGTTTGTGATCTGTTAGTTGGGTTCTGTTTGGTTCGTTCCTGGGAAAAATATGAGGGGAAAGAAGGGAAAAGCTTCTTTGAGTATTTTTCCCATTCCTTTTGTTATTTTCCCGGGGAGTTGGTAGAAGTTGTAATCAATTTGGACATTGTTTATAGCGGTAGCTTTGGACATTGAGTAATTTTGCTTTTGTGAATTATTGGAGTTTGCATTCTGTTTGGTAGATGAGAAAAGAATAATCTATGGTTTAATTCTTTTTTTTTTTTTTTTCACTAAACTTTCTTGGTAAGAATGGAGCTTTGTTTGGAGAAGTAGTTGAATCTATTGCTCTCTGCATTGACACATGCTTCTCCATATTAGTGTGTTCTATCTTCATCACGTGGAGCTACTAAACTTTTTCTTTGTTTGTGCCTTGATATGCTTTTTTTAATTTAGCATCTTTGCAACTTAATGTGCAAATGACATCTTATTTATGCTTGGAGCAATACCATCAGACCAAGCTGTGATTCACGTGGGATATATGGACTGCTAGCTTCCTCTGGTATCATTCTTTTGATGATGAGGAATCAACCCTGACAGGGAGACATTAATCCCAACTGCCATTATAGCAAACCCCGGTTGATATGGGCCCATCCGTTTACCCTATACTAATAGACCAGGGAGGCTCAAATGCAGGACCTTTGGTTCATTGCCAAGGGGCACTACAGCTGAGCTACACCTTGGGGGCAGCTTCCTCTGCTATCATTTTCATCTGACGGGATTGTATCAGCCCAGTTGCCATCATTCAATGTACCCTTGAAGCCATTTCAGTTTCAATTGCTTATTAGTAAGTATATGAACCTAGTGCCCCATATTTAACGGTTTTACTGGAAAGATTATGAAAGTCAGGAACATTAAGACTCTTGGTATTTAGTGTACAGGGTGCTCCAGAGCTTCATAGTGACATGTAACCTCTGATTTAGCCTTGTAATGTGAAAGAATCCGTGACTATGAAATTCACCATGATTCTTTTTATTTTTTATTCTTTCATAGGTAATCTTTGTTTTCTTTCTTTATTTTTTGATAGGTAAATAAGCAGAATATATTAAAAACGTGTGCAAAAAGGCGCAACAAAGTACACACGGAGTATACAGATATAGCCCAAAGGCAAGCGAGAAAAGAAAAGAGAAAGATTAAAACCCACCTTCCCACCAACATCTAGCTCCCATGAGGGTTGGAAACCCCCTAGTGAAAATCCAAAAAGAGAAAGAAAAAAACCTCTACCCTTTATTGTTATATGGAACTGAAACTAGAACCTCCTATATGGGCATATTATTCTTCTTCTGCATTGATGCTTGTAATTCACGGCAATAGTTTGGCATTGCAACTCTCTCTCTCTCTCTCTCTCTCTCTCTCTCATCCTGCCCTCAGTGTTTACACATATATATTATTATGTGTATTTGTGTACATATTGGCCTTTTGGTCCTTGTTATTTCATTAATCTTCTAGCTAATGCTTTTGTTTTTGCCTTTTTTTTTTTAATCCAAAAGTACTAGACTGAAACCCGAGTAAGGGAGATGGTTTGTGCCTTTAATTGTTCTCATTACATTATTTATTTTTTCCAATATTGCTTTACATTGCATGCTTGCATATGCCAATCTGATCTTGAACAGTTGTACTTGTAATATTATAACATAGATGTTATAGGTTTTACTTAGATTGCCTAGGCAACAAGCATAATTTTTGCCTGCTCATTAGTTGTTTTGATGACTCATGAGTGGGCATCGTTTTCTTATGAAGTGTTATGGTTATCAAGAATCTTTCGGCTTCATATTCTCAAGGTAGTGATTGTGCCAAATTGTTTACTTTCTGGTCCTTCATTTGAATGATAGTAAGGTTAAGCTTGAGATCCCTCGACTCTTATGCAAATTTGTTTGAACTGAAAGCATAAGGAGCTGTGGCTATTTTTTATGTCATTCATTAGTGATTCAGCTATTTTCCAAAAAAAAAAAAAAAAAAAAAAAAAAGAATGTGGCGCAGTTATCAATTGAGAAAAAAATCCACTTTCTCTAACTTGACATTTATAGAACTAACTTCATACAAGTTTGTGCTCAAATTTTACCTCACCCGCTTTCTGAAATAGAAAATATTTTTTTCCTTACATGCTGTGAGGATGAGAATTGGGAAACTGGTGCTAAAATGTGTTTTTTTAGTGTTGTCCTTGAAATTTTACTTATTTGTAAACAAAGACACTTTGATGCAGCACACAATCATCATTAGTTTTTATTTTTCGCTTCCTACATCATTAGTTTCTATTTTAGATTAGTTTACATTTCCATTAGTTTCTATTTTTAGTTTCCTACACCATTAGTTTCTATTTTAGATTAGTTTCTATTTCCTACATCATTAGTTTCTATTTTAGGTTAGTTTCTATTTTCTACATTATTAGTTTCTATTGTAGGTTCATCATTAGTTTCCTATTTCTTTCCTAGTTTTCCTAGTTTCCAATTACCTTGGTTTCCTATTTTTAGTTTCCTATTTCAGTTATTTCCTTTATTTTTGCATTACAAACATTATTTAAATGCTCATTGTAATTGTTAGAGATGAGTTCAATATATTTTTTTAGAATTATTCTCTAATTTTCAGATCCTATTGTGATCGATGTGTTGGTTCTTGAGTGTTTTTCTGTTTTGTTTTGAAACAAACCTTCTGCTGCATAAAAATTGGTATCAGAGCAAGGAATGGCTAACGACGGTTCTAGTGGAAAACAAACCATCGATGACGAACGATGGTTCAAAAAAATCGAGCAACGACTTGACGGGATCGACGAGACTCTTCGCAATCTCACGCAGATGGTGGCTGTGTTGACTATCAAAGGGAAACATGAACCCATGGAGTGACAACCAAACCAACGTGGCGACTGGCAAGAGGACAACTACGACAACCGATGTCGGCCATAGATCAGGTTGGAAATCGATGGCAGAGGCGCGCTTCACACGAGTCCAACCGCAAATCGCGATTTTCACGAGCCCTATTTGTTACGAGTGTATGAGGGTCGAAATTGGGGAGCTCTTAGGCGTCGTGATGATGACAACCTCCAGTGAGGGGTTTTTGATGAACAAGATGAGTTTTGTCCACCTTTTCGAGATGGTGATGATTTTCGACTTCCACAGCAAAGGAATATTCAACAAAGGCAGCAACGAAGGTTGGATTGTTCATCTGGAGAAGATGATTTTAGTTTCAATTATCGGGCTAACAATCAGGGTCAAAATAACCAAGAATTTAGGATGAAAATGGATTTACCAAGCTTTGACGGTCGACTACACATTGAAGATTTTCTCGATTGGGTCCATATTGTCGAAAACTTTTTCGACTATTTGAATATTTCATAAGAAAATCAAGTAAAGCTCATGGCATATGAGTTGAAAGGCGGAGCTTCTGCATGGTGGGAACAACTTCAATATAATCATCAACGACAAGGAAAACAATGTGTTCATACTTGGCCCAAGATCAAACGGTTATTACAAAGGCGATTTCTCCCTTCGGATAATGAACAATTTTTATATCAACAATATCAAAATTGTTGGCGAGCCAACTGGACTATGAACGAATACACAGAGGAATTTTATCGATTAAATGCCCGAGTTAATTTGTTTGAGATGGAGGATCGATTAATAGCTTGTTATATTGGGGGCCTAAAACCGGCCATTCAAAATTGACTGGCTCTTCAAGGGGTTTGGACCATGATAGATGCAATTAATTTGGCAATGAAAGTGGAAAGTCAAATCAATAGGTCCACGGTGTTCACTCAAGGTAACTTTCGCCGACCAACCCAAGAAGCGCTCCAAATGGGTCAACAACTTCAGGCAGCAATGATAACAACAATAAAGATGCCCCTTCACAATAAGAGGAAGCCTTAAAAGGCTTTCCTTAGGCAAGGCCCAGTTGGAAGTGGGTCGGGCCTGTCTTTTAGAAGGAGGGGAGAATTTCTTCTCTTCTCCTAGAGAAGCTCTTCACGATCGGTGCCCTAGCTTTCCGTCCACGGCGATGGGTCCTACCCAAGGCCTTAACCCTTGTGCGTCATTTCCAATGCCTTCGGAGTTGAACACAAAACCTCTAGCAGGCATCGTTCTCTTAGAAGAAGTTCTCAGATTCCAAGGTATGCTCTCTTGGTCTCGTTCTTCTTGGGAGGAAGGCCTTCTTCTTCTTCTACTCTTTTTTGGATGTCGGATTCTTTTGCTTTGGGCAAAGATTGCAGAGGGACAACGTTGTTTCTGAAGCATTGGGGAGGATCCCCTAAGTGGGAAGAGGGTGTGCTAGAGGTAAGGGCCGACGCTGTAAAGGGGCCTTTATCTATGGTTCTGCAAGATGGGTCAGAGGTGGTTTTCCCTGAGAATGCTTCCTCCGAAGAGGATCCGCCCTCTGACAAGGAGCTTTCCAATTTCTAAGATTTCAGTAGATTTCTAGGAATGCCGATTGAGGGATTTGAAGAAAAAATTGTTTTGTTGCTAAAGAAGTTGAAGAAGATGACTGGTGGGGGGACCCTCTGTAAAAAGAGAAAGAAGAAAGCGGTGTCTGCATCACGCTCTAAAAAGAAACTTAAGAAATTGGATTGTACAGTTAG
Source organism: Vitis riparia (assembly GCF_004353265.1). Classification (NCBI taxonomy): domain Eukaryota; kingdom Viridiplantae; phylum Streptophyta; class Magnoliopsida; order Vitales; family Vitaceae; genus Vitis; species Vitis riparia. The sequence goes on along the minus strand of NC_048433.1, from coordinate 1,947,088 downwards.
CTATGGAGAGCCTGTGCTTGCGAATAGAAGGAACGGCTTGAACAAATGGGAAATGATCCTTGTGGATTGATGAAGATCAAAATCCTCTCTTGGAATGTTAAGGGCTCAAAGACAAGGAGAAAAGGAGGATGATTAGCTCGGTAGTTAGAGCCCAGAAGGCATATTTAGTTTGTTTTCAAGAAACAAAGGTGCAGGAGATGTCGTTAAAGGTGGTGAAAAGCTTGGGCGTTGGAAGGTTTATGGACTGGGGTGCAGTTCATGCTGGGGGTGCCTCAGGAGGCATTCTATTTTTTTGGGACAACAAGGTTCTAGAGCTCTTGGAGCTAGAGCGCGGAGGTTTTACCATCTCAGGTCGCTTCAGGAATGTGAAAAATGGCTTTGTTTGGGTGTTCACTGGTGTCTATGGACTAGTCTTATCAAGGGAAAAAAATGAGATTTGGGAAGAATTGGGTGCTATTGAAGGCTTGTGGGAGGATCCCTAGTGTGTGGGGGGGATTTCAATTCCATTAGATTCTAGGGGAAAGGAGGAATGGGCTCAATCTGATAGTAGAGATGAGAAGGTTCTCTGAGGTCATCGAGGAGTTGAGTCTAAAGGATCCCCCCTCTTCTGGTGGTCAGTTAACGTGGTATGGTGGTCCTAATTCTCAAGCAGCTTCAAGGTTGGATCACTTTCTAATCTCCAACGAGTGGGAGGATCATTTTTTAGATGTCTTTCAATGTGCTCTCCCTAGAATAGTCTTTGATCACTGTCCCATTTCCTTGGAGGGCGGGGGGGTTAAAAAAAGCAAGACTCCTTTCCGCTTTGAGAATATGTGGCTTCTGTCAGATGGGTTTAAAGAACTAGTAAAAGTGTGGTGGACAGGGTACTCGGTTGCAGGGTCTAACAACCATTGCCTTGCTGAAAAGTTGAAAGCTCTCAAAAGGGATCTAAGAAGATGGAATAAAGAAGTTTTTGGTAATGTCTCTGCTAGAAAATCTGAGGCCTTTTCTCGAATTCAGTTTTGGGATTCAAAGGAGAGTGTTAATCCCCTGTTTTTTAAGGAAGCAGAGACTTAAATGGGGGATTTGGAGGAGTACAAGAATTGCGTTTTAATGGAAGAAACTTTCTGGAGGCAAAAATCAAGGGAAATCTGGTTAAAGGAGGGTGATAAGAATACCAAATTTTTTCATAAGATGGCCAATGCCAGGGCCAGAAAAAACTTTTTATCCAAGGTGAATATTAATGGGGACACTATTACTAGCGAGGAAGATATCAAGTTTGGGGTGTGTAGGGCTTATGGGTCTTTGTTATTGGAAACTGAGGACTAGAGACTAGGAATTGGGGATTTACAGTTTCGTGTTCTGGGGACAGAAAGGTCCAGAAGTTTAGAGGAGCCTTTCTAAAAAAAAAGAAGTGTTCGAAGCCCTGTGCAGCTTCTCTGGAGATACCTGGTCCGGATGGCTTCACTATGGCATTTTGTATTTTTCTTGGGATTTTACCAAAGTTGAGATTATGACATTTTTTGGTGATTTTTTCCGCCTTGGCACTTTCCAGAGGAGTCTAAACTCCACTTTTCTCGTTCTAATCCCAAAAAAGGGGGATGCAGAAGAGTTGAAAGATTTCAGACCAATAAGTTTGGTTGGGAGCCTTTAAAAATTACTCGCCAAAGTCTTGGCAAATTGATGAGGATGAAATATATATATCAAGAAAGAGAATTAATATTAGTTATAATTAAAGTAGAATTAATATTACTTAGAATTAAATTAGGATTAATATTTGTTGGAGTCTAATTAGGATTAGCTAGTTGGGTTATAATATAATTAGAATTTGAGTCATGATAGGGTTATTAGAGTCCTAATAAACTTTGGATGTTATAATTAAAATTAGAATCATAATAGATTATTAGATTCCTAGTAGACTTTGAATTTCTTAAAGAAGCCTATAAATAGGCTAATCAATGTAAATTAAAGGAATGAATTTGATGAATAATATTATACTTTCTTTCATTGCAAGGTTGCAACCCTCAATGGTGAGACTCCATTGATTTTCTTCTAGGTGAGACTCCTAGAAGGCCTTAGTGAGATTCTAAGGTTTTCCATATTTTCTTCATTGTTTTTTCTTTCTCTCTATTTCTTATCTTATAATTTTCTCTACCATAAAATTTATTCCTTGTTCCTCTCCTTACACCCTAAAAATAAAATCCTAGCCCACCTACCCTTGAGTGTAGGCAACCCTCTTAGGATTGTCCTACATCACAAATAGGTTGAAACTAGTTGTTGGAGAGGTGGTTTCAGAGTACCAACATGCCTTCATTCAGAATAGGCAGATTCTGGATGCCGCGCTCATTGCAAATGAGGCTGTAGACTTTAGGTTGAAGGATAATCTCTCTGGTCTCCTTCTAAAATTGGACATTGAGAAGGCGTTTGATCATGTCAACTGGGACTGCCTTCTGTTAGTTATGTCCAAGATGGGGTTTGGGCAGAGGTGGATTAATTGGATTGGATGGTGCATCTCCACAGCTAATTTCTCAATTATAATTAATGGATCCCCTTTAAACTTTTTTCGCAGCACTAGGGGTTTGAGACAAGGTGATCCGTTATCCCCTTATCTCTTCTTATTAGTCATGGAGATTCTCAACTAGTTGCTCTTCAGAGCCAAAAGCGGGGGTTTCATTGAGGGGTTTAAGGTGGGAAGCAGTAGTGGAGTAGGAAGGGATCTACTCCATCTTCTGTTTGCTGATGATACCCTTTTATTCTGCAAGGCTAATAGTGAGCAACTGCGTTACTTGAGTTGGGTCTTCTTATGGTTTGAGGCGATTTCTAGGTTAAAAGTGAACAGAGATAAAAGTGAGGCTATCCCTGTAGGAAGGGTTGATTCTTTGGAGAATATCGTTTTGATATTGGGGTGTAAGATTGGGAAGCTCCCTTCTTCTTACTTGGGCCTACCCTTGGATGCTCCTTTCTAATCCTCAAAGGTGTGGGACGTAGTGGAAGAGAGATTCAGAAAGTGTGTCCTTGTGGAAGCGACAATATCTTTCTAAAGGGGGGATGCTTACCTTGATAAAGAGCACTCTTTCAAGTCTCCCAATTTACTTTATGTCTCTCTTTGTCATTTCGCGGAAAGTGTGTACAAGATTTGAAAAGATCTAAAGCGGTGGCGCCTTAGAGAAAAAGATGCAGTTGGTGAATTGGAGTGCGGTTTGTGCTGATATGAGACAGGGAGGCTTAGGTATTCGTAGTCTTGTGGCCCTAAGTAAAGCTTTGCTTGGGGAGTGGAGCTGGAAATTTGTTGTAGAGAGGGATTCTTTGTGGAAACAAGTCATCATAGACAAATTTGGGGTAGAGGAAGGAGGTTGGTGTTCAAGAGAAGTGAAGGGAGCCTATGGTGTGGGAGTGTGGAAAGCTATTAGAAAAGATTGGGAAAACATTCGCTCTAGATCCTGCTTTGTCGTAGGGAATGGGAGGAAGGTCAAATTTTGGAAGGATTTGTGGTGTGAGGACCAAATTTTGAAAGATGCTTTCCCTAACTTGTTCTGATTGGCGGTTAACAAGGATCAGTGGTTGTTTGATGCTTGGGAGGAGGATAGAGAGGTGGGAAGTTGGAATCTTTTGTTTTCAAGACACTTTAACGATTGGGAAATGGAAGAGGTGGAAGGCTTGCTCCGGAAACTCCATCCTTTGGTTTTGAATAGAGATGTGGAGGATGTCTTGAGTTGGAAGTATAGCAAGAACGACTCCTTTTCTGTTAGATCTCTCTACCGCTCCCTCACAAAAGCCTCTAATGACCCTTTTCCTTGGAGTATTATTTGGAGATCTTGGGCTCCCATGAGGGTAAGCTTTTTTGCTTGGGAAGCGTCTTGGAACAGAATCTTGACCAGTGAGCAGCTCAAAAGAAGGGATTGGAATATGCCAAATAGGTGTTACTTGTGTAAAGTGGAAGAGGAAACCAGTGACCACTTGATTCTTTTCTGTAAGAAGGCTTCAATGCTTTGGAGCTTGCTTTTCTCTCTTTTTGATGTGCAGTGGGTCCTGCATTCCTCAATCAAAAGGAATTTGATAGGTTGACATGGTGCTTTTGTGAGTAAGAGAAAGGAAAAGGCTGGGAGGGCTGCCCTCCTTTGATTAATGTGAACTTTATGGAAGGAAAGAAATGAAAGAGTGTTCAATGACACTGAACGATCCAACCAAGCTTTAAAATTTTCTTTTTTGTACACTTTTGTGAATTGGGGTAGGGTGTATTTAGAGGATCATTCTTTGTCCTTGATTGATTTTATAGAGTGGCTTTTTTCTAGATAGGTGAAAGGTTTTCTTTTTTCTTTTTTCCTAGTTTCTTGGGCATTGCTTGTATACTTCGTGTATACTCTTTTTGCCTTTTCTAGGCTTTTCTAATACAATCTCTTATTTACCTATATAAAAAAAAATGCCCCTTTAACTCAAAATTCGACGCAGAATCGAAGTGAAACTTCAACCCCTATTCGATCTAATACTCCAGGCTGAAACTGGCAACAACAATGAATCAATAATGATCCTTATGCGCGTCGAAATCTAGGGAAGTGTTTCCGATGCAACCAGCCAGGCCATCTTTCAAATAATTGCCCAAATAGATGATTTGTTAACTTTGTAGAAGAAGACGGCAGCGAAGAGGAACGGGTTCTTGAAGAAGATATCTATGAGGGTGTTGAGTTTGCAGAAGGAGATGTGGGAGAAGAAGTGACATGCATTGTCCAACGACTTTCGCTTACCCCAAAAAAGTTAGACGACTCTCAACGACATAAAATATTCCGGACTCAATGCACTATTCGTTATAAAGTGTGCAACGTGATAATTGACAGTGGAAGTAGCGAGAATTTTGTTTCCAAGGCTTTGGTGAAAGCACTAAATTTGAAGAATAAGGAACACCCTTCTCCGTACAAGATTGCATGGATTAACAAAGGCACGAAAGTTCAAGTGCTAGAAGTTTGCAAAATTCCTTTGTCGATTGGAAAGTATTACAAAGATGAGATCGTATGTGACGTGCTGGATATGGACGCTTGTTATATTTTATTAGGGAGGTCGTGGCACTCTGATGTTGATGTCACTTATAAGGGTCAAGATAATACTTTTGTTTTTTGGTGGTTTGACAAGAAGATTGTTTTGATGCCACAGTCTCAATCATCAGAAAACAATTCGGTTACTAAGAAAGATAAGCCGTTATTCACCAACATAGCGAACCCAGATTTCTTTAAGCAAGTCAAGGAGCCGCACACACATCCTCCAGATGAGTTTTCTTTGCAATCACAAAACTTGAGGACGAGTTTTCTTCAAGTGGAGGGGATTGAACACAATCATCATTAGTTTCTATTTTTAGCTTCTTACATCATTAGTTTCTATTTTAGATTAGTTTCTATTTCCTACATTATTAGTTTCTATTGTAGGTTCAACATTAGTTTCCTATTTCTTTTTTAGTTTTCCTAGTTTCCAATTATCTTGGTTTCCTATTTCTAGTTTCTTATTTCAGTTGTTTCCTTGATTTTTTTCATTATAAACATTATTTAAAGGCTCGTTGTAATTGTTAGAGAGGAGTTCAATATATTTTTTCAGAATTATTCTCTAATTTTTAGATCCTATTGTGATCTATGTGTTGGTTCTTGAGTGTTTTTCTGTTTCGTTTTGAAACAAACCTTCCATTGCACCACACTTCTTTTTGTCAGACATATTTGCAGGTGCCATAGTTTGTCTTAAGATTTAGTTCCATATGTTACTGTGCTTTATAATTTCTTTTCCCAAATGTTTACCTGAGATGAAATATTAATTTAATACAAGTTTGTGCTCAAATTATACCCCACCGCTTTGTGAAATAGTGAATGTTTTTTCCCCTACTTGCTGTGAGGAGAAGAATTGGAAAGTGGTGCTAAAAAGTGTCTTTTTAGCCTTGTCCTTGAAATCTTACTTATTTTTGTAAACAAAGACACTTATTTTTGTCTGACATATTTGCAGGTGTCATAGTTTGTCTTAAGATTTAGTTCCATATGTTACTGTGTTTTATAATTTCTTTCCCAAATGTTTACCCAAAATACAAATATTTCTCTAACAACCCTATTTTGGTGTATGGGTCGGACAATAATTTGTACATACAAAGAAACAACTTATTGAGAAAGTAGGGGAAAGATAGAAAGGACTCTTTGGAATCTTGATTTCTTCATCCTATGCCTCTGCAGAAGGTCTTTTATGGCAGTATGGTCAGCCCTGTGAAAAGCATTATTTTTTTTTGGTGTGCTGAAATTCCATGTGAAACTACCTAGAAAGATGTATTTAGATGGTTCTTTTCTGTTTCAGGATCTTGTGCTTCAATTTGATATCTATAGGAAGCTGGAAAAGCACAGAGGTTGTGTGAACACAGTAAGCTTCAATGCAGATGGTGACATTCTTGTGTCAGGCTCTGATGACAGGCGGATTATACTATGGGATTGGGAATCTGGGCATGTCAAACGTTCATTTGAATCTGGTCATATTAACAATGTTTTCCAAGCAAAGTTCATGCCTTACACAGATGATCGAAGCATTGTTACTTGTGCAGCAGATGGCCAGGTAATTCCTTTGTTTAAAAGTGGAATGCTTTTCTGGGGAGAGCATGATGTGGAGCATCCTTATTTCATTAGGAGTTGGTACCTAATTCATGGCAGGCATTTTTTTTAACCCCTCTATGTATCTACTTCAGTGTCATGAATCAAAGACAGGAAGGAATGTTATCTCACATGACTTGATGAACTTAAAGATCTTTTTGTGAGATTGAATGATATTCATTTTTTTTTTTTGATAGATAGATTGAATGATATTCATGTCATGCATAGTTTATGTATGCCTTTTATTAAAGAAATCTTTACACCTTGTCTTACTCTTGCTTTCAAGATCTATGATGTGGATTTAATGTCTATTTTTAATTGGAGCCCTTGCTTAACTATAGGTGAGGCGTGCTCAGATTCTAGAATGTGGGCGGGTTGAGACTACTTTACTAGCCAAACATCAGGGACGAGCTCATAAGTTGGCCATTGAACCTGGGAGCCCTTACATATTTTACACTTGTGGTGAAGATGGATTGGTTCAGCATGTGAGTTATAATAGCTTCAAGTTATTAATTCTGTAATTTTTCTCTGTCAAAGAATCTAAGTAAACTTGGTTAAATTGAACTTTTGTTCATAGCAGATAATATAGTAAATTATTGATGGGGCTCATATTTTTGTTGAGTTTCACTTTGGAGGCTCATCAGATTGGACATCAGATTTTATGTACAGAATTGATTATTCATCTTGTTTCATGGTTTTCTTTCTTTTTTTCCTTCTTTTTTCATGTTATCTGACATATCTGATAGTTCTCTTTATATTTTGATCACCATGTTTTGGAGCATTCATCCATGTGATAATGTCTGTATTCTTACAGATTGACCTGAGATCTAGGGCAGCTACAGAACTTTTGACATGCCATCAAATTGAAGAAAGGAGGAGGGGATTGCGGGCCGTTGTCCAACTAAATGCGATTGCAATAGATCCAAGGAATTCAAATCTGTTTGCTGTTGCAGGGTCAGATGAATATGCTCGACTTTATGATATCCGCAAATATAAGTGGGATGGATCTACTGATTTTGATCAACCCATAGACTTCTTTTGCCCTTCACATTTGATTGGTAATCCATATGTGGGAATAACAGGCCTGTCCTTCTCAGACCAGAGAGAGCTTCTTGTGTCCTACAATGATGAGTTCATCTATCTTTTCACAAAGGATATCGGATTGGGACCTGACCCTATTCCAGCTTCTCCAGCTTCTTTGGGCAGTGGTGCAGATCATCCCTTGGAAGCATCAACTATGGATACTGATGAAAATGTTTCTCCCCAAGTCTACAAGGGGCACAAAAATTGTAAGACAGTGAAGGGTGTAGGCTTCTTTGGGCCTAAATGTGAGTATGTGGTGAGTGGGTCAGACTGTGGCCGCATATTCATTTGGAAGAAGAGTGGGGAGCTCATTCGTGTAATGGAAGCTGATCAGCATGTGGTCAACTGTATCGAGTCTCATCCTCATGCTACAGTGCTTGCCAGCAGTGGAATTGAGAAAGACATCAAGATATGGACTCCGAAGGCTACTGAGAAAGCTATCCTGCCTAAAACAATTGAACGGGTATGCTCTGTCATTTTAAGGTTAATATTTGTTAGAGACTACCTACACACATACACACATATATACTTGATAGGCAAAGAACACCTCAAGATATTGTCGATATATTTGATCTTGAGGCCTTACCCAGAAATTTTAGATCTTGAATTAGTAAATGAAACTTGAGATTTTTAGTATGCTCATGGGTCTGCACATATTTGACTGAGAAAAATATGATGGAAACAACCTAATAAATACCATCTGGTCCTAGAATATCTTGACAAAATCATGGTTTGATTTAACACTTTGGTAATTTTTCTAGACCCAATTTGTTTGTGTTTAAATGAGCACAGTTGTTGGGTCCTCATGCTAACCAAGGTCAATTTTTGGGTGATATACACTATTGAATGAATGATAGGTGATCCATTCTGGTGGTGTGGGGAGAAGGGATATTCTCTGGGGGCTTTTTATTGGTGGCAGTCATGTTCTAACCCTAATCCTAATTTGGAATGGGTGACTTAAACATGCGGGTCCAAGATCCTACTATGGTTCTGAGGCGGTTAGCATTAAACTATTAGTAATTTTGACTGGCTTGCTAGAAAAATAAAGTTTGTTTTTTAGCGCGTCCTTGTACTTTCCATGAATCAGGTTGTGCCATTGTCTGGCATTCATAGATTCTTATGTGCCTTTGTCCCACCCACCCCATTCCGCGTGTGCAAAAATCAGTAAATAAATAAATAAAAATATAGAGGACACAGTTGAGTCACTTGCTACTCCTTAGTAGTAGCTTTCTGGATGTCTGATTATTCATGTTGTTGTCCCATTCTTTGGTGCCCTTCCCCCCAAACCTCGAATGTTGTTTTTGTGATGTTTATAGATAGGTCTATGTAGGCAGCAGAGGAAATTCTAATTTCTCTGCTGTTACATGTTTGGAGAAGGTTATGACACCAGCTAGATTTCATCGTTACTTTGCCTTTGACGATGATAACAATTATTTCTATGGCGATGATGATGATGATGATGATGATGATGATGATGATGATAATGATGATGATGACGACGACGATGATGATGACGATGACGATGACGATGCTGAAGATGGTGATGATGAGGACGACGACGACGACAATGGTGATGATGATGATGACGATTACAATGACAACATTGATGATGATGATGGTGGTGGTGGTGGTGGTGGCATTGATGGTGTTGGTGATGACCATGACGATGATGGGGATGATGATTTTGTTGGTGATTTTTGTGATGCTATTGATGATTTGTGATTTTTCACTTTCTGTTTCCAGAAACCAAAGGCAATGGACAGGATGTACCGCTTGGCTTCACCCCAGGACCTGATGATACAGCTATTTTCATTGCAAAGGCAACTAAGGACAACTCGGGAGGAGCACGGTGCTGCAAGCTTGGCTGAGAACTTGGTCGGAGATCAGGAACTTTTCGATCTCATAATGACATTTAATGCCAACAGTGATGTTTCCTCTGATGATGGAGATACATCCAGCAGTGCTGAAGATCCATGTAGCTGAATGACGTTGAGGTGACCTTTCTCCCAATAAAAATGATGGTAATTGTCTATAATGTAGGGATTAAATTCAACCTGTTTGGAGTGGGGGATCTTGCTATACAAGTTACTTTGATTCATGATTTTTCTTCTTGTTTCTATTTTTTTCCCTTATTTATTTTTTAATTATTTTGGTAAGTTATGGTTAAATCTTCTTGCCATTTCCATTTGTACATATGATGAGATGATGTCCCTGGCTGATACAATTAAGCTTGCATCATATAATGTGCCCCCTTTTGGTAGTTTACGAAGAGTTTGAACTGTAAATGTCCATATTCCGAAAACAACTGGCCAAAAACCCTAAAAAATGATGATGGAGATGGAGGGTAAAGAGAGACCATGGTTTGCTCATAATAATAAGATACAGTAATATGATATGCTCTCTTCTCAAAGCCAATGGACAGCTCATTTTAAAGGTTGAGTTCGTAGCCAACTAGGCTATTATCGAGATTACAATTGTGTTTAGGGGCCAAAGCTAGTCTTTCTATAGTAACATGATTGCAGGATTCATAGTTATTTATACCTTCCAGGTTGGTTTCTTCCCTAGGTTCTTCCTCTAGGGTGCTTCTTCCATGTCAAAGTGCAACCTGTTGTAGTACTTCAGTTCATTTTAGCTTCTGGTAGCTGTTTTTCCAGGTTTCTGCTAGAGCTTTCGAGGAATAAGATTTGCTTACTGAGCAGTATAAGGATTAGGAAGAAGCTTCTCCTTTTACATGTAGTAGTAGACCATACAAATATTTGGAACTAGGCCTCGATGCAGTTGCTGTTGCTGGTTGGCTGACTTGAAATAGGAGGAACAGCCCTTATCATAGTACTCTGAATGAAGGCGATCATCTGCACATCAATTTTTGACTCATGAAACTGAATCCATGAAACATAAGATACAACAGAAATGTAAATTTGTCGATATTTGACTTGATAGAAATGCCAACTCTTGATAGATCAAGGCTCAATCAAGCTTATAAATGTTTGGATTCAAGTTGCGTCATGTTCTATTATCCAAATTCTGCACTCTTGACTTACAGTTGTGCTGCAAATGTTAAATATTTCTGATTGGTTAAAAGTTTGTAATCATTTTTCCATATGAGTTGGTGGTTAGTAATAGAAGTGACTCTTTCAACTTTCACTTTTCATATGAAACTATGTTACAAAAGTTGTAAGGTAAGTGCTCTTACCGAAGCAAATCCAATGCACATGATACTGAAACCAGGGAAATAAAATGGTGCTCCTTGAGATAAGAATAGAGCTGGAAGACAAGATCGATGAATCGTTAGTTTAGAACCCTACCTTTCTTCCTCCAAAGTATAAAAGACAAATGGGGTTCTTATCAACTCTCAGATTACCTGTTAGAGGACTAAAGATCAAGGGAGAAATGATCTGGGCTGAGGAACTTATGCCTGATATACAGCCTTGAGCCTTCCCCTGATACCGAAATAAACTTCAATATACAATTAGATGGGTTATTTAGTCATAAGCTTGATGCCCTTTTGAGAAACGTACCTGGTCATTGGGGCCTACTTGCTTCGATGCGATGCTTCGTACCTGCAAGAATGCAGTGTCTTTGATTAGTGATTTGTGATGGACTTAGGTATTTGATAAGCATTTGTGCAATGTACTAGCGGTTCCAGGAGGAGACAGAGCTCAGAACTCACACAAGGGTTAGCAAATACTGCAAAAGCAGCCAACGCAGCAATGGCATATGGGACCTGCAATGTAGTTTTAAAATATGGATATCATCATACTTCTTGAAGGGTAGGAGGAGCTTGGTGATGCAGTAGGAAAAGGTATTGCAATGGATTACCCAGAATGACCAAGCTATGCTGTTGAGAAATATCTGCATGATTCCCGGAAACCAAACATCATATACTCAGTTTATAGACGGTCATACATGGAAAACATGAAGAAGATGAGAGGAGGTTTATACGTTTGTGCATCCCATGAAGAGCCCTATAGAGAGCAACTTCTCTTCTGATACTCGAGGTGCCAACAAGGGCATGAAAAGCAGCTGCAGAGACCACAAATGATGATGATTTTTTGAGAAAGAGGAGTCTATGAAACTGAAATGAAAGAAATCAAGGGTGATAGTAGAAAATATACTTGTGAAATGGTCCCCATGACCCCGACGATTAGCATTATGTCTGCAAACTGGTCTTTGTTGAAGTGAAACCGAGCCTTCAAGAAGTACTACAATGGCCAAAAATTTCCAACTTATTAGGACCAGAAGGGTCAAATTCAGAAGCACTTGACGTTAAGAATATCAATAGGGTATTTCCCAAGCCGAAGTCATAATATTTAGAAGGCAAAGAAATTCTTATTGAGCTTGAAAAGAGCTTTTGATTTGATCATAATACGATATTAACTCAAATTGATCGTTTTAAAAAGGTACACTATGTTGCAAGTATAGAAGAAAACATACCCAACAGGAATTAAACAAAGTTATTATCATTTCCCATCTACCACACAATGGAGGAAGAAGAGTACCAACAGTGAGGCCTGGAGGCCACCCTCTGCAAGACCGTTGAAGAAGACGACAACTGCAGCCTGTGAAAATGCCGCCCTGTGACAAAAGGTTTTGCGAAGTATCTAGTATGTCAAAACATATAGAGAACAAGAAAACTGAGACTGATCACTTGGGATCATTCATCTCTTAATACTAAATGGACTTGGATTTGGAAAGCCAATGATCATGAAAAACCTAATATTTCATGCAAAAAATGAGAAGGAAAAAGCCTCAAGTACCTGCACTTCAACAAGCTGATCAGGTCTCCAATAGATGGAATTTTCTTGAAGGTCTGTATCTTCTCCGATGAGTTGCCGTCGTCGGGACTCATACCCGGTTCCTTTTTCAATAATGCCTGTGAAGAATCGCCTTTGGGGAAAGTCTCCTTGAGGAAAACTCTCATGTAAATGGTTGCAATCATCGATACAAGGGTGGCAACCTGACTCAAAAATACGGAAGGAACATGACAAACCAACTCACTGACAAGGAAGGAAACAAGAGAAGATCTAGACTGTATGAGAACAAGAACCTGAAAGGTGGAGGCAGTGGAGAGGAAGCGGGCGGCTAGGGTTCCACAGACAAAGGCAGCAGATGCTACCCCAGATAGAACTCCGAAAGCTGAGGCTCGTTGGCCTTCTGAAATGTTGTCTGCCTGAGAAGAAAGAAAGAAAGAGAAAGAAAGAGAGAAAAATGTAATGGCAAATGTATAGAGTTCAAAGCTAATATTACAAGCTGATGGGTTGTTGTTTAAGATCATTTACCACATATGCGAGAGCAAGGCAGTTTATACTGCCTTCACCAACCATGGCAGTAAGAGTCCTGATCACAAAGTATGCGTAGAAGGAGGTGGTAGTCCTGCTATATGCCAATATAGCTGTAAAAAGGTACTTCTATTAGTATAACCATGTAATCTCTCCTCTCAAAACAAACGGGAAATGGGGTTTTGTGGCTGTTTTTTAGATGAGATGACTCAATCATTTTTTCTGACAAGTACTATTAGAGGTAGATTACAGGTTGGAATTCTTTAGTTATATGTTGGGGCAGGAAGGAATTTTCAGACATATAACAATGTTGCTCCTTATGAATGTGATGACTGTAAATGACCACATGATGATTGTGTATGGGCAAAGATGATTAGGTCTCATTATCAGCCTCAGGATGGATCAAGACCCAAGTTGGGCGCATTGTGGAGAGTAAGTCCCACTATGTACCTCTGGCTGGTTAAGCCTCGAGATGAATACTTCCTATTTGAATTATACAGAGGCAGTCCTTGATTGTAACACTTTGTATTTCCAGCTTTTTTTCTACACTACCAACCCGACGGCCCGTGCTTCCATGGACCACAGAGGCACAAGGTGACAATGAAGCCACTGAGAATTGAAAAAAGGAAAAGACAAATAGGAAGTAAAGAGTATTAGCCAAACCACCCCCCGCCGCCCCACCCCCCTAAGAAAAATCAAAAGATACTTGATCAGGTCAAAGCACTCGTTTAAAGAATCGAGTCTTTAGTCTTTCCAGTGCTTTTCTCTACACTAGCAACCCAATAGTCCATGCCTCCAGGGTCCACAGAACCACAAAGTGAAGGTGAAGTAACTGGGAATTGGAAAAGGGGAAAGACAAATGCCTAACTAGAGCTAGGAGCCTAGGAATGAATAGTACTAGCCAAGAAGATTATCTGAAAGCGAAAGAGGAAAAATCTACTGTGTATGCCATATGGTTTCCCATTGCTCTTCTTCAGAAACGGGACCATTAATTGAGCATAATGTGAATTATATATTTGGCTACGACTTAAAAGTTACAATCAGTTTTATTATTAAGTAAAAATATTTTTAATTCCAAATTACCATTTTACCCTCTGCCCTATGGACCTTCTCAGATCCATGATTGTGACCTCAATGGCTCTCCACACGAGAACTGCTCCACGCCTCCTTGACCCAAGAATCACCATGGTCGGTTTTAAATTATTTTGAAATTTTAAAGTAAAAAATAAGTAATAAGTTTTAAGTAAATAACTTAAAATAACAATTTAACTCAGTAGATTCGTAACATCGTATACAACCAAGTCCCAAATACGAATGTTAAGAGGCAAAACTATACTTCCAAAGTCCTAAAATTGAACACCACTGAGGTCCCATGATTCAAAATGCTATGATTTTAGGTGCAATAATGCTTAGTTTGAAATAGAAATAGTTTTAACTCAGTGGATACTAGGGGTCAACCACAAAGCTACTAAAAACCTTATGGACGCTTTGCTTTGGCTCCACACAATATTGCAGGAGGAAGCATCAATCATTAAGCAAGAGATAATCTTCTTACCCAAGGGAATAATGGAGAGGGCCATTGGAATTGTGAGCAGAGCCTTCCTTCCATATTCATCGGACAAATTCCCAATTACAGGTGTCATCACAACGGTTCCCAGTCCTATAATCTGCAATATTCGTATCAGATTTTGTTGTCTTCATGATCATTGTAAAAAAAGAGAAAAAACTCTTAAGTTTCATATGGAAAGTTGAAGTTAAGCTTGGCGGAAGGAAAATTCAACCAACAGAAGCATATATCAGTCCAAAGCTTTTAATTGTTGCTTGTCTTTCTCAAAATTTGCTTTTGTTTTTTTCCCAGAATTTCTTCTCAAATATCTGTCGGGTTCCTCTCATGATGGAGGAAAAAAAAAATGGGATGTGTTTGGATGGCTATGAACACCCAATTTAGTAGGTCTGAAAGTTAGGTAGAGAATCCCGACACTTGGGCCTGACTCCCGAGTGTATCAAGTTTGCCCACGCGTCCGGGAGAGATAATAAAAATGAGGAAATGAAAAAAACCCAAAAAAGAAAAAAAAAAAAAAAATCTAAGTATGGCTTGTTTGGTTAGTGGGAAAATTTCTCTTTTCCTTTTTCTCTCATTTTCTTCCATGGACTCGAACCAAGAAGCATAAAACTTAAGAAAAAACACACAAAAGAGAATAAAAAACAGAGGAAGAAAAAGGAAATCAGAAAACACAAAATCACACTGAAATTAGTATATGTATACACACATACCGCTTGCTGGAAACCAGAGAGGTAAATGGCGAGAGAGCATTCGTCTTTACCGGGGCAGAGCGCAGACATGGTGACGTCAGTAATGGCCGGAACCACTATGAAGGCGGAGAAACTCCCCAGCAAAACCGTCACGAAGAGGTGTGTCAGGCCTGCCAACTTCTCCATCGCCCCTCACCCACAAAGCCTCTTCTGCTTCTTCTTCTTCTTCCTTTATGCTATAATTTGGAGAATGAGTACACGTATATCCCTTTAGACTTTTTTCTTTTTCTTTTTTTTTTTTTCTTTTTTCACCTTTAAATTAGATCCGAAGTTCCTCTCGCACTTTGAGAGAACCGACAAAATAACTTCGACGCCGAGAGTACGTAGCTTCCAAGTTCTTTCCAGGGGTAAATGCTTTCACTTGCTTTCTACAGTAGTTTGTTTTAGAAACAAAAGAAGGTAATGGAGATTATTAGCTGTCTGGTAGTGTTGTTGTTTGAAGTGCTTTTTTCCAAAAGCGCTTTTACGAGAGGATGTTTATCTAGAAAATGGTACAAGTAATTTTTTATATTTTTTAAATTTTATTAAATATTTCACGTGCTTTTTACAATAATTTTAAAAAATATTTATTTAAATTTTTTTATTTTTTAAATATTAAAAAAACTATAAACAGTTGTAAAATCATTTTTAAACATAGGTCTATTTGATAACTTTTTTCAAAAATAATTCTAAAAATTAATTTTTCAAAATAATTTTTAAAAACTGTTATTTAATTTTTATATAACAAATATTTATTTGAAAACCTAAAATATTTTAACATATTTTTAAATATATTTTAAAAATAATTTTTATATTCTGTATTTTATTTTTAATTGTTTTATATATTTATATAATTATTTCTTAAAACATGTTGTCTAAAAACAGTTGGGTTTTGTTTTTAAGAATTAAAATAAAAAATATTATTTGTTTATTAAACATATTTTTTGTTTTAAAGAACAAAAATTTTAAATCGGATCCTGGACCCTGTGAGGTGTGGTTTTTAGCATATGGTAAGGGAGTAAATGTGAATGTTGAGAGTGAAAGTCAAACCAGTCGGTGAATTTTGAGAGTGAAAGTCAAACCAAAGAAGGGTGTGGATGAAGTGATCCTTTCTCTCCTTTATCAGTAACGTATACGATATTACGTCGATTTGATTTCTCGATTAGACTTATTTTTATAATATAAGATATAATGTATATGATTTTACGTCGATTTGATTTCTCAATTAGACATATTTTTATAATATAAGATATTTTGTAAAAGATGATTGGATTTGGACTTCTCGTATAGGAGATGATAATTCGTTATTTTTATATAAAAAATGTTCATCAAAGTAATACGTAAACACTACAATAACTTCTATACAAAGAATTTTTTATTATACTATAGAAAATAAAATAAAATATGCCAATAAAAATACAAAAATAATTTGAAAAATGATTTTTTTTTAATATTAAGTAATTTTTATTAATACAAAAATAAAGATAGTACTATAGTATTGTGGGTGAATAGGGTAAAGTAATTTTTAATTAGCATATAGTGTGTGTGGTTTTTTTTTTTTTTTTTTTAATTTGTAAAAATCATATCTTTTTATGTATGTCATTGCTAAAATTAGGTGTTTTGTTTATATTCAAATGCAAATTGAATTTTTGATAATTTTTTTCTAATTGGATTATTATTAATAAAAATTTTGTATATTAAAAGTGTTTCGAATAAAAATCATTCATAAATGTATTAAAAAATATGTTTGATAATAATTTTAGAAAACATTTTTTATTTTTAATATTTGAAAATTGTAAATTTTGAAATGTTAAAAAAATTAAAAGTATTTCTTAAAATCATTACCTGATCGATTAGAATAATTTAAAAGTATTTTGTAAATAGCATGTTTAACATAAAAAAAAAAAATGTTTTTGAAAAGAAAATTAGATATTTGGCCAAAATTAAGAAACATTTAAAACAAATTTGCTTGTAATGTTTTCGATGATTTTACAAGAATATTTTAAAAATAATTATTATAATATATTATAAAAAATATTAAGTTTTTATTTTTAAAATATTAAAACGTGTAGATATTATCTGCTCTAATTTTAATAAATCTTCATTAATTTATAACACGTTTACAAGATTAAAAAGAATTTATACGTATAAATCTTATAAATTTTTTACCAGATATCCAAAATAAAATTTTCAAATATTTTCTCAATTAAAAAATGTTTTCTTGCCGCACATTTAGGATCATCAAGCCTCAATTTTCTTCCAAATCCGTAGGGCCAAGAACTTTTGACTTTATCTTGTAAATAAACCACTACTTTTAGCGACAATGGAGCTCTGCACAAGGCCCTTGAATAATGGAGATGGACCCACACTATCACTTTGGCTCATAATAATACAACATATATATATATATATATATATATATATATGCAACCATGTTGGGTTAAGCTATGCTTAAAAGTCAATTTAAATAATAATTCATCACCTTAAATTCTTAAATTAGGGTTTGATGAGTATGTTAATTATCCAATAATTAATTAATTCCAACACTTCAAATTATAATCTTAAATTTTTGTTATATTTATTAAGTAAAGAATTTTTTTTTTCTCATATTTAATTATGATTAAAATATGAAAAAGAAATAAATATATATAAAATTAGTGAAATATTTATATATTTTTAAGAAAAATAAATGAAATGAAATAAAATTTTAAAAATATATAAAATAATTTATTTATTTTATTTTATTTTTTATTTTCTTTCTTTAATATTGTTCCACAATAAAACATAGGGTTAATCACTTCATCCAATGATGCAGTTAAATTATAGCTTTTGTTAATTTATGTTATTTTATTTTTGGTTAGATTAGGGATGACAATATGTTGGGTTGCAATGGGTCCCAATCTTGTCTCCACCTAGTTTATTAAAAATAATTCTCATTCCCACCCACTAAAAAACTTAAACATCACATGCAAATTTCTTATACCCACTCCATCTTATCTGGTTTAAAATATTTATATATTTTAATTATATTAAAATAAATATATTTTATAAATAATTAAAATATTATATTTTTTAAAATTTATTTTATCAAAAAGTAAAATTTTATTTTATATATATTAACAATAGAAAATAAAAATTAAATTAAATTAATTTTATATAATAAGGGTGGGGTAGAGCAAGAGTCAAGGCAAGGCAGGGCAATACCCAAACTCATCATGAAATTGTCTTAGTTTTAAAAAAATTCTTAAACCCATCCTTAACATGTTTATTTAAATTTCAAATTTAGTTCCATTAGGATAAGATGATATAGGTAACCAAATAGTGAAATTTTTATGAGCCAAATACCAACATTTTCCCTTTGTCACGATCAATATTACAACTGCTTTAAGCTATTTAATTGAAGTCATTAGAATAATAAAGAACCCCAAATTATGAGTTCTTTTTTTAGGAATTATTCTTTCAAAAATTTGATTTGATTTAATTTAAAATTAGGAAATTTTAATTTTAATTTTTTCGTGACAGACAATTGGTACTTATTTTATTTTAATTGCATTTTTTAATGTTAAGAAACATCCATCAAAACAATAAAAAGTAATGAATAATAAATAATACAAAATTAGAAGTAAGATATATGCATGACCATGACCTTTTTTTTTATTATTATAACCACACTCTCTACTCAATATTGTTTGGTTCATGGTTACAATAATGCACACGCCATCCACTAGCTAGTCTTGATTTTGCTTTTTATTGGGTTTATACCCTCAAAAAAACATCGATAGTGCGTTGTGAAGGCCCTCCATATATGACTTTTTCTCATTCATTTCCTGAGTGATGTGAGACACTACAATTTTTTTTTTCTAAGTTTAGAAAAGAAAAGATTATTCAAAATTACAAGATCCGATGATCTTTGAAGCTTATGATATTGTGTCATTGAAAAATGTTAAGGGCATCTTTGTACTTTTAAGAGCATCCTACATTATACCTTTGAACCCCACCTCGGGTGTGACCTTTTAATTTAATTCCAGGCATGCTATCTTTTATAAGTTAGTCCCACATGTTTTATTTTATTTTTATTTTATAAAAAGACTAATTTTACAATAAAAATTTGTCAAAAATAATATAAATAATAAACCCTAAATTATATTTAGATAGAAGAAACAAATGTCGGTGTCAATTTATAAATAGTTTTCGGTTGATGGCTAAGTTTGGGAGAAGAAAATTTTGTCTTATGATTTGTTAAAAAACGGAAAAATGAGAAAAGAAGAAGAAGAATGAACAGAAAAAATGAGAAGGTTATTTTAAATTTTTTAGTATATCGGAAATATACAAATGACTTAATATAAATTATATTAAGGTGGATGTGTAAATTGAGCATATACTTATATATATATATTAGGTGGTAATTAGAATGTATTTAGTAATGATTTTAGGAATTTTTTTTTAATATTTTGTAATACTTGAAAGATAAAAATTTTCAAGTATTAGAAAGATTAGAAATATTTCGTAAAATTATAAACAAACACGCTCTAAGATAATGATTTTTAGAAGTGTTTGTAGTATTTCTATCGCTTAAAATTTTTATATTTTAAGTATTAAAAATATTAAAAATACTTCTTAAATTCACTATCAAATGTATTTTTTGAGCCCGTTTGATGGTGAATTTAGAAAACGTTTTTAATATTTTTAATACTTGAAAATTTTTATCATTCAAATGTTAAAAATGTTTTAAATACTTTTTAGAATCACTTATAAACGTACTTTACAATGTGTTTGTTAGTGATTCTTGAAATCGTTTTTAGCATTTAAAATTTTTTATTTTTAAATATTAAAAATACTTCCTAAAATCACTGTAAAACATATTCTTAAAATATGTTTGATAATAATTTTAAAAAATATTTTTAGTATTTCTAACAATTGAAAAGTTTTAGAAACACTTTTTAAAATCACTAAATATCTTTGGAAGTATTCTAAAAAAAGGTTTTTAGTCTTTCTATAGTTTGAAACATAAAAATTATCAAGTCTTGATAAAATATAGAAACACTTAGTTGTAGAACACACTCTTAACCCCATTCCAAATTACTCTGGACTTAAAAAGGAATGTTTTTTTCACTATTATAATTTATAAGTCACATTTTCCTTTAAAAAAATTAATTTGTTCTTTTGGTCACGTGTCAAAATCTGAATGGACCAATCCCAAAGTACCCAAATAAAAACTAACCTGGCTGTCACTCTCGCATTGCCCGCTCTTCACTATGGACTCTTTGGCTCTGTTTTGTACAGCTTCTCTTGTCGCCGGCGGTGTGTACTGGTTCGTCTTCCTCCTTGGCGCTGCCGAGCGTAAAGGCAAACGAGCCGTACACCTCTCTGGCGGCTCCATCTCCGGAGACAAAGTCCGGGATAATTACAAGCAATACTGGTCATTCTTCCGCCGTCCTAAGGAGATCGAGACCGCCGATAAAGTTCCGGCGTTCGTCGACACTTTCTACAACCTCGTCACTGACATTTATGAGTGGGGCTGGGGCCAGTCGTTCCACTTCTCGCCGTCCGTGGCCGGGAAGTCGCACCGAGATGCCACGCGCGTCCACGAAGAGATGGCTGCAGATCTACTCGGAATCCGAGCTGGAGATCGGGTACTCGACGCAGGATGCGGCGTCGGCGGGCCGATGCGAGCCATCGCGAGGCACTCCGGTGCTAATGTAGTTGGAATCACGATCAATGAGTACCAGGTGAACCGCGCTCACTTACACAACAAGAAAGCTGGTCTCGAATCGCAATGCGAGGTGGTATGCGGTAACTTTCTCGAAATGCCGTTCCCGGATAACTCTTTCGACGGCGCCTACTCGATCGAAGCGACGTGCCACGCGCCGAAGCTCGAAGAGGTTTACAGCGAGATTTTTAGGGTTTTGAAGCCTGGGTCAATGTATGTCTCATATGAATGGGTAACTACTGAATTGTACAGAGAAGATGATGCAGAGCATGTGGAGATCATACAGGGAATTGAGAGGGGTGATGCATTGCCTGGACTAAGGAGTTACAGAGACATTGTAGAAATTGCGCGAAAAGTCGGGTTTGAGGTGGTGAAAGAGAAGGATTTGGCGAAGCCTCCGGCAGGGCCGTGGTGGGCTAGGTTGAAGATGGGGAGAATTGCGTATTGGAGGAACCATATACTGGTAACAGTGCTGGGTTGGTTGGGGATTGCTCCGAAAGGGGTTGTTGATGTGCATGAGATGCTGTTCAAGACTGCTGATTATTTGACTAGAGGTGGAGAGACTGGGATTTTCACTCCTATGCACATGATCCTCTGTAGAAAACCCGAATCATAGTGTGCCTATTCGAGTTGGGCATCACGGAGGTGCTCTTCGATGTGCTTTCCCTCTATTTCATTGGTTCATTGTTGTTGCAATTTGGCTTTGGTCATCATTGTTTTAAGTTTTTACTTGTGATTTATTTTTCGTTTAGTAATTGCGGTAGGTATGTGTGTTAGGGAGGGTTTTGGGCATTGAAGTAGTTGGGTTCATCTCTAATTATAGAAAGGTACTTCGGAATTGTCCTCTAACCTATCTAATAAATTCAATTGATTTGGTCAATTTCTTTTGTGTTTTAGACTTTGATGTTCAATTGCATTTAAAATGTAAAGTGATTGGAATGCTAGATTTGAGAATGTTTGAGAGAGGACATTCTCAGAATTAGAATGCAGGCCAACATTGTACTTCAATTAATTAACTGGAGCTGTTTTATGCTTTATCTTTGATGTGTCTGTGATTTGGTTGGGAAGTTTGTGTTTGGTTGCTCAACCTGTAAGGTTGCTCTGAGGAAAGGTCGTACATATGACTCTGCATGCAGCTGTGTAGACTGCAGTTTTGGTATCAAATTGAAAATGTTAAGAAGACATAGCTAGTGATTTAGCTAGCTGTATGAGATACCTCTCTTGTATGGGAACCATGTGAGGGCCACTTGTGACCCATGTGTGCCTTAGATGTCTGAGGCAGCCAGCAAGGACATGGAGAGGTGGATTTGGTGTATTGGTTAAATGCTAAAGAATCAACAATTGAATAATACCCTTGATAGAAGAAGTGGGAATATGGTCTCGAAGAAGAACATTTGGTTCATTACCATTGAAAAACCTTAGAAGCTTTAATGAGAAGTTGTGCCATATGGCCATGAGGCATAAGGAAAACATTAAAAAGGACTAAAAGAAAAAGAAAAAGTAAAAAAAGAATAACTCTAGAAGTTTTTTTTGACATTTTATTTGTGATTATGCAACTTCAAATGAGAATCCATCTACTTATCATGAACCTATCATTATTTGTGATTACGCAATTTCAGTGCTTTGTGTGTTATGCTACTTTTTTCCAGTGTAGAGGTAAATAATTAGTTTTCTTGGAATGGAGGTAAATAATCAGTGTGCAATAGAAGAATAGTTGAAGGTTCTGACTTTTGAGTGATCTTTGTGGGCAGTTAAAGACTCTAAAGTCTTTTTGCTTAAGCTGTTTTGGGACAGAAATCAACTGCTGCTTACTTGATTTTGTAGATAGTTTAAGCATGATGCAACCATAGTTGTTGTTGTTGATGGTTTATCTATCAAAAAAAGTAGTTGCTGTTGATGGTTGGCTATCAAAAAAGAGGTAGTTGTTGTTGGTTCTTTTTTGGCCTGGTGCGATTTGTATACCTCCCATACATTGTATCCTTTTGCCTACAAAAAAAATGACTTAATAATGCAAATTTTTGGTTTATGTTCTATGCCTATTCTTTGATGTGCCAAGATAGGTTTTAGCCTGTACATTGTAGCTTCTCTTAGATTAGACTATATTGTAGCTTTCCTTAGATTATACCATACAGTAATATGTGATATAATTTTTATAGCGTGGATGCTTTTGTTCAAGGGTTATTATATTCTTTGCAGATCTCCATGCTAAAGTTCAATGGAGAGGTACATCATATGATGACATCCATTAAAACTTGAGAGCATAGCCTTATAGATTAGTCACATGGGGCCCTAACTTTCCTGTTTCTGTTTTTATTTTCTGGGATAAAAGTGAGATCTTTACTCTGTTTTTTTTTACTCATTGTGGAAGACACTTCACCATTTTCTTCATAATTCTGACAAGACAGAGTTCTATTGGTGAAATTGATTCAGTGGTCCAAGAAAGGTCAGGTTAATGAATGGAGATATATCTAAAATGTGTGGTCCATAAATCTTCCTTCTTAGGCAGTAAAAATACCTTTAAATCTGATGATAACATGTAACGTTGTAGAAGCAAGCAGTTTTCTCTGTGGGCTGCTGATGTGGTCTGGCTCATATGGATAGTTGCAATTGCAGCTGAAGTTGCAATGGTAGCAGTGTAATGGTAGTGGGTTATGAGTCTTATGACCCATCTTAACTCAAAATAATACTTGAGAATTTTTAATCAACCAAATGTACTCATCATTTTTCCATATATTATATGTATTGATTGTTGCTTGACGCACTTGCAATCTATTGTTTGATTGTCCCAATTATGCTGCGTGACAGACACTTTAAAATTTGATACCAACTAAAAATCTGCTATGTTGTGTTTAGTGCCCGTTTGTTTTATATATACTATGTGGGTCAAGTTGTGTTTAGTACCTTTTTTTTTATATGTATACTGTCAAAGTACTGTACATTATCTTTTTGTTCGGCAGTAATAACATTTTATAAACAAGCACCAAGAAAACAGGGCATTAAGGTAAACAGAAGTTCACAGTACTTTACATAAAATAGGGATGTATTGATGTAAAACCTTTTTATGCTTTGTCTCACAGGTAGAAGTAATAAGGAAAGAAAGTAAAACAACAAAACTTAGAATCTTAGAACAGTTTGCTCTGACTCCAACCAATTAAAGGATCTGTAAGTTCTTTTTCTCATCCAGTTGCTCTCTCTTGTCAGTGATCAGATGGAGCACTAGGGGGGATCCATTTGGGCATGGATTTTAAAACCCTTTTTACTTAAGATACAGCACCAGAAGACATTTCCTTCACTAAAACGAGATGTCAATCCAAGTCCCTTCCTACTTTGTATATAGAACTGTTGTCATGTGACTTGTACTATCTAACTTTAGAGCCATGTAAAGCTGCTATTATTTTAAGCTGGAAACTAATGCAAGCTGGTAATTACAGACATTGGCTGGCTAAATCGAATTCTTTTCTCATTCCCTTTTGAATAAACAAAAGCCAGATTCAACAAAAAGTGACTGGAGAATAATTGACCAGCACAGATATCTGTTTCTTTACTTCCAATACCAATAAGATGTTTAACTTTGAATAAGAAACTGGGGGACATATGCCTTGCCATAAGCATATGACTTGGTTGTTTTGGCTGTCTCCCATTACTATCCATCTGATCAAGAAAAAGTCCATTCCATTGTTTTACTGTCTAGCATGTTCCTATTTGTTTCCTTTACAAAATTTTCCGTACAGATTACAGCCCACCCCGCACCTAAAAGGCAACCACTACTGCTAATGATACTGGTTTTGAATCTCCTCCATGTCATGCCTCTAAGTTCATCTCCAATTAAGGATTAGGGGGTTTCTGCATCATTTGAAGGAACCCCATTTCCTAAATGATCAAGAAATATTTGTGCACGATAAAATAATTCATCAATTCTGGTGAGATTTGATCTTTAAGGTTAGTGAATTTAATTTGATTTTGATTGATATGACACGTTATGGGGTTGAGACGATATTGTGGCTGGTTTTGTTCCACCTTATGTTGCAGGGGTTCTGGTATGAGTGTTGGATGTGGGTATGTGTCTAAGTGTCTAATCCCTTTTACACCTCAAATTTTAGGATAGGGGTGCTTGGCTAAAAAGGATCTAAAAAATGAGTATGGATGTTGTGATACGACATAATGAAGGAAAAATCAATTAAAAATAATGTGGAAGTGAAGATATCCTTTTTAAAAGATCATATCTTTTCCCTCTAATCCTTTTTTTCCCATCTTATCTTTAAATTCTTATAAAAATTCACTTGTAACTAACTTTTTTGTCTTCTCTAGTGTAATTATTACTAAGAAAATTGAAAGAATAAAAGGATATCAATGAAAAAATCAAAAGTATTTGACAAGGATCTTATACTCAGAACCATGTACAAGTACGGTGGGTAAAATTGAAGGATTTGGTTCTATAAAAAAATAAAATTGAAGGATCCTAGGTTCCACCTAATATACTAGTCTAAGAATCAAAATGGTTGATGAGCTCAATTAGGTGAATTGCATATTATTTTTTAGAATCATTCTTTAGAGAGGAGAAACAAACTAATCAAACCTTCATAAAAAAATTCAAAAATTTTCCCTAGAAGAAAATTGGACCAATATAGGAAGATCATAATCCCTCCATCTACATCATAAGGTATGGCAAAAGTATATGAGACTGATAAACGCGTCTTGATTTGAATAAGCATAAGCTGACAAGATATTGGGTTGGTGCTGACATGGATAGATGCATTGACCCCTTAATTAAAGCTTAAACTTTTGGTAGTAGTTCAAAGCGACACTATCCTAGTGAGGCAAGGCCCGTCTCAAGAGAACAGCCTTTAAGAAAGAGTAGAGTTTCTGCAACCCCTTTCCAAGTTCTAAATATAAAATGGAATATATGCATAGATTTTGTCTCCGTGTGGAGACTTCAAAGAAAAGCTTTGAAAGACTTGTGAAATGATCCTTTGTCTTCACTTGGGCAAAGTACAAAACTTGAAGCACTTCACAGAATATTCCTTTTTTCAAGAGCAATAGTCTTTGAATCAATCCCGATCAGTAGATTTGAGGGAGTATGCAGGCACAAACTCAATCAAGAAAGCTTCAACTCAACTCATCCATGGCAAGATGGTCTCAACTCCCCAAAGACCTCCTTCTCCTAGTTGCCCAGCGCCTGAATACCCATTTCGATCTCCTCTGTCTCCGATCAGTCTGCTCCTCCTGGCATGCTTGTGTCCCCTCCAGACCCCATCCACTCCCTTCCCGTTTCCCAATCCTTCCCACCAATGGAACCTCCTGGGGTTTATATCTTTCTAGGCGCACAATTCTGTGTCTTGGATTACCTGAATCTCACTGCCAACCCACCATCGGCTCCTGGCTGATCAAAGTTGAAGAAGATGTCCCTGATATGGCACACCTGGTGAACCCACTCTCCACATTTCAATTCAAACATCTTCCACCAAATTTCCCAAAAACTTTTGACTTTTCCAGGTTTCGGGTCTCTGAATTAGGGCAAGAGTATGTCCTTCAGTACATGAATCATCGCCCATCTGGAGAGGCTGATGAGGGGAGCTTGCACAAGGGTAAGGTTGCTTTCTATAGCACCAGCAATGGTGAAGATTTTGTAATGCTTACAATTCATGTGTCTGGAAAATTGGCCATGTTTAGGCATGGAAACAAAAGGTTGAAAACAATTGATGATATGCCATCTTGTGATGATTTGATATTCTTTAATGGAGAATTCTATGCCATTGATAACACTGGAAGGACTGTAGTTGTGGCCATTGGATCACCTCCAGTTCTAAGTTTGATCGCTGACTCAGTGATTGGTGGCAACAAGAAGAGCTTGGTTGAGTCCAATGGCGAATTGTTGATGGTCAACACATACTTTGATCAAGGGATTCATGGCATAATGAATAGAGCAGTCCGGTTTAAGGTTTTCAAGCTAAATCAAATTGGGCATATGTGGGTTGAGGTTGAAAACTTGGGTGATCGAATCCTGTTTTTGGGTGAGAAAAGTACATTCTCAGCTGTGGCTTCTGAATTTTGTGGGTGTGATGGGAACTGTATTTATTATACAAACAGCTTCTTCTTCCCAAATGACCAAGAAGATGATGCATATACAGGAATAGGTATATTCAACTTAGAGAATGGTAATTTGGGGCCTTTATCGAGTTTTCCCAATTATTCCAAGGTGATTTGGCCACCGCCAGCTTGGGTTTATATCGATAATATCGGAGATATATGATGCTCCTTTGCCTGGGAAATGTACTCTCTTGAATACGAAACATTGAATTTTGTTTACAGTGTTTGCCCATTGTGTCTGTTTGACACTGATATAGAAATTCGATATTGCTCCTGTTTGATACACCCTGTTTATCTAGAAACACTCCTAAGCTAGCTATTAAGATACTAGGATTTTTTATGCCTATATGATATGATCCAATTGCTTGTATCAACACAAACCATGAGGTTATACAGCATTCTTGTTTGTTATTACATGTATTGAACTTACCTTTGATCTCATATTCAGTATTCAAATTTTGCGCTTTGTTTGTAGAAAAATGAATGAGATTCACCTTTTGACGAAGTTTCTTTGTATTTCTCCTGTGAATATTCTGAGCAAATCTTAGAACTTGAGGACTATGTTAGAGGAAGTGAGCTGAACTCATATTTGGGTATTTATCTTATCACACACTTTACTATCTTTCTTAATCACTTGAAGTGAAACCTAACGTTAGATCAACACATAGCACGATCCAATAAGATATAGTGCTAGTGCCCCCAAAGGAAAAGGAAAGAAAATGATAACAAGGGTCTGCCTATAAAATCTGATGTGTGGATAACATGAAGTCATCAGAAGTTTGGT
The DNA here is from genome assembly GCF_004353265.1 of Vitis riparia. Lineage (NCBI taxonomy): Eukaryota > Viridiplantae > Streptophyta > Magnoliopsida > Vitales > Vitaceae > Vitis > Vitis riparia. Next base: position 1,919,272 of record NC_048433.1, on the reverse strand, counting down.
GGGAGGAGAAAGTGTAATGTGGATAACATGAATCACAAACCCAATAAGTGGATGTGATTTTTCATCCCCTCCTGCCCATTCAAATCCATTTTGCCCTTGTCCCTTGATTGCTTTATACTCTCAACTTCAACTACATTCCACCCACTCAACTCACACTTCTGTTGTTCTGGAGCCTTGCCTCCAAACAAATACATTCCCCACTCTTCCATGGCAACAACTGCTAACCTATTCTTTGAACCTCCTTCATCACTTTCAGTCTTTCTCAACAAAGATCCATCATCCTCCCCTTATTCCTCCATTCTCTGTATCAGTTCTAAGTTGAAAACTTCAGCAGCAAAATTCTGATCAAGGTACATTCCCTTGAAGTTGTGGAGTATGCTGCGTGCCATAGCTATCACAGTAGCAAGATCTACCCTTTCATGGTGTAGCTTAGTCGAACTTGCAACGATGTCCAGTTCCTCCTAGTAATGGGGGATGTATCAGACAAGACTAGAGAGCTTTGCAAGAGAGAAGATATTGAGAAAGTTCCACATTTTAGCTTTGATAAGAGCATGGAAAAGATCCATGAGGAAGGAATTGGCCCTGATGAACTTGTGGGAGATATATTATACTATGGCAACAATTATTCTACTGTGGCACAGCGGCACTGCAGAGAAGACGTGGAGAAGTTGATAGGAGATCATAAGGTCGACCATATGCTTGTAGTGCTTGATGTGGGCTTGAAACATTGTGGTCCTTGTGGTACATCCAACTGTGTTGAAGCTGTCAAGGCAGATAGCAGACGCAGTTGTTTTTGCAAGGATGAATGGCGATGAGAACAATAGCTGCATGCAGTTTTTGAGGGACTTGAATGTGGTTGAAGTTCCTACATTCTTGTTTATCAGAGATGGTGAAATGTGTGGAAGATACGTGGGTTCTGGTGAAGGTGAGCTTATTGTAGAGATCCTGAAATACCAAGGAGTTCAAGTCACATGAAGACAGATCAAAGATGCCCAGTGTAGCCATAGAAATTTAAGGGGTCAGTCATTTAAAGGAGTTGTGTGTGCTTCATTTGGTTGTTGTGATTTGAGATAGAGGCTTAGGTTTCATTGAAATCTGGGAAAAAAACAGGGGATATTGAAAGTAACTTGAGAATGAAATTTCCCTTGTTCTTTTCGGAGATTCTGTAAGGAGTTGTAATATGAAAGATGGTTCGAACAAAAGGTTCAGCTCCAGTCTGTTACGCTCTATCCCTTCAAAATCATGGCTTGGTGTTTGAAGAAACTGAGAGAGGTCCTTTCCATCAGGCCAACCGAGAGAGAAGCCTTAATCTTTAACCCACCATTGGCCCTGCAATTTGGCCTTCATTACTAGGAACTTGAAGTGGGAACACAACTTGGAATAGTACGGAGCAATGCTGCAGGCAGCTGAGCCTGAAATACCTCTGTGGAGTCACCTACTGCTGTGTCATACGTGGGACCTGGTCTTGGTGGTCATGCTTGGGTTTGGCCCAGATAAGCTTGATATATATTATTAATCCATTACCTAACAACTTAAAACTTAAACTTTTAGATCAACTAATACCTAACATAGTAGTAGAGTTGCCTTATGGGTGGTATAAGTCTTAATTCAAAGAGGTTGTCCAAGAGACAGGTGGCTAACGGTTAGAGCTTTTAGATCAATGGATTGCTAATGTCACTTTCTCAAAAGCATCTGGAACAATTGGGAGCTTATTTAATTTTCTCAATTTGTTCAGCCCAAAAAGGTTGCCCATGAGACAAATGGGTGCCTCTTAGGTCAATTGGTAGTTTATCAATGCAAAAGATCCTTTCTAGGACTTAGAGCTCACATCATAGCCTTGCTTCCCAGAGTAGTGTTGTTCTTGTTTCATTAAGATTACTTTAATGTTGTGTTTTTATGCTCTTTTCTTGGTGGGGGAATAGGTGAAAGGCATTCAAACATTAGGACTTAAATTCACAATAGTAGTCTTGGGACCTTACCACCTAAACCAAATGGCATCTCTATATGCATTTTTGGCATTTATATCTCTAATCCGAATCCATTTTGAATAAAAATATAATACATAAATATTCTTAATTTTATAAAAAAATAAAAATAATACATATGGTTTTGTAACTTATCAAAAATTCACATTTACGATTTGAAATGAAGTGCTCATTTATACCCAAAATTGCTCCATTTCAAACACAAACAAACATGAATATGTGTGAAAATACAAAAATTCATAGATATGGATCACAAATAAACAAATGGAGAATAAACCATATTCATACCCATTTGTTTTATATATGCTATTATATGGGTCACATTGTGTTTAGTGCCTTTTCTTATATGTATGTTGTGTGAGTTTAAAGTTCAAATGCATTTTATAAAGGATTAATTGATTAAAATATCCCAAATTTGTAAAACTGACATTCCCCATTTTTGAACTTGAAGAATAATCAATTTTTAACATAAATATCCTTTAATATTTTCATTATTTATATTTGTGTTTTAAAATAAATGGTTACTTCTGCAATAAAAAGATGAGGATAGTTTTGTCAAAAATGGTTATTTTTAAGGTTGAAAAAAGGTGAATGGTTAGTTTTTCAAAGTGGGGAAGATTTCATCCATTTTAATCGGTTATCCCATTTATAAACAAGCATCAAGAAAACATTTTTTTAGATGGTTCCACCCAATATACAAGTCTGAAAATCAAAATGGTTGATGAGGCTCAATCATGTGAATTGCATTTTATTTTTTAAAATCACTCTTTAGGTAGCAGAAACAAACTAATCAAACCTACATAAAAAATTCAAAAAATTTCCCTAGTAGAAAATTAGACCAATATAGGAGGATCATAAACCTCCACCACCTACATCATAAGATATGACAAAAGTATATTAGATTCACAAATGCATCTTGATTTGAAAAACCTGACAAGCGGTTGGTGCTAAGATGGTGACATGGATAGAGATGCATTGACCCTTTAATTCAAGCCTAAAATTTTGGTACTAATTCAAAGTGACACTATCCTAGGCCAGTCTCAAGAGAACAGCCTTTACGAAATCGTAGAGTTTCTGCAATCCCTTTCCGGGTTCTAAACATAAAATGAAATATATGCATAGATTTTGTTTCCACGTGGAGTCTTAAATGAAAAACTCTGAAACGCTTCCTTGTGGAAGTGGAATGATCCTTTGTCTTCCTGAATCGAACCCAATATGCTGACTTGAAATACTAATTCACAGAATGTTCCTTTTACAAGAGCAATAGTCTTTGAATTGATCCCCATCGGTAGACTTGAGGCAGTATGCAGGCAAAAACTCAATCAAGAAAGCTTCAACTCAACTCATCCATGGCAAGATGGTCTCAACTCCCCAAAGACCTCCTTCTCCTAATTGCCCAGCGCCTGAATTCCCATTTCGATCTCCTCTGTCTCCGATCAGTCTGCTCCTCCTGGCGTGCTTGTGTCCCCTCCAGACTCCATCCACTCCCTTCCCGTTTCCCGATCCTTCCCACCAATGGAACCTCCTGGGGTTTATATCTTTCTAGGCGCACAATTCTGTGTCTTGGATTACCTGAATCTCACTGCCAACCCACCATCAGTTCCTGGCTGATCAAGGTTGAAGAAGATGTCCCTGATATGGCACACCTGGTGAACCCACTCTCCACATTTCAATTCAAACATCTTCCACCAAATTTCCCAAAAACTTTTGACTTTTCCAGGTTTCGGGTCTCTGAATTAGGGCAAGAGTATGTCCTTCAGTACATGAATCATCGCCCATCCGGAGAGGCTGATGAGGGGAGCTTGCACAAGGGGAAGGTGGCTTTTTCTAGCACCGGCAATGGCGAAGATTTTGTAATGCTTACAATTCATGTGTCTGGAAAGTTGGCCATGTTCAGGCCTGGAAACAAAAGGTTGATATTAATTAATGATACGCCATCTCCTTGTGATGATTTGATATTCTTTAATGGGGAATTCTATGCCATTGATAACACTGGAAGGACTGTAGTTGTGGCTATTGGATCACCTCCAGTTCTAAGTTTGATCGCTGATTCAGTGTTTGGTGGCGACAAGAAGAGCTTGGTTGAGTCCAATGGCGAATTGTTGATGGTCGATACATACTTTTGGTCAGGGGATTCATCGCCGAATGAAGAGAGCAGTTCGGTTTAAGGTTTTCAAGCTAGATCAAATTGGGCATATGTGGGTTGAGGTTGAAAGCTTGGGCAATCGAATCCTGTTTTTGGGTGAGAAAAGTACATTCTCGGCTGTGGCTTCTGAATTTTGTGGGTGTGAAGGGAACTGTATTTACTATACAAATACCTTCTTCTGCCCAAATGGGCAAGGAGATGATGCATTTACAGCAATAGATATATTCAATTTAGAGAATGGTAATATGGGGCCTTTATTGAGTTTTCCTGATTATTCCAAGGTGATTTGGCCTCCACCGGCTTGGGTTTACACTGATAATATTGGAGGTATATGATGCTCCTTTGCTGGAGAAATGTACTCTCTTGAATACTGATGCTTTGAATTTTGTTTACAGTGTTTGCCCATTGTGTCTGTTTGACAGTGATAGAGAAATTTGATATTGCTCCTGTTTGATAGACCCTGTTTATCAAGAAACTCTCCTAAGCTAGCTATTAAGATACTGGGGTTTTTTATGTGTATATGATATGATCCAATTGCTTGTATCAGCACAAACCATAAGGCTATACGACATCTTTGTTTGTTGTTACAGGTATTCAACTTAGCTTTGATCTTATATTCTGTATTCAAATTTTGTGCTTTGTTTGTAGAAAAGTGAATGAGATTCACCATTTGACGATGTTTCTTTGGATTTCTCCTGTGAATATTCTGAGCAAATCTTAGAACTTGAGGACTACGTTAGAGGAAGTGAGCTGAACTCATATTTGGGTCCTTATCTTTATCACACACTTCACTATCTTTCTTAATCACTTGAACTGAAACCTAACGGTAGATCAACGCATAGCACTATCCAAAGGTATAAGATATAGTGCTAGTGACCCCTGAAAGAAAAGGAAAGAAAATGACAACAAGGGTCCGCCTAGAAAATCTGATGTGTGGATAACAGGAAGTTATCAGAAGTTCGGTGGAGGAGAAGTGTATTGTGGATAACATGAACCACAAACCCAACAAGTGGATGTGATTTTTCATTCCCTCCTGCCCATTCAAATCCATTTTGTCCTTGTCCCTTTACTGCCTTCTACTCTCTACTTTTAAGTACATTCCACCCACTCAACTTCACACTTCTGTTGTTCTGGAGCTTAATCGAAACTTGCAACGATGTCCAGTAACGACTCCAGTTCCTCCTAGTAACTGGGGATGAATCAGACAAGACTAGAGAACTTTGCAAGACAAAGAATTGAGAAAGTTCCACATTTTAGCTTATATAAGAGCATGGAAAAGATCCATGAGGAAGGAATCGGCCCTAATGAACTCAAGCGAGACGTATCATATTATAGAGATAACCATTCTTCTGTGGCACATCTGCACTGCAGAGAAGACGTCAAGAAGCTAATAGGAGACCATGATGTCGACCATAAGCTCATAGTGCTTGATGTGGGCTTGAAACATTGTGGTCCTTGTGTGAAGGTATGTCCAACTGTGCTGAAGCTGTCAAGGCAGATGGCAGACAATTATTTTTGCAAGGATGAACGGCGATGAGAATGATAACTGCATGCAGTTCTTGAGGGACATGAATGTCGCTGAAGTTCCTACATTCTTGTTTGTCAGAGAGTGAAATCTATGGAATATACGTGGGTTCTGGTAAAGGTGAGCTTGTTGGAGAGATCTTGAAATACCAGGGAGTTCAAGTCATAAGAAAACGCATCAAAGATGCCCCAGTGTAGCCATAGAAATTTAAGGGGTCAGTCATTTAAAGGAGTTGTGTGTGCTTCATTTGGTTTTTTATTTGAGTTGAGAGGCTTAGGTTTCATTGAAATCTGGGAAAAAAACAAGGGATATTGAAAGTAACTTGAGAATGAAATTTCCCTTTCCTTGTTCTTTTCAGAGATTTTGTGAGGGTTGTAATATGAAAGATGGTTGAAGCAAAAGCTTCAGCTCCAGTATGATACACTCCCCCCCTTCAAAATCATCGCATGGGGTTTGAAGAAACTGAGAGAGGCCCTTTCCATCAGGCTAACCGGGAGAAAAGGGTTAAGGGAAGCCTTAATCTTTAACCCTCCATTGGCCCTGCAATTTGGCCTTCATTACTAGGTACTTGAAGTGGGAACACAACTTGGTATAGTACAGAGCGCAGCTGCTGGCCTCTGAGCTTGAAATACCAGTGTGGAGTCACTTACTGCTGTGGCATTCCTGAGGCCTGGTCTTGGGTTTGGCCTATAAAAGTTTGATATATATTATTGATCCATTACCTAACAACTTAAAACTTAAAAACTTTTAGATCAATTGGTAGCTAACATAGTATTAGAGTTGCTTTATGAGTGGTGTAAGTCTTAATTCAAAAAGGAGGTTGTCCATGAAACAGGTGCATAATGGCTGAAGCATTTAGATCAATGGATAGCTAAATAATGTAACTTTCTCAAATGCGTCCTGGAACAATTGGGAGCTTATTTATTTTTCTCAGTTTATTCAGTCCAAAGAAGGTTGCCCATGAGACAGGAACCTTTTTAAGTCAATTGGTAGTTTATCACTGCAAAGGATCCTTTCCTTGACTTAAAGCTCTCATCACAGACTTGCTTCCTATCCAAAGTACTCTGTTTTGAAGAATCCCAAATTTTGTTCTCTTTATTCTTTGTTACGTTAGTGTTACTGTAATGTTTTTTTTTATGGTTTTTTCTTGCTGTGGGTAAATAGGTGAAAGGCATTCAAACATTAGGACTTAAATTCATGGCAGTTGTCTTGGGACCTTGCCACCTAAGCCAAAGGGTATCTCCATTTGTATTTTTTGTCTTTAGATCTCAAACTCGGTTACGTATAAATATTCTTAATTTTATAAAAATATTAATAATAGACGCTGCTTTGTACTTTACCAAAAAAAAAAATCATATATGTGTTTTGGAAAGGAGTCCTCATGTATACCCACAAAAGAACTCCTTTTCAAACACAAGTAGACACGAACATACGTGAAAAATATAAAAATTCATAGATATGGATCACAGAAATAAACGGAATCCATACCTGTTTATGTGGAGACAACACATATGAAAATACACAACCTTGAGCTTTCATTTTTCTTAGAAGCTTAAGTTGTTAGGATATGGTGCAAAATATATATCAAGCTGATATCAATTATCAAATGCAACCAAACTGAGAAATGGAGGAATGAATGGTATCAGGTGACAAAACCCATTATATAAAACCTTAGAACTAGGAAATTTAATTAGAACTCAACCATTGTCGTTCAGATTTGGCCTATGATCCTCCGGCATCAGGTTCCAACTCCTCTCACCCACCATATTTCCTTGAGGAACGCCACCTATTCTTCACCATTCTTTATTGGCGACTTCTAGTTTTCCATGGAATGTCCACTGCCATTACCAAATACTTAACCAATCTCAGATATTATAAACAGTCCCCCACCTTTCAAGTATGCGCGTTTCTTCAGCTATTCGCCTATTCCTGCGTAAAGATCGGGTTTCCATGTGAGGAGGCGGTGAGATTTGGACCCATTACTTGATATAAATGCAGAGAATGTGATGAAAACTCATTGTATAGTCAATAAACTAATCAAGAAAAGCTACTAACTTAGCTTAACAGTACAAACACGGATCTCCATCTTTAGACAAATGAGCCCTAGCCCTCATCCATTTACATTAAGCTCCTCATTGACTCTATTAAACTTCTCATGTCTGGTACTGATATCTGAGCTGGGTGAATGGGGTTTTTCGGAAATCTTCCAACAAAGTCAAATGCTGCCATTTTTCATATCTGGGGTCCCAGGCTTCACTCCGAAACTGTTTCTATTACGATCCTTAGGTGGGTGCCATTTCTATATAAAGTCTCAATGGTACCAGAGCTTTTAGGTCAGATAAGAAGAAAATGGAGATGGGATTGAGGGCTGCAGAAGGGAAGGCTTCACAGAAGAAAGAGCTTCGTCTTTGGAGAGCAATGGGGCAAAAGGGTGTGAAGGGCAGTCTGCTGGAAGCCATAGCCCACGTGAATGGAGGAAGTAATGTTGTTTCCCATAGTGATGAAGATGGGGTGTTGAGGATGAAGATTGTAGTAAAGAAACAAGACCTAAAGCAGATGCTTGAAGTGATGAGAGGTGGCAAAAGCAGTGCCCATCAACCATCCCTGTCGTTAGAACAACGCCTGAATCTTCTTCGAAGAAAGCATGTTTTAAGAGGCAACCAATCTAACAGAAGCCGCCGGAGTTCATGGAGGCCTGCACTCCATAGCATCCCTGAGGAGCTTTGATATGCCAAAAGGATATCTCGGTTTCATTTCAAAACAAAATGATCATCATCAATTAAGTAATTATAAACCAATGTTTATAGTATACTCAGCATGTGTTTCCATTGTAACCTCTACGAACATTTCATTTCATGAGAAAATGATCACCATCTTATCAGAAATGTAACCTGACCTTTAGGGCTTAGTTTGATTTCTGCAGTCATCTATTATCTCTTTAAGGAAAAAAGTTTAAGCTACAAGGGTCACCAAAATTTAGATCATTGGATAAAGATATCAAATTATAAAAGATTGAGATTATATACATCAGAACGAGATCGATATAAAACAAGATAACCTAAATGTATACAGATTGATTAGGTACGATAACCAAATCCTATCTCTAATGCATTTTTTCTCAAATATTTGATATTACATTATGCAATTTTAAAGAAAATTAAGGACATTTATTTACGGAGTAAATATGATTTTTTAAATATTAAGAACATTTATTTTTTGTATTTTTTAGAAAAGTATGTATAATGGTTACTTACACGAAATAGCATCACTATTTGGTTAATGACAATTTTGTTCTTCGTCTAGTCTAACGACATAGCATGTGCTTAACCCTTCAAAATCACCTATTTTATTGTGACTTATGCGTAGAAGAATCATGCGAAGATATGAAAGTATTAATTAATACCGATCATTTAGCATTATGGCCATGTTAGTTAATATATATATATATACATATGAAAAATTACTTAAATTACTCATAGGAATTGTTCAATTTTTTCGATTTAAGGGTCATACTCTTTGCTAACATGGGTGCCCATGTTAACGAGTAAATGAATATTAGTGTTATCTTGAATACAAGACTTTCTGTTTTAAGAAGGGAATCTTTCTATTAAACGCTCGCCTCTCAAAAGAAGAGACATGATGGGAAACCTTCCTATAAAGAAAGCGCTTGCCTTTTGCCTTTTACAAAAGAGAACAAAAGCCCACTAAATCTAAATCAGAAAGAATCCTATATAGCTTTACTTAGCCCAACTGTTTCTTACGCCGACGCCTACACTTATTCTTGGCATCTGCGACACAACATTTCTTGGTGTTTTGTACGTGTGGCAGGAGGTGATTGGTAGTCCCTTTTCTCACCCTTTCGAAAAAGAATCCGTCCACTCATAATTTAAGCTTTTGATTATGAATTGGGTAGTTGAACACAACCGAAAATGTCACCATCGAGTAATACGTTACATGAGCGACAAAACAAGCACATGACTCATAATTTCATGCCTATTTTTCCACACCAACGAGTCAATACTTGCCCATTGGCCCGCCCCTCCATCCTGCAGATTTTGATTCATGAAGTATAGAGATTAACCAGAATTGTTAAAATCAACTGCATGGACATAGCTTGAAAGTTAGGTTGGATTAGCAGACGAGGAGCCATGGTCATGCCACTGCGGCGCTGCCTGATGCTCCATATCTTTTCCTCTTTCATCACTTCCTGAATTAAAGCAACAAAAGAGACGAGGGTTGATAGAAAAGAGTTTGAGGATGTAGCAAATATTAAACGGTTTAAAAAATATTGAGTTTATGCTAAAATTAATAATGACTTTGACTCGGGTAATAGTTTATATATAAAAATTCATTGCCTCTCTTACTGAACATGTGAACATGTGCAGTGGACAAAGAGCAAGTATGCATACCTGAACCAGCCGGCCATGGAGACCATGGATAAACGGAGACGGCCATCGACTTATATGTCAGACACATGGTTCTGCAAGGCTCAGTCTTCTCCCACAGAAGCTGATTTTGGGTCTCGGTGCCAGGCTATTCTGAATTTTATGATGTGAAATTTTTCTAAACGATTATTTTTAAAGAATTTTTTGAAATCTTCTTACTGGTGTTTGAATCCGAGAAAGTAATTAAAAAAAATATTAAGGAAAACAATTTTTTTTTTAATATTTGATTATCTTATTAGAAAAAAAAAATCAAATATAATTAAAATTAATTAAAATTTTGAATATTTTTAAATTATTTAATTTTTGTATGAAAGAATTAAAATAAGTAAAAAGATTTTGAAGTAATATTTATGAGTAATCATTAGTTTTGAATTTATTTTTTATTTGTTTTTCTTCTATCTGTTTTTTCTATTTCTTTTCCTTATATTTTCACACCAAACATAAACTAAAGGTTATATATATATATATGCTTCCAAGAAAGTTTGAAGGAAAACAAAATAAAGAAAATTTATTAAAAATAAATTTGTTTAGTTATTTGTGGAAAAGTTATGAGGAAAAAAAATTAAATTATGATGGAATGCATTTTTGTCAAACTCTTTTTTTTTTTCATATTTTTTAAAATATTTTTTTATTTATATATCTAAATAAAATCATTTTTTAATATTTTTCTAGAACCTCCTCTGTTCCTAATAAAATAGATTTGGAAAAAAAAATTAAAATAATAATAATTTAACTTAATTTTCATTTTTTTTCTTTTTAATACATATATAATAAAAAGATTTACTTCTCATAAAAATAAATTATAAAAATTTGTAATATATATGTATTTTTAATACAATTAAAGATATAGAAATAGATTTAAAATAAAAACCCATTTTTTAATATTTTTCTAGAACCTCCTCTGTTCCTAATAAAATAGATTTGGAAAAAAAAAATTTAAATAATAATAATTTAACTTAATTTTCATTTTTTTTTCTTTTTAATACATATATAATAAAAAGATTTACTTCTCATAAAAATAAATTGTAAAATTTTGTAATATATATGTATTTTTAATACAATTAAAGATATAGAAATAGATTTAAAATAAAAACCCATTTTTTAATATTTTTCTAGAACCTCCTCTGTTCCTAATAAAATAGATTTGGAAAAAAAAAATTTAATAATAATAATTTAACTTAATTTTCATTTTTTTTCTTTTTAATACATATATAATAAAAAGATTTACTTCTCATAAAAATAAATTGTAAAAATTTGTAATATATATGTATTTTTAATACAATTAAAGATTTTTTTTATTTTATTTAAAAGGAATAGAAATAGATTTAAAATAAAAACCCATTTTTATTAGTTGAGAGGTGTTTCTTGGCGGACACATTACCAGAATTAACGGTAATACTCCACCCGCCAAAAATGGAGAAATCACCACCCATGGATTTGCAGGTTTTGCATTCCAACGGCTACTTCTCCAGTGCCTGAATATTTCGAACTCCAAACCAGCTGAAGATGGCTTCAACCTTCCCTCACACCTACTTCTACAATTCCAAACGACCCAGAAACGCTTCGAGGGAAAAACGAGCCCGAACCCCACAAACAAACCCGGACACTGACCTAATACTGAAGCCACGGATCTTCAAAACAGCCCGAAGTAAGAGAAATCAATCGTTTTTGGTTGAACGAAACAGTGTCTCGCTCACTAGAGCTCTTTCCTCGTATGTGGAACGTGGGTACATGAAGAAGGCACTCGACCTGTTTGAGAATATGCGTCAGTGTGATACTTTCATTTGGAATGTGATGATTAGAGGGTTTGTTGATAATGGATTGTTTTGGGATGCGGTTGATTTTTACCATAGAATGGAATTCGGAGGGGTTAGAGGTGATAATTTCACTTACCCGTTTGTGATAAAGGCGTGTGGTGGGTTGTATGATTTGGCAGAAGGAGAGAGGGTTCATGGGAAAGTGATTAAGAGTGGGTTGGATTTGGATGTTTATATTGGGAATTCACTTATTATTATGTATGCGAAGATTGGGTGTATTGTGTCTGCGGAGATGGTGTTCCGGGAAATGCCTGTTAGGGACTTGGTTTCTTGGAATTCTATGATTAGTGGGTACGTTTCAGTTGGGGATGGTTGGAGATCACTGTCGTGTTTTCGTGAAATGCAAGCATCTGGTATTAAACTGGATAGGTTCAGTGTGATTGGCATACTTGGTGCTTGTTCTCTTGAGGGTTTTCTGCGAAATGGGAAGGAAATTCACTGCCAAATGATGCGAAGTAGGCTTGAATTGGATGTTATGGTTCAGACATCACTGGTAGACATGTATGCAAAATGTGGTAGGATGGATTATGCAGAGAGGTTGTTTGATCAAATTACTGATAAAAGCATTGTGGCATGGAATGCTATGATAGGGGGATATTCTCTAAATGCACAATCCTTTGAGTCATTTGCTTATGTGAGAAAGATGCAGGAGGCTGGAAAATTGCATCCTGATTGGATTACAATGATAAACTTGCTCCCTTCTTGTGCACAGTTAGAAGCAATCTTGCTGGGTAAATCTGTTCATGGCTTTGCAATTAGAAATGGGTTTCTCCCTCATCTGGTCTTGGAGACTGCTCTGGTAGATATGTATGGAGAGTGCGGAAAGCTGAAACCAGCAGAATGTTTGTTTGGTCAAATGAATGAAAGGAATTTGATATCTTGGAATGCCATGATCGCTTCTTATATGAAAAATGGGGAGAACAGGAAGGCCATGACACTGTTCCAAGATCTTTGCAACAAGACTCTTAAACCAGATGCAACTACAATTGCTAGCATCCTGCCCGCCTATGCCGAGTTAGCCTCATTGAGAGAGGCAGAACAAATTCATGGTTATGTCACGAAAGTAAAGCTTGATTCAAATACCTTTGTCTCTAATTCTATTGTTTTTATGTATGGAAAATGTGGGAATCTCCTGAGAGCAAGGGAAATTTTTGATAGGATGACTTTTAAGGATGTCATTTCATGGAACACGGTCATTATGGCTTATGCCATTCATGGGTTCGGGAGAATTTCCATTGAATTGTTCTCTGAGATGAGGGAGAAGGGCTTTGAACCTAATGGCAGTACTTTTGTTTCCTTGTTATTATCTTGTAGTGTTGCTGGCTTGGTCAATGAAGGGTGGGAATACTTCAATTCAATGAAAAGAGACTACAATATCAATCCGGGAATAGAGCATTATGGTTGTATACTTGATCTTATTGGTCGCACCGGGAATCTTGACCATGCCAAGAATTTCATTGAAGAAATGCCACTGGCTCCCACAGCCAGAATATGGGGATCTTTGTTGACTGCAAGTAGAAACAAAGGAGATGTAGAGTTAGCTGAAATTGCAGCTGAGCACATTTTATCCCTGGAACACGACAATACTGGTTGTTATGTCTTGCTTTCTAATATGTATGCTGAAGCGGGGAGGTGGGAAGATGCGGAGCGGATTAAATTTCATATGAAGAAAGAGGGATTAGAAAAATCAGTTGGATGTAGTGTGGTTGACCTCAGTAGTAAGACTTTCAGGTTCGTGAATCAAGATCGGTCCGACAATGAAATCAACATGGTCTATGATGTGTTAGATATCATCTCAAAGAAGATAGGAGAAGATGTTTATGTTCATAGTCTCACCAAGTTCAGACCATCTGATTTAGAGAAAAAAAGAGCAAACTCGCCAAAAAGTCACAGTTTGAGGTTAGCAATTTGCTTTGGCTTGATCTCAACAACTATTGGAAACCCTGTTCTTGTAAGAAAAAACATTAGAATATGTGAAGCTTGCCATAGATTTGCAAAGAGGATTTCAGAGACAACTAAAAGAGAGATAATAGTCAGGGATTCAAAGATCTTTCACCACTTCAACGGTGGGCATTGTTCATGTGGAGATTATTGGTGACCAGAGTTGTTTCAAAAACATTTTCTTTGGTAATTAACACGATGTAAACATCTCTTCATCCATGTATTTATTGTATCACAGGAGTAATGAAATTAATCTGTTTCATCTTGGGTTCAGAATCCACCACATTTTTCAGAGTTTCTCCACTTCTTTTCTTCTTGTTGCTTACCCAAATCTGAGGTTTTCTTGCAGACGACCCAGCATGGCAGAAAGTCATGGATGATTGAAGCATGGATCCATCCAAAAAAAGGTTCACAACAGAACAGCTGAGCTCCAAGCCTTGGTCATCCAAAAAAATGAGGAGCTGAGCCTAAGCTTCAAGGTACTCGTTCAGTAGATGTGACACCCCAAACCCTGGGGTCAAGCTCACCATGGTCATTTCATGAGTTGAATCCAAAGCCAACACTCAAATGTGGCTAACTGTAAGCTAACTACCTTAAACTGAACAATTATCCTAGGATAAATACTAAACTAAAAGACATTAAATTTAAACTAATTGTTACACAATAAGGAGAATGGGCAATGAAAAAACAGAATAAAAACACAAATTTACGTGGAAAACCCTAGATGGGAAAAAAACCACAGGTAAAAGAGAAGGAAATCCATTATATCAAAATATTGGTACAAGATGAGGGAATTACGAGCGGTTATATATATATATATATATATATATATATATGTGTGTGTGTGTGTGTGTATTAGAGTAATTAACAAAACAGGTCCATACCGCTACCATCACAAATCCTCTAAAAAATCTCATAATTATAATTCCATCACATATGTTGCACTATAAGCTTTTTAGGTTAGAGCAAATAGAATGCCAATCATCAAACTCTAACACTAATTAATAACAAAATTAACAAATAATTGGTCAAAGCACTTTTAACTAATCACCCCATAAATTGTAAATAATTAGGGGTCTTATCATGAGCTTAGATTAGTTAATGAAAGAAGTTTATGATTTTGACCTAAAACAAATAATATTTATAAGAAAAAAAATGGGTGACTAAACCATCTTTGACGACTTGACACTTATATTATCAAGGTAAAATTGACTTGCTCAAAACTTTCAAAGAATTTAATTATTTAAAAATAAATAATTAAATAAAAATTGGTTCATCAAAACCTTTATGAAAAGAAAAGAACACAAAGTAAAAAACCAAAAGCCTAAGTCTTGTTTTTTTTTTTTTTTTTCCCCTTCAACCAAACAACAGAACATGATGCTAGTTTTCTTTCTTTGAATTATAAAAGGACAAAACTTGTAGCTGTGGAAACGTATTTAATAGTCTATCCAAAACTGTTGGGCCAATAAACAAATCTATTTAATAATAATTGTGTAGTCTAGTGGTTTATCATCCAAATTTTTTTAATTGCAAATTTCTATTGCAATAATAAAAAAAAACTGACACCTCATCTCTTGACAAATTATTAAAGCAAAAAATATTAAAATTCTAACGTCAGCTACCTAAATTAATATTTAAAAATTTATTAATATTACATAATAAAAACATAAATAGTATTTGTCTTTTAATTGAATAGAAAAAATTAAAATATTTAACTTTTTCTATTCAGTTCAAAGTAACCCATTAATATCAACTAATATAATTAAAATAAATTTGTTATTAATAAGTTCGGTTTAATTATATTATTTAATATCAACAAATTATATTTAGTTAAATAAAAAAAATCAAATATTTTAAAATTTTTTATTTAATTAAAAAAACAAACATCACATTAGAGTTAAAATACAAAAAAGACTCTTTGATAAAAAATAATATAGAGTAAATTTAAAAAAAAAAAACTTTTTTTTAT
Organism: Vitis riparia; assembly: GCF_004353265.1. Classification (NCBI taxonomy): domain Eukaryota; kingdom Viridiplantae; phylum Streptophyta; class Magnoliopsida; order Vitales; family Vitaceae; genus Vitis; species Vitis riparia. Next base: position 1,903,444 of record NC_048433.1, on the reverse strand, counting down.
TCAAAGTTTGTTAAACCTATTTCTAAATTAAAAAAAAAAATACTTTCTAAATAAGCTTCCCAACACCCTTATAATTAAATATTATCAAATCAGAACACTTTTGATATAAAAATGTATAAGAATTCATTTGGTAGCGATTTTAAAAATATTTTTAACTTAATTTTTTTTTTTTAAATTAGGTGTTTAGTAAGATTTAGAAAACATTTTTAAAAATATGAAAAATCACTTATAATATTTTTTTTTAGAGAAACGCTTATAAGTGATTATCTCAAAAATAATTTCAAAAAACACTTTCACTTCTACTAAAATTAAAAACACTTCGAGTAAAAATATCGTAAACAGACTTTAAGATAAATATTTTTATAAATCATTATTAAAAAAATCATATTTCATCTTAAAATATGAAATAGTAAGAGAATATATTTAGATGAAGCATTAAAATTGCTTCTATTATTTTAATTTATTCTAATAATCCACTTTAGGAAATAAAGCACATATATATGATTTACATTCAACTAACATTTATACCAAAAATTAGGGAAAGAAAAGGAGAGAAATAAAATAATAATCATGGTTTTTTTTTTCCTCCAAAATTGCTTTCAATACATCCAATAAAATTTGCCTTAATCTATGTACAAACTTTACACGTCACCCACCTAACAAATCATTCAAAATAAAAATAAAAATAAAAAATCAAAGATCTCCATCTAAAATCTGAAATCTCTGTGTCTACCAGTCAAAACTAAAATTCAAAAAATATATATATAGTCCAAAAAAAAAGAAAAAACCCACATGTCAACTTTTGTCGTCATCATCATCCTCGTCATCGTCATCAATATCCTCGGGCTCGTCTCTATTACCAAAAAAGCCCTCAACTGCTCCGCTAATCAAGGCCAAAACGACGTCGTTTAAAAACCCAAGACACCCCACCCCACCTCCACACCCGCACTTGTCCTTCAACGCTGCCCAGACTCCCCGGCGACCCGACTCCGGCACCGCCGTCATCGGCCTTAGATAAGCCCACGCGCCCTTCTGCACAAGTGGGTTTTTGATGGGTATCTCCTCCCAGCTCTGCCTCCTCGAATAAGACGGCGACACTACCGCTGGCGCCGCTGCCGGCAATATGTCCCTCAGACTTGTGTACGTGATAGCTTGCAGAGACACCATCTCCACGTCGGAGCCGTGGTAGCCGTTGGGCAGCGGATGGAAGCCAGAGGCGTGGGAGTTGAATGATAATTGAAGATCAGAAACTTCCTTAATTGAACCCATTCCTTTTTTACATAAACGAAAATCAAGGCTTGGTGGAAAAGAATTCTTCTCTAATTTGCATATACAGATTTGGAAGGTTTTGCAGAGGTTGACGGAGAGGATGGGAGAGAGTGTAGATGAGAACTATCAGCTTGGGAGACTGAATTTGCTGAGAATATAAAGATTTGGCTTTAATATGACAATGTCACTCACGATGGAGACGACGGGGATAGAGAGAGCTCATGGGGAATAGTAAAACAGACAACGACGAACTTTTTATTTTCCGTCTTTTTAACTGATTTTTTTGCATATTTATGATGATAAATTAAGAAAAAATAATTTTTATTTTTATTTTTATTTAAATAAATTGGAAGTTTTAGGATTTTTATTCAACGACTATTGATTTTGCCTATGATACTTTAATTTTGAGCAAAGATAACTTCAAGCGGAACTCATGGCAATAACCGCATCCTAACCTCTTTTGAAAATATCCCAAAGTTTTACTAGTTGTAGTCAATAATTAAATACAAAATAAAAATTATTAAGATTAATTAAAAAAAATCATCACTTTTCTTATTTATTTATTAATTTTTTTCGTTCTTTTACTGTTTTTTTACCTCTTACCATATTTGATCAACAGAATGAAAAGAAAAAAAAGGATAACATACTTGATATTGGATTGAATAATTATATGTTCAATCATATGAGATAAATAAATAATGAGATATATTATGAATCTTTTTTTTTATTATCTTCAATATGATATATAATAAAAGATAATCTAAGATATAAGATATATATATCTCAAATTTTTTTTATACAATTTATTTTGAAAAATAAAAACTTTTTATGACAAAATTAAATTTTTGGTTTAAAAGGAAAACCTAAAAATGAATTTATAAAATAATATATATTATTTTTTATGGAATGACTTATCAATTCTTTATCCAAGAAACAGTGTAAGTAATGTTTTAATTTTGTAAAAATATTTTAAAATTTTTTTTGAATAGTTGATTTTTCTTCATAAGCACTTTTTAAACAAAGTACTTTTTAAAAATGCTATCAAACGGACTCTCAAATGAACTTAAATTATGTTTAGTACAGTGCTTTTAGAAAACCCTTGTAATATAAAAAAAAAAATTAAAAATTAGTCACAAGTTTCAAAGAATACTTTTAAACAATTAAAAATCACTTTTAAACAATTAAAAATCACTTTTAGTATTCCATGAAGAAATATTTAACGGTGATTCTAAAAAAAAACATTTCAAAACAACGTATTCATTAAAAACACTTTAAGTAAAAGTACTAAGATTTCGTTTAATAGTGATTTTAATAAGTATTTTTAATATTTTTAATATTTAAAATTTTTTATCTTTTTAAGTGTTAAGAATGATAAAAAAAATTTCTACAATCACTATCAAACGTAGTCTTAAAATACGTTTTATAATGATTTTAAGAAGTGTTTTTGACATTTTTAATATTTGAAATATAAAAAATTTAAAATGTAAGAAATATTATTAACACTTGTTAAAATTACTGACAAACACACATTAAAAAACACATTCTTAAACCTGTTTGATGTTATTTTAATGGGATAGAAGTCTTTTCTTATATAAATTAAGTATTTGATAAAATTTTAAAATTCACTTTTAAAAATCTAAAGAATCACTCTTCTAATCTAAAAGTACATTCTTAAACCTAATGGAAGTCTTTTCTTATAGAAATTAAGTATTTGATAAAATTTTGAAATTCATTTTTAAAAATATAAAAATCACTCTTCTAATCTATCCACAATTGTTGGGTGAGTGATTCTCTTAAAATCTTTTATTATTATTATTATTATTATTATTATATTGTTACCCAAAAGGGCCAAAATCATTATCAAATTTTTATTTTTTATTTTTATTTTTTATGTCCAAACAGTAAGCTAATCTCCTTACAAAACATTTCTAACGAAAACGCTACTTATTATAGGACCACAAGGCTCAGGGAGAATCTAGTCATGACTTGACCTAGTCTAGTTTACCCCAAGGCAAGCGGACCGTGCCTAGCCCAGCCCAGCCCAGCCCAGCCCAGCACAACATGAGAACGGGCCCTGCTTAGCGCTATGTAAGTGGGAAATGGGCCTTAGTTGGCCCAAAATTATCTTACTACATCGATGTTGGTGGGCCTATTTCAATTTTAACCTACTTAGGCGCCTCTCTCCTTTTACTCTTTTATTTTATTCTTCATTTTGCTGACCATCATGATCAGAATGAACTACGAAGGATTAGAAATTTTTTATTTCTCTTTTTGCTTTGTGGAGCCACCACGTGCCATTCACTTGAGAATGCTTCAGCTTTTCTAGGCAAGAGGTGGATACACTAAAGAATCAAAACGACGTCGTTCACTCAATCTTTCAAGACCCAACCAACTGTCTTTTCCACTTTGATCCAACATCAACTACCAAAAAAATCCGCATCTCAGCCTCTCTATAATTCTCTGATTCACCAGCTCTGAGTTTCAAAATCTGCGGTTCATAGAATTCCAAGAAAACCAGAGATGGGGTTATCTGGATTGACGCCAAAACGCTGTTGAAGTAATGCCAAAAAACTCTGTAAAGTAAATGCTAAATCGATGGCTTTATGGTGTGTCGGCACAGCATTTCCTCTGAAGAGGACGCGTGTTGACCCACCTCTACGGCTCGTTCGTGATATTATGATTTATGACACAGCCACCAAACCCACTTTACCCCTTTAATGGTTAGCTGTTAGCACCACTATCTTGTTTTTCTTGTAGTCCGGAGCCCCTTCTCCTCAAATTTGGTTGTTGGGTTTGTAAATTGTGTATCAAATTTGTGGGTTTGGTGGTTTGACGACGAGGTATTCGTTCTTTGGTTGATTTTTTTTTTTTTTTTTCCTTTCTTCTTTTTCTTCCCAGTTGGAGTAAACTCGTGTTCTGTCTTTTATTTTTCTGCTTGTAAATGGACCGACGAAGTGTGTTTTACCTGCTAATTGAAGGGTTTGGAGGAAACCCATTTTCGTTTGTGTATAACTTTCAAGTGCTCTGTGTCTGTGTTTTCTGTTTTTGGATGTGTTTGTTATTCTCTGAGTGAAAATACAGTTGCTGTGGTGGTCAGGATTTGTTGTATCATGCAAAGGAGGAAGATTACCACAGATTCTCAGTACTATGACAGAAAGGGGATTGCAAAATGGTGAAGGTCTTTTCAATTATAGTTTTGAGAACACCTACATTTTGTTGCGCCGTGGCTTTGATTATTAGTATGACCGATATTTTCCAAAATTTTCTTGGGAAATCTTTCCTCTGTGAGATTGTTGAGGATTATGTTACCACTGGTGCAGAACCCATGATTTGGGTGTGGCTTGTTGGAAAACCAAGCTTGAAACTCAATTTTGAGATTGAATGGCTTGATTGTGGAACAAGATTGTTTGGAAATCAAGCCAAGCTTTTCGGGAGCTTTCTGTTCCTCAATTAGAAGGGTAGGGCAGGGTGGGGAGGTAAGTAGATAGGGTATGTATGTGTAGTAATTGAGAAGCCTATTTATTAAGTGGATTGGAATTTGGTCCTGTGCTGAAAATGAGTAAAGCCGAAGAAAATTATTAATTACCTGTTGTGGGTAGTGTGTCAAATATGCTTTTAATTACCTGTTGGCTCCGATGATTTGTCTATTTTGGTGTATCTGGGGCAAGGAAATCCTAGGACTTTTCAGGTGGAGGAGATGTCCGACCAAAGTCTGAACTATTAGAGTGGTCTCAACGGGTTTTGGAATTTTGGATGTCCAGGTGGAGGAGATGTCTTGACCAAAGTCTGAAGTATTAGAGTGGTCTCAACGGGTTTTGGAATTTTGGATGTCCTTAACGGAGACTAGCCTCCCTATTGTAGGTCATGCAGCCTAGTTGGGTTTTGTTTGTAAATTGTCAGTATACATAGGGTGTGCCCCCTAATTGTAGGTGTTTATCAATTCAATCTGTTGTCTATCAATAAATAAATAAAAAAAATCCTGGAATTCACTTTATTTTCTGATCTAAAAGTTTAATGTTTTTCTTCATTTTCTTCATCATTTACTCCTTGCGAATTTGATATTGGATGCAGAAACAGAGGAATTTAACAAATCAGCAAACTTCTGTCCAAATGCGGAATGCTGAATATGTGGGTTTGGAGGAGGACGATGCTTCTCCCAAGTATGATAATTTCAAGAAGGTTTCCATTATACCTCTTGTTTTCCTTATCTTCTATGAGGTCTCTGGGGGTCCGTTCGGTGTTGAAGACACTGTCCAGGCAGCTGGCCCCCTTTTAGCTCTTCTTGGCTTTCTGCTTTTCCCATTTATATGGAGCATCCCAGAAGCCTTAATAACTGCAGAAATGGGTACAATGTTCCCGGAGAATGGTGGATATGTGGTTTGGGTTTCTTCGGCTTTGGGCCCCTATTGGGGTTTTCAGCAAGGTTGGATGAAGTGGTTGAGTGGAGTCATTGATAATGCGCTATACCCAGTTCTGTTTCTAGATTATCTGAAATCAGCAATCCCAGGTTTAGAAGGTGGGTTGCCTAGGATAATAGCGGTTCTAGCTTTGACGCTGGCTCTCACTTACATGAACTACAGAGGTTTGACCATTGTGGGATGGGTTGCTGTGCTATTAGGAGTGTTCTCAATTCTTCCTTTTGTCGTTATGGGACTGGTGGCAATTCCTGAACTGGAGCCTTCAAGATGGTTTGTTATAGACCTGCACAATGTAAACTGGGGTTTGTATTTAAACACTCTCTTCTGGAATCTGAACTACTGGGACTCAATTAGTACTCTTGCAGGAGAGGTGGAGAACCCCAATAAAACTCTGCCAAAAGCTCTTTTTTATGCTCTTATTTTGGTTGTTCTAGGGTATTTTGTTCCTCTTCTGGTTGGTACAGGAGCTATACCACTTGATCGGGAGATGTGGGTTGATGGGTATTTCGCAGATATTGCTAAGATTCTAGGAGGTATATGGTTACGAAGTTGGATCCAAGGGGCCTCAGCTCTGTCAAACATGGGGATGTTTGTGGCCGAGATGAGCAGTGACTCCTTTCAGCTTTTGGGGATGGCAGAACGTGGGATGCTCCCAGATTTCTTTGCCAAGAGGTCTCGCTATGGGACCCCTCTTACTGGGATTTTATTTTCTGCATCTGGTGTGATTTTGCTCTCATGGTTGAGCTTTCAAGAGATTGTAGCTGCAGAGAACTTCTTATACTGTTTTGGAATGATTATGGAATTCATAGCATTTGTAAAGTTAAGGATGAGATACCCAGCAGCATCCCGGCCTTATATGATACCTGTTGGTACAACTGGAGCAATTTTGATGTGTATACCCCCAACCTTATTGATTTGTGTGGTATTAGCTCTTGCTTCTTTCAAAGTCATGGTTATTAGTCTCTTGGCTGTGATGATTGGGCTTGTTATGCAGCCTTGTCTCCTTTATGCTGAGAAAAAGAGATGGCTCAGGTTCTCCATGAGTTCTGACCTTCCAGATTTTCATTCTGCCTACCATGGAGATACCGAATCAGGGAAACAGTAGCAAACCTCAGACTTTGACAATGTAATAATGAGATTTAGCCTCCTTTTATTTGAACTTTTTGTCCTAGTTGTGTTTATAAACATCTTAAGATGATTATGAATATGTGGCCCAGAGTTATTCCTATTTTATAGAGGGTGAATGAGAATGTGAAGTTCAGTGCCAGTGATTAAAAATAAGGGTATGATTACCATATAATGTCAAGCAGAATTATTTACTAATCATATTTCATGTACATATGACATGACGTCATACTTGCTTAGACACTGTTATTTTGATACAGGTATATGAGTTTTGTGGATAGGTAACTAATACTAACAACTGGAAAAATTGTTATGTGCGTTCGTCTGAATTTTGTTCTTGCTTCTCTTGAAGTCATGGTTACTAGCCTCTTGATTGTGATGGTTGGGAAGTTGGATGTGTTCTATGAATGTGTGGCCAAGAGTTATTCCTATGTTATAGAGGATGAGTGAGAATGTGAAGTTTGGTGCCAGTGATTATGATTACCATATAATGTCAAACAAAATTATTTTCTAATCATATTTCAGTACATATGATATGATGTCATACTTGCTTAGACACTGTTATTTTGATACAGGCATATGAGTTTTGTTATATGCATTCCTGTGATTTTTGCTCCTGCTTCTCTTGAAGTCATGGTTACTAGCCTCTTGACTGTGATGGTTGGGAAGTTGGATGTGTTCTCTCATGTATTTCTAGAAGAAGAGAACAAGAAGAAGAAGAAGAAGACGGTTTTGCTTCTCAATAACTTCTAACCTTCCAGACCTCTGTTCTGCCTGTCATGAGAGTACTGAATTGTGAATGGAGATACAATCATTGACCTTGATATTTTAATCATCTATGCTACCCTCTTTGTTTTCACTAATATTTCCACCCCTTTTTTTTTTTTTGAGGTTTTTTTGAGTTTATTAATCTCTTGAGATGCTTATCAATATGTGGCCAAGAGTTATTTATAATTTATTGATAGGCTCCAGAAATGCTTGACACCTAGGATATAACCACCATGCCTTGTCAAGAATGCATCACAATTATTTGATAATCATCTTTCTATGTACAGATGCTATTATTATGAATAGGCATATGAGTTTTGCATATGGATAAATGCTGTTTTATTGATGCAGACTTGAAGGGGCCTAAAAGGGATTCTGATTTGCTCAATTTCTTCCAGGTTCCAGATTCATAGGTCTAATCTAAACCTACTTTGTTTCCAGTTCCCTTGTTTTCATGCATGATCTTTCCACTTAGTTCCCTATTTGTCTTTTCCTGTGGCCCTTGTTTTAGCTTCTACTATGTAACTATGCTCAAGTTCACATTGATTTTAGATCGTTGCATATATGTGTACAAGTGTTTTGCAGAATAGGCCAAAATTTTCCTGCTTTATATGTATTAAATATGTGTTTTTCTTATCTTTGTTGATCTGATCTATAATTCTTGGTTTCAAATACCCTTCCAAACAGTTAACTTAGAAAACCCTACTTGGTTTGATTTTTGTAATGAGCGGTTTGCATGCTGTGGACCCGTAGTCCAAAAGGTCCAGAGTGATAGGTTGGTGAGGCACAGGAATGGTGGACTAGACAAATCCAACAAGGCTATTGTCTTCTTGCGAATATCCCCTGATGTGTTTGCTACAAGCTGTTTGTGATTACCAACTTTCATTATTAGAGAAGTCCATGTGGCACTCACCCGGGTGGGGAGAAAGAACTGAAAGTATCTCCCATTGACATGAACCTCAGCTTACCTGTCTCATCTGTGATTAGGGAAAATCCATATACTCCATCATCGGATATTACAAGGCTTCTTCCCTATGAAACATCGCTGTCCTTTGGCCTTTCTTTCAAAACCCAACAAGAAAGAAAGGTAAAAGGAAAAAATCAAACATTTTTTTTCCTTTCTGCAAGACTGTTAGAAGGAGATAGGCAAGAAGATAGGAGAGGGAGAGAAATGGGTGTAGAAAGAAACACCCCAAAAGCCTCTCCCAAGAAAAAACCTACCACCACCCTTCAGTACCTCTTTGATCTGGATTCTAAGAGCAATGGCAATGGCCATTTCAGCAACAGTGGGAAACAATCTTCTCTGGGTTCCGAAAATGAAGAGCTCCTCTCTATCATCACATACTGCACCTTTGTCTTCACCTTTACTGATCCTTCTGAATCTCCTTCACAGCAAGATCTCAAGAGGCTCAAGCTCAGTCAACTTCTCTCCCTTGTGAAGTCCACAAAGAAGCCTCTCCATGATCAAATTTTGTCACCTCTGGTTGCCATGCTATCTGCCAACCTCTTTCGCCCCCTCCCTCCATCTTCCAATGCCTCTGTCATCTTTGACTTACCTGATGAGGAAGACACCGCTTCTACTCCTGCACCTGCTTGGCCACACCTGCAAATTGTTTATGAGATTCTTCTTCGGCTAGTCCTCAACACAGATGCCAAGGCACTGCGTGATCATATAGATCATTCATTCGTTCTCAACCTCCTCTCCCTTTTCCAATCTGAAGACCCACGAGAACGGGAAAGCTTGAAGAACGTGTACCACAGGATATATTCCAAGTTCACCTTCTACCGATCATTCATGAGAAAAGCAATGAATGATGTATTCTTGCACTATGTTTTTGAGACAGAGCGGCCCTGTGGCATTGGCGATCTGCTTGAAATTTGGGGCAGCATAATCAATGGCTTCACCATTCCACTCAAGGAAGAGCACAAGCTATTCTTGATGAGAGTGCTTATTCCCTTGCACAAGCCCAAGGGGTTGCAGGTTTACCATAGGCAGCTGGCTTACTGTGTCTCCCAGTTTGTGCAGAAGGAGCCTGTGCTTGGTGGGATTGTTGTTCGAGGTATTCTAAAATACTGGCCGATCACAAACTGCCAGAAACAAGTTTTACTTGTGGGAGAACTGGAAGAATTGGTGGAGATTATAGATCCTGAGCAATATAGGAAGTTGGCTCTGCCTTTATTCACCCAAATCACAAGGTGCTTAAACAGTTGGAACTCACAGGTAAGATGAATCTTTCATGGTTCTTGAGTTTGAGGTTTTTCTTTCTTCTAAATATTAACAAGTGGTTCTAATGAATCCTTTTCCTTTCCCTTATGCTCTGTTTGATTGCGGAAAGTTGTGGGAGAGATTATAACTTTTTTTCACAGCTGCTAGAAACCCGACAAGTTTTCCATTGCCCCCAAGTTTCCTCTGCAATCAAACGGAAAACTGATGACCACTCCCTGAGAATTTTTCCAAACCATGATGCTTGAAACATTACTTCATTGTTGAGTGTGGGAAACTTTTTTTCTATGAAAGATCTCCTGGTTTCCAGCAATAGGACTTTTCTGTTCTGGGATTCCTGGATTGAGTTGCCTTTCCTCTCTGAAACATCATCTCCATTATGATGTTACTGATCATCCCTACATGGATTGCATTGTTTTGATTGATCCGAAATCCTTAAATTGCTTCAAACCCAGGTAGCAGAGCGTGCCCTCTACGTATTGAACAACGAGCAGTTCATGAAGATGGCACAAGAGGCAATGGACGAGGTGTTTCCAGTGATAGTTGAAGGCATGGAGAAGAACCTTAAATGGCACTGGAGCAAAAGCGTTCGCCAATTGACACAAACCGTGAAGGTGATGCTGGAAGAAATGGAGCCGTGTTTATACTCCAAGTGTGTAATAAACCTTGAACTCCGAGAATCTGCAGCTCAACAAGAGGAGATCCAAAGAAGAGAGAAATGGGAAAGGATTGAACGGGCTGCTGATGCTGCTACTGCTGCTACTGCTGCCCAGAATCAGTTCCTCCAACCACCACATTGTACATGTGTTTCCAACTGAAGAACAAAACTCGAGAGTCTGTGCTGGCAGTTGTTATTACTTATTATACATCAAAAGACAATGGAAACAGACGGATTTAACAAAAGAAAATGAAGAAAGCGATACTGGAATGCAATGATTCGTCACGATTTAGAATAGTATTTTGCATTAGCCCAAGGATTATTATAATAATTCCTCTCCTTCCCACTCTGTTTCTCTTCTTTCTTCTTCACACAGTAGGCCCCAACATGCTCTGGGTTCCTAGTTTCAATCCACACCTACTTTTGGAGTGACTCTTTTGACTCCAAAGAAGCTTATGCTTCACTTGTTAGAATGCATATGGTGAGTGAAAATTTTTATAATTTTCTCCAAAATTAAATGATATATGTATCAGACGTGTTGGGTATGTGAGAATATGGACGAAAATAGTATCAAAAAATAGAATACATTAGTAAGTATATTTAAATACAAGACCAAGAATAAAAATAGGATAAGAATGAAAGTGAATCAGAAGAGAATCAAATTGCATTCAGATTAAATTTGGTTTTTATAATATTGAATTTTTTTATTTTTATTCTTATTTTTAAAAAAATGGTTTCATTGATTGAAAAAAACGAACTAAAAACTTTATTTAATGAAAAAATAAACTCGTTTTGTAAAGAAAGTTTAATAGACTGCTCATAATTATCATTTATTTATTTATTTTTTAAAGGATTATTTGATTAAAAGGGTTGATAAAAAGCTAATTTTTGAAATTTAACATTTTTTTTATCTGATTCTAATAAAAATATCCTCCTTATTTTGTTATAAAAATAATTTTTTTCTTGAAAACCTATATTTAAATATTTAAAATAATAAAGGATATTTACGTTAAAAATGAATTATTTTTCAAATAAAACATGAAAATTATTTGAGAATTATTTCAGCCTTTTAATTAAATATTTATTTTTTAAATAACCAATTTTTCAAAAATAATATTTAATAAAATCCTGGTGTCGTTTTACTTTTAGCTCTAGGTGAATGAAACCTCCTTTGAACGACACCGTTTTATTCTCCCCTGACCTCTCCTTATCGTCCTTTTTCCTCTCTACCTCTGTTGCGCGCACCTCCAGAACTAGGGTTTTGGGTTCGGTCGACCCACGAGGACGCCATCGTTTCAGGGAGGTAGGTTTTGAAATGGTTGCTCAGTGAAGGTCTATTGGAAGTTGGAAACCAAGTAAGTGCAGAAATGGGTCTGTTTATGGTTAAAATTTTCCAAATTTTTGCTTCTTAAACTCATTAATTTACAATTCACATTCACATTCATATATTAATATCAGATTTTTTATTTATTTTAGCAATTCAAAAACTTGATAAATACTGACTAACGATTGAAAAGAAAAAAAAAATTGATCAAAATCTTTTTATTTTATCATTTTTTTAATCTGGGTTGTTTCAAATTTTTCTAAAATAAAGAAAAAAAATGTGATTTTTAATGGAAAATAAAGTGCTGTGAGGAAGTGGTTTTGGGAACTCAAGAGCTATTGGGCATGGTTGAGGCATTCTCTTAGGCTCCGTTTGGACCTTGCTAGTCTGAGGGAAAGTAGAGAAAAGAAAATTGAGGGGAAAATGGAAGAAAAAATGTTGTTAGATGTTTATCCAAATTTATTCCTTTTTTTTTCTTCTCTTCTATATAAACAATGAAGGATTTGGAATTCTGAATAATTTCCAATATATTTGTTTTCTTTTATATTTTCCACATGAAATCAAACAAGAGAATTTAAGGTTCCTAGTTAGTTGTTAGTACTATATATACAAATATTGTTACTCATAAGAATTAAAACTTTTGTATTATGTTGCAGTAGTAGATTAGATAAGAGTGGCAGCCAATTTTGGTGTAGGATGATGATTCTACCTGGGTTGTTGCCTGCTTGTTCAGGTCCCTTTCTCTCCCCCTTGGTTTTGATTGTGGGCAAATTTGAATTCAGGTTATATGTTTGTGCTCGACCTTTTTGTAGGATTGATTCATCCTGAACTACCATTCCGGGATCAGAGATGTAATGGGATCGGATTTAAAGGTTGTAATGCTGTTGGGATAGTATGTAGAAAGGTAAGCTTAGATTTCTTTGTACATTAGTTCTTGCTGAAAGATTCCATATATAATTGGCATTTGGGGTGGGTTTAAATGAAGTGACAATGTTTATAATCGGCTTGGTTGATTAGTTATATTCTTTGTAAATGGATTTAAAGGTTGTAATGTCGTTGGGATAGTATGTAGAAAGGTAAGCTTATATTTCTTTTTTCTTTTCTTTTTGATAAACTTTGTACGTAAGTTCTTGCTGAAAGATTCCGGATATTATTGGCATTTGGGGTGGGTTTAAATGATGTGACAATGTTTATAATCGACTTGGTTGATTAGTTTGATTATTTGTAAAGGGAGGGGCTTACTGCATTTCTCTCTCTCTCTCTCTCTTGTTTTTGCCTTTTCACAGTCTTGTATACAATCTGTGTACTCTGATGCATCTATTGGTAGGCAATGTTATTTGCTTGCTGATCGAAGAAAGATAGTTGGTATTTCTTTTGAGCATTAGATTTGGTTAATTTTTATGGCAGGTTCCCAGAGGAAGGATTCGATATTTTCATGAAGAGCGACTTGGCTCCAAATGTGTTGCATATGCAGGAAGAAATCGACATGAATTGAGCTTTGCCAATGACTCCCCCAAGGAGCCCTTTCTGTTGAGTTCAATTAAGGAAGCCTTCTGGTATTCTAACTTTCCATATTTCTCGCACATTATGTCGAATTACATATAGTATGAGAAGATAAGATTTAGAATTGCGAAGTGACTGATATTTTATCATCTTTTTGCAGGGCTTTGAAATCCTTGTTTGATTTTTTGGTTGACCAACCTAGTCAGCTGAAGTACATAGAGTGGCCAAGTTTCCAAAGCACGGTTTGTATCCAAATTTTGAGTCTGTTCTTTGGTAATTTTACCATTCATTATTGTTATCACCCCTGGTAGAATTTTACCCCTTAATGACATTGATATGATATAATAACAAGGACGAGTATGCTGGCTACCGAGCGGATACGTGACATCAAAAACACGATCCATTCCTCTAAATGAGGTCTCTGCATATGTTTGTTCATGTGTTTCTGGCATGCGAATCGTAAGAGAATCAATCAATGGAAATTGTTCAGTTGTGAGCCCCTTCAGAATTTAGAACAAGCTGATTATTACCTTGAAAATTTCGGCTCTCCATTCTTATAGTAACAAGTATTTATGAAGACAAAATCTAAGAAAAACCTCTACCATTTGGGCAGAGTTTGGGTATTCAAACTTGTTGGAGGTTGAGAAGGAGCTGATGTTTTCTTCTTGTTTTCCTGCAGCTGAAGACTGCTATTCTCACTCTTGTTCTTGTAGCAGCGCTCATCGTTGCGCTATCCTCAATCGACTCTGCCCTCTGCTTTCTCTTGACTATGTTTCTTCGGAGAACCAGATGATCTAATGATGTTCTTCAAGCCTACTCTTCCAGTTTTTACCAGTAAGCATTGCTAGCAAAACTCCGTGTGCCCGTTTTGAAGTGGGAAAGCTTGAAACTCATGGTGGAAACAGCAGAGGGAACCATTTTTGGGAGAAGATTTGATGAAATGATTCATGAGTTCATTTTATTTATTATGAGAATTGAGCTGTGTTAGAAGCTCAGTTATACAACTTTTTGTAATTGGGACGAAAGGTGAAAAAGGGTATATGTATACCATTCAAGAACTCTTGGTTCTAGTGTTGAAGAGTACGTGATCATTTAAAGAGAGAAAAGGAGATAAACACTCACATTCTGCAGATGAATCCTGGGAAAAACAAGGGTTTGTCAGAAGAAAAGATAAATTTAAAGAATAGATTTACAAGCAATAAATTGAAATTCATATAGCATATTTCAACTTTTTTATATAAAGACTAAATGATTTTAAAATATATAAATTTTTAATTAAATATTTTTTACAATACAACCAATCATAATAAAATTATTTTTCCTAATATTTTTTTTCCTTTCCTTGATACTTCCCAAAAATCCAACATACCCTAAACAAATATTGAATATTTGATGTCAATTTTCTCTCAAAACAATCATCCAAAGCACCCAGCATCTTTTCATATATGTATATAAAGTACCCAGGTAGAGGAAGAATTATAAAATAAGGAATAAATTTGAGGTATGATGCAAAGGATGCATAGACGATGGCTTAGTCTGATGATGCACATTCACCAATTCAAGTCCAAATAAATTTAATTTTCCATGAAACCAAGCAACCCAAATCTCCAAAAAAAATTTATTTGTTCTGCCAAATCCAATCCAAATCCCACAGCTACTGAATATTGCAAAGAATAATGCAGCTCCATCCCCCCTCAAATAATAGTTACAGTCCTACAACAAAGTATACTGCTCCACCTATCCACTGAAACCATATATATAAAGAGGGGAAAACTCTTAACCCAAAAAGAAAAAAACCAGGAAACGAAGCTAGAACAAGATATGTACTTAACCTTTAAATATAGAATACAGAAGGTAAAAAAAAAAAAAAAAAAAAAAAAAAACTCTAGAAAGCTTGCAAAACCCGCAGAAAAGATTAAAAAAAAAAAAATACACCATATCCACATCCCAATCCTCAGTTTCTTCCTCTCTGTCGAACGAAATAGAGTCTCAGCGTGGCCAATCCATTTGGAGAAAATAGAAAAATTAGCTCCACGCTCTAATGAGAACTTGGCAAAATTGTCGCCTTTGCTTGAAAAAAATGGGGATGAAAATCGGACTTTTCTCTCTTAATCAAATAATGGTTCCAACCAATACCTGATGATGAGCGAAACAACAACGCTAGTGGTGCAGATATACAGTTCTGAAGAGGGGTTCAGAAGATGATATTCGGAATCTGAAGAATACTATACTTGATATTTTGACAGCTTGTCCTTCACTGGAGGTTCCAAGGCAGACATGCACTGTTCCCATGCTCCATTCCTAAGCATCTGCCAGAACATTTGTTAAAGACACCAGTTACATCAGTTCTATGTTGTTTACTTGCCATAAAAAATATACTGAACTTGAGAATGCTATGATGAATAACGATAAATGGATATTCAGATATAATCACAACAAAGATTTACCACCCACCCCCCAGTGTCATGTTTACTAAGCCTAGTTAATGAACCAAAAACAAGAAACCCATCAAAGAAACATAATATTATTTTCAAAGGAAGCAAAGAATGAAACTACACTGTCTAGGGTGAAGGTCTAAAAAAGTGTAGTCCACAGAGATGTCAATCACTTGCTGTAGGAAGGGAGGCAAGTGCAGGTTCAGTGATTTATTTAGTGTTCATTCGAACATCTTGTACAAAAAGTATATATTTAAATTCCATCTTTAAAAAATTACTTTCAAAAATTTTTAAATTTAAGGTAATAAAAAAAATTTTATACCTCAATTTTTTTAAATCATTACTTTTTCAATGTAAGCCTTTAAGAATTCTTATATCTTATATAAAAATTACTACCATTTTCTGATTTTAAAAATACAAACAGACACTTAGTAATTTATTTATTTATTTTTCAAAACTTTATTATGCAGTGTCTGCTCAGAGTTATTCACATAGAAAGCAAGTGGCTTAAGAAAACTTGTATTTACTTGGAACTTTAGGATTGATGACTTTTTCAAGTCATCTAATGTTTTAAAACTGGTCCCACAAACAACTAGCTAACCTACATAATTCTCTCACCAGCATAATAATGCATGATAATCTTCAAGGATTATGACCTCCATGAAACAACATGGCTACCAAGGGGTTATTTGGGTGAGCAGAACTCCTGAGTGTAAATAAAACAATTAGACAACAAGCATGGATGCCATAGGGTGAAAGCACTACTAACCTGTTTATAACCATGCAACACCTGGCAAACTTCATTGTGTAGGTCCTCACTCCTTATTTCCTGTTGCAGCCATTAAGTTAGGAGAAAAAAGAAGTTGAAACATTTTCATTTAAAGTTAAGTTAGGCGCTCATCATAACTCTTTGGTGGTATGGGATGGGGTGGAAGAGAGGTTTCATAAAAGATTGGCAATGTGAAAAAGACAATATATCTCCAAAGGAGGAAAACTCGCTCTAATTAGGAGCACTTTATCTAGCTTGCCTATCTACTTCATGTCATTGTTCAAGATGCCAAGAATTGTGTGTTTGAAGTTGGAACAGATACAAAGGGACTTCCTTCGAGGGTGGTGGGTCTTTAGAGAGAGTCACATTTAGTGAACCAGGCTACTATCTATTCAGACAAGAGAAAAAGGGGTTTGGGATTGAGGCGTCTTTCCTCACTCAATAAGATCCTTCTTTGTAAATAGAATTGGCGTTTTGCCATTTCTCCATCAAGTCTCTCTACTCTGTTCTAGGGTTTGGGAGATCAGTGCCCTTTCTGGTAGGAGCTATTTGGAATGGCTGGATTTCACCTAAGGCAAGTTTTTTTCTTGGGAGGCATCTTGGGGAAAAGCTTTGACTCTAGATCAACTTTAGAGGAGGGGTTAGATGTTGGCTATAGATGTTTCCTTTATAATATCCAAGAGAAGAAAATTGACCACATTCTGCTACATTGTATTAAGGAGACGTCTTTGTGGCCTATTTTGTTCTCCATTTTTGGTGTCTCTTGGGTATTACCTTCCCCGGGTTAAGGGAGACTTTGCTTGATTGGTGTGGTTCCTTTGTTGGGAGGAAACAGAAAAAAGTGTGGGGAGCAGTCTCACTGTGCCTCTTTTGGACAGTTTGGAATGAGAGAAATAGAAGATCATATCATAATAAGGAGCGTTCTAACCAATAGGTCAAAACTTTCTTTGTAACTTCTTGTCTTGGATCAAGTTGTATATAGTTAAAGGCCCAGTGTCCTTATTTAACTGCATTGATTGGCTGGGTTCTTATTGAGGGGGGAGTAGTTTTTGTTTTTCCCTTATCCTTTTTTAGGCGCTTGTCAGTTGTCATTATATACGTCCCGTGTACTTTGGTGCACCCTTTTTGACATTTTATTTATACTGTTTCCTTTTACCCATCAGAAAAAAGTTTTGAAGACTATGATAATGCTATTCTTACATGCCAACTTGCAATAGCTTTGCACATGTAAACAAGTGAACTAAGGGCGCCAGATGGATTTGCTCTAACCTGCAGACATTTGAAAACACCCAAGAAAATATTAGATTGTAGATCTGAATCTAATTGAAGTGTTAAGAAGCAGATGCATACCATGGCACATAGGCCTCGGAAAGCATCTTCCTTTTCAATATCATCACGTATCCTGCCACAAAAGAATTGGTTATGAGAAATTGTTGTCACAGGGTTTGTGCTAAGTCCAATTAAATAGATACCAGGGCTATGCCCAGAACTGAAGTGACACTGACACGCTTAGACCACACATTTAGAGGAGTAGTTGCTAGTTCACTGCACAATTGCAAAAATTTGAAAGTATTTCATTCTGCAGTCCCTACCACTTATTGTTTCACTCCCAGCCCATGATGAAATCCTTGAGGATTTTGTGTTATTTTATAAACTTCATGGAGAATTAGTAGGATGTGTATGTATTTTCTATTCACATTGCTAATGTTTCGACAAAATTAAGCATAAATCTAGCTGGTTGTCCAAATTTGATGCAGTTGAATTCAGCTTAATTATATTCTGGTACTGTGTAATTTTCAAGCATTTAGATTAATCTGTTTCAGATCATTCTTTTAATTATAGCATCAAACCATGTAGCATACGTGGTAGTTGGAGTACACTGAGCATCTTTGATTTCCTTCCATAATTAAACTCAAAAACCAGATGATGCCACCTTTCTTACTCCAAAAAATAGACATCAAGAGATCTTTCATGGTTGAAAAACAAAAACAAAAACCTGAATACATAAAGTCTTGGTCTGTGATCATGCAAATACGTACATGGATAAAGCAGTACACCATGATTGCATAAAATGCTCCATATGCAGTGACACAATTTCTGGACAGACCCAAGCAAGCCTCCCAAGGGTGATGGCACTATTTTCTATGAGTGACTTGTTGAGCTCCTGGTCATCATCAGGAAAGATACAATTTACAGAAATAGAAAAAAAGAGTCCAGAACATTCACACAAATGCACAAGACAATCACCTCAGCATGTTGAAGTATCGGAACTAAGCATGAGATAACTGTCATCACAATTGGAGAAACTTCTTGATGAACCTGAAATTGAGAATTTAGACAGTCAGTGTCCTTTCATCTATTCTACAGGATACCAACCTAGATGATGCACTCTTTTCATAGTGATACAGAAAAGTACAAAATACCAAGAATAGGACAATCTTACATTTAGAATCCATGACAATTCTGAACAAGATATTGAAAATGGATCAAGAACAATGATGGCAGTTGTGCAGAGCCAGATAAGTTGACCCTTCCTTTACTTTTTCTTCAAAGAATTACACATGCAAAGTTGAATAAGACCTACTTAATAGGGCATTTCACAGGGCTGGTGATTGATGGAATCATGTACTTCATATACCACCAATTTGCAAACTAGTGCACCTTTTCCGACGCATTAATAAACTTTCAACTACAAAAAGAATTATAGGAAACAAGCACTACACTCAAAGATGTGGGTTTATTAACTAGAGGAAACCACTTCAAGAAATATGAAGAGAGAAACTATAACTTCCAGCCACAAAGCACATGCCACTGCTGTTTTAAAACAAAGGACAAGGCAGCATCTACACCTAGTATAAAGAATGTGCTTTCGCAACAATCAGGCATCAGCAATCAGTTACATTGGCAACAAGAAGAAACCCAGGGTTGAATGTCTATGAGGATGACTCCAAATAAAGTAGAAAAATCAGCATCACACAAATCTATAAATCAGCAAAAACTAAATATATTCTTTTATATGAACTTCAATGGGAACCCATTCTATCTTATGTTAAAATCCAGTCAACTTTTAAGACAGATCAATAAACCAGAAAGGCACATCATGTGGAATGATTTTGCTGAAGAAAAAATTGGAGAACATACCTTAACTGCTAATTCTCCAATTGCCCAACAGGCATTATTCGCCACTGAAACAGTTTCCTTCAGCTTAGAAGTGTTCTGTATAAATCATTCATTACATAAAATTTATAAGAAAAAAAAAAGCAATACCTAAAAAATATTTTTCAGTTAGTGAAATGAATTTATTACCAGTTGCTTGGCCGCAACATTGAGAAAATCAGACAAACGAGGGTGCAAATGAACAGGACACACCTAAACAAGATCACCAAACAGAATGAAATATATTAAACATGAATAGGAAAATAAAACCACCTAAATAATATGGTTGAACAATTTTTCCTTCCAAGGGTTACAAGGTTAAAACCCCAAATCACACTAGCTGCTTAAGGGATGGGTTATGAGAACCTAACCTGCAGGCCAGGGTTGCAATTGGGCTATCCAGTGGCTGATAAAAAATGAAGGCTTAACATGTAGTGCTTGTGTAAGACATGGCATGGATATGGATGTTGGATCCATGATGGATGTTCCATTTCAAACAAGTAGATAACAGATGCATCTAAAAAATAGGAGGGGGAGGAAAGCATCACTAATCATCTAGCAATTCCCTAGGTCACTTTCTTAATATGTTTGTTGAATATAATGTATTTATAGTATATAACCTTTCCTTGTTAATATAGGATACATGTATGGTAGTTAGGACTCCTAGCCTTGTATATATATATATTTCTCAATTGTAAGTAGATCATTACATTAATGAGAATTAAGGTTTTTCTTCTTTCTCTCTCTCTCAACATGGTATCAGAGCCAAGGAAGAAAACCTAATTCTTTCTTGTTTCCCGTGTCATCAACTCCGGGAAACCTTCCGGTGACCGTGTTTCATTCCGGTCACCTTCCCCATCTTCCAATACTTTCCGGTCATTCGGATCGTCGACAGAAACTACTCACCGCCGGCGAAATTTTCCGGCGAAATTTTCCGGCGAGCTTTTCCGGCGACTTTCCGGCGACTTTTCCGGCGACTTTTCCGGCGACGTATTTTTCCGACACCGACTATACCAGAAGGAGCGCCTGGAGGAGATCTACAACTTTTGTGAAGGCACCGGCACCAAAATCCCATCCACGCGCCGTCCACGCGCAAATTTCCGACCGGCGACTGAATCTCACGCGCCGGCGCGTGAGGGCGCGTGAGGCCTTTTCCGGCCACGCGCCTCCTCCTCCAGCTTCGCCTGACGCCGACCAGCCTCCCTACCTCCCTGGTTCTCCCATCCGAGCCCTGCACATACCTCTTTTGGGGATTTTTGTCTCCGTCGGCCCTCCAAACAGCCTTTCCGGCGAAGCTCCGACTACTTTTTCTCCACTCCAATCCCTGCACGTGCCTTGGGAAGTGTTCTTCTACCTTTCTGGTGGTACCACGCCGCGATCTGAGGCCGTCTCCCTTTTTCGGTGGTGCCACGCCGCAATCTGAAGCCGTATTAGGGCTCTCTTCGATCCAAACATACTTCATTCTTCAGATAAGTAGATATGACTACTAAAAATTCCATTTTTTTCCGCTGTTATATCTGGATCTCCTATGATTACTTCGGAGAAATTGGTTGGCAGTGACAATTATCTTTCCTGGTCTGCGTCTGTTGAACTTTGGTTTATGGGTCAAGGATATGAGGATCACTTGATTACACAGGAGGCAGATATCCCTGAGGTTGACCGCGTACAGTGGAGGAAGATAGATGCACAGTTATGTAGTGTATTATGGCAATCGGTTGATCCCAAGATTCTTCTTCATCTTCGGGCCTACAAAACTTGTTTTAAATTTTGGACTCAGGCCAAAGGATTATATACGAATGATATCCAGCGTCTTTATAAGGTGGCTTCTGCAATTGTCCATCTCAGCCAACAGGACTTGGATCTATCTACTTATATTGGCCAGATTGCCTCTCTTAAGGAGGAGTTCTTGACTGTGATGCCTCTTACTCCTGATGTTGGGGCTCAACAAACACAGCTTGACAAGTTCTTCATGGTTCTTACTCTTATTGGCCTCCGTCCGGATCTTGAGCCTGTCCGCGATCAGATTCTTGGTAGTTCATCAGTTCCGTCCTTGGATGATGTGTTTGCTCGCCTCCTCCGTATCTCCTCCACTCAGACTTTGCCATTTGATAGCACTTCAGATTCTTCTGTGTTAGTTTCTCAAACTAACTCTCGAGGAGGCCGTAGTGGTACCCGAGGTAGAGGTCAACGTCCTCATTGCACCTATTGCAATAAACTTGGCCACACTCGCGATCGTTGCTATCAGTTACATGGACGACCTCCTCGCACTGCCCATGTGGCCCAGTCCTCTGATTCTCCGCTGCCTCAAGCTCCGAGCTCTTCCGCATCTCAGGCTTCTGTTGCCTCTGTTGCCCAGCCTGGTAATGCCTCTGCCTGCCTTACCCACACATCTTCTCTTGGACCCTGGATTCTAGATTCTGGAGCTTCTGATCACTTATCTGGTAATAAGGATCTTTTCTCCTCTATTACTACTACCTCTGCTTTACCTAATGTTACCTTAGCTAATGGTTCTCAAACTGTGGCTAAAGGTATTGGTTTGGCCCTTCCTCTGCCTTCTTTACCTCTCACTTCTGTCCTTTATACTCCTGAATGTCCTTTTAATCTTATTTCCATCAGCAAAATCACTCGTACTCTTAATTGCTCTATTACCTTTTCTGATAAATTTGTGACCTTGCAGGACCGGAGTACGGGGAAGACGATTGGCATAGGACGTGAGTCTCAAGGCCTCTATCACCTCACCTCGGATTCATCTCCTGCAGTTTGCATTTCCACTGATGCTCCTCTCCTCATTCACAATCGTCTGGGCCACCCTAGTCTCTCCAAGTTCCAGAAGATGGTCCCTCGTTTTTCCACTTTATCGTCGCTTCCGTGTGAGTCATGTCAGCTTGGGAAACATACTCGTGTCTCGTTCCCAAAGCGTTTGAATAATCGGGCAAAGTCTCCTTTTGAGCTTGTCCACACTGATGTTTGGGGTCCTTGTCGGACTGCGTCTACTTTAGGATTTCAGTATTTTGTCACTTTCATTGATGATTATTCTCGATGTACTTGGTTATTTTTAATGAAAAATCGAGCTGAGTTATTCTCTATTTTCCAGAAATTTTATGCTGAAATCCAAACCCAGTTCAATGTTTCTATTCGTATGTTACGCAGTGACAATGCCAGGGAATATTTTTCAGCCCCATTTACTTCGTTTATGTCTCATCATGGGATTCTTCATCAGTCTTCTTGTGCTCATACTCCTCAACAAAATGGGGTAGCTGAACGCAAGAATCGACATCTTGTTGAGACAACTCGTACTCTCCTCCTCCATAGCAATGTTCCTTTTCGTTTTGGGGGGACGCTGTTCTTACCGCTTGTTATTTGATTAATCGTATGCCCTCCTCTGTCTTACATGATCAGATTCCTCACTCCCTTCTCTTCCCTGACCAACCACTTTATTTCCTTCCTCCTCGTGTCTTTGGTTGTACTTGCTTTGTTCATATTCTCACTCCTGGACAGGACAAGCTTTCCGCCAAAGCCATGAAGTGTCTCTTCTTGGGATACTCTAGACTTCAGAAGGGTTATCGTTGTTATTCCCTTGAGACTCATCGATACTTTATCTCCGCTGATGTCACCTTCTTTGAGGACTCACCATTCTTTTCCACCACTTCTGAGTCTCTTCCTGTTTCTGAAGTCTTGCCTATTCCCATTGTCTCCCCACCTGATGCTATGCCTCCTCGGCCACTTCAGGTTTATCATCGTCGCCCTCGTGTCGTTGCTCCTCTCCCTTTTGCTGAGGCACCTGCTGACTCACTTCCTATCCCTTCGGCTTCACCTACCCCGGCTCTGCCTTCTCCTAATGACTTACCCATTGCTGTTCGGAAAGGTACTCGCTCTACTCGTAATCCTCATCCTATTTACAATTTTTTGAGTTATCATCGATTATCTTCACCCTATTCTGCTTTTGTTTCTGCTATATCCTCTGTTTCTCTTCCAAAGAGCACCCATGAAGCTCTTTCCCATCCAGGCTGGCGACAGGCAATGGTGGATGAAATGGCTGCTCTGCACTCTAATGGCACTTGGGATCTTGTTGTTTTACCCTCGGGTAAATCTACCGTTGGTTGTCGTTGGGTTTACGCAGTTAAGGTTGGTCCTGATGGTCAGGTTGATCGCCTTAAGGCCCGCTTAGTTGCTAAAGGCTATACTCAGGTTTATGGTTCTGATTATGGTGACACATTCTCTCCGGTTGCCAGATTGCTTCTGTTCGTCTGCTTCTCTCCATGGCTGCCATGTGTTCTTGGCCTCTTTATCAATTGGATATTAAAAATGCCTTCCTTCATGGTGATCTTGCCGAGGAAGTTTATATGGAGCAACCTCCTGGTTTTGTTGCTCAGGGGGAGTCTGGTTTAGTATGCAGGTTACGCCGTTCTCTATATGGCTTGAAACAATCTCCTCGAGCATGGTTTAGCCGTTTTAGTTCTGTTGTTCAAGAGTTTGGCATGCTTCGCAGTACAGCAGACCATTCAGTTTTCTATCATCATAACTCTTTGGGGCAGTGTATTTATCTGGTTGTTTATGTGGACGACATCGTCATTACAGGCAGTGATCAGGATGGTATTCAGAAACTAAAGCAACACCTTTTTACCCACTTTCAGACCAAAGACTTGGGGAAACTCAAGTATTTCTTGGGAATTGAGATAGCTCAATCCAGTTCTGCTGTGGTCCTTTCCCAAAGGAAGTATGCTTTAGACATCCTGGAAGAAACTGGTATGTTAGACTGTAAACCGGTAGACACACCTATGGATCCGAATGTCAAACTTGTACCAGGACAGGGGGAGCCTTTAGGAGACCCCGGGAGATATCGACGGCTCGTAGGTAAATTGAACTATCTCACCATTACTCGTCCAGACATTTCTTTTCCTGTGAGTGTTGTTAGTCAATTCCTACAGTCACCATGTGATAGCCATTGGGATGCTGTAATCCGCATTCTTCGATATATCAAAAGTACACCAGGCCAAGGTGTGTTGTACGAGAACAGAGGTCATACTCAGGTTGTTGGTTACACAGATGCAGATTGGGCTGGCTCACCCACAGATAGACGTTCCACTTCAGGGTACTGTGTTTTTATTGGAGGTAATCTAATATCTTGGAAGAGTAAGAAACAAGATGTAGTGGCCAGATCTAGCGCTGAAGCCGAGTATCGAGCTATGGCTTTGGCAACATGTGAACTCATATGGTTGAGACATCTTCTTCTAGAGTTGAGATTTGGAAAGGATGAACAGATGAAACTCATATGTGATAACCAGGCCGCATTACATATTGCATCCAATCCAGTCTTTCATGAAAGGACCAAACATATTGAAGTTGACTGTCATTTCATTAGAGAGAAGATCGCATCAGGATGTGTTGCTACAAGTTTTGTTAATTCAAATGATCAACTAGCTGACATCTTCACTAAATCTCTCAGAGGTCCTAGGATTAAATATATTTGTAACAAGCTTGGTGCATATGACGTATATGCTCCAGCTTGAGGGGGAGTGTTGAATATAATGTATTTATAGTATATAACCTTTCCTTGTTAATATAGGATACATGTATGGTAGTTAGGACTCCTAGCCTTGTATATATATATATTTCTCAATTGTAAGTAGATCATTACATTAATGAGAATTAAGGTTTTTCTTCTTTCTCTCTCTCTCAACAATGTTTATGCAATATACTTTCATGTTTTAAATTAAGTGTGCATGCCAATCATGGTGTGTTACAAAGACAACTTATTTTAACTTAATAAATCCAACTATAATTGGACATTTCAGAAACACAGTTGTGTCGCTGTCCTAAGATTTAGAGATTTGACAAATCTGACACCTAGTCTCAGCCCACAGAGTACATGCATGCTTGGCCATGTAATATAAGCCAGTTGATATATTTTAAACTTACTCTTGCCAGATCACCCAGAAGTGCAAAGGCACTTTGTCGAACATCTGGTGCATCATCATCCATACAACATTGCAGGAGGAGATCCCTCAAGCTGCTTTGCGCAACCTGCAGAAAAGTTGAATCAGAAAAATTGAACAAGTGTTTCAACATTATGCATTCATGGAGGAGAAAAACTGACCCCTTGTTCTTATGCAGCATCAATAGTGCATTCCAAAAAAGCTAAAGATCTGGAACAATTTGCAATTATCTAGGCCTAGAGATGATTAAATTTTTTTTTTCCTTCTCCTGATGCTAGCCAGTAATTAAGAATTAAATAAGTGAACAAAAGTTTCTAGATTTTAATGGTTGCATTGCCTATACCATCCAATGAATCCATTTGCATCATGCAAAAGGCCCATATAGAAGAATATCAAGCAAAATTATTTTATATATATCATAAGATTATTGTCAGATTATCTATATATTGTTAGGCTAAATTACTTTATAAAGCAAATTACTTTAGATAATGTGCATTTCTTCTCAAAGCACGTTTTCAGAAAAAGAGAATCATTGTATAGGATGAAAAACTTGTACAATTTCAAAAATAAGAACAGGCAGACAACTTTTGTTCATAAAAACACCTTGTCTAATGTAACTTCCAGATCCAAAAATTGTGGAGAAAGGGAAATACCAAACTCTCTATCCCACTACCAAGACCTTCTGCAAGTCCAGACAGCAAGTCGAGAGAGCATACAATAAACTCTTTATCATACTGAACACCAGCTGAAGCAGGATCAATCTGAAAGATAAGTGTCAAAACAAAAACTGCAAGTTGTAACAACAATATTCTTGTCATTCAAATTAACTTTTAAAGGAGCTACATATAATGTGACCAGCTAAGCAGAATGCAAAATTCTACATTATAATGAAGATGTTTAGAAGTGATTGTCTATGGGGACATACAGTTTGCACTGTATCTATATCAATTCACTTGAGGCATCAATACTTCTTCATAAGCATACATATTGATCTGCCCATCAAACAGACAGAACTCCTTTTGATAAAATATATTACCAGAAGTAGTAACAGGTTCTTGCACATATTGCTCTTAACTTGTAAGAAAGAAAATTAATTGGTAAATACATACTACCATGTACAAACTGACTAGACCTGCGGCTCTGCCAGCAAAATGGGGATAGAAACATGCAATCATTGGAATAATTGATCAGGCACATTACAAAACTGAAAGGAAAAATACTAAAGCATAAGCAAACTTTTGTTCTTCTATACCAAAAGTGAAGTTAGTTCGAAATATGAGAAACCTCATCCAACTAGGGCTCCATTTTTTCCACTTTAATAAACTTTACACTAAGAACAATAGACCAAATGCTAACACGTTGCTGGCCACAAGTTCATTTATTGAATGTAGCAGGCCTAGCTGATGGCAGTACTCAATTTCCAGAGCAAAACGGAGTTTTTGTGTATTCGCACCTTGTTTGCTTTGTATACATGTATACTTTTTCTTTTAATACAATTGCCTTCACTCATCAAAAAAAAAAATTCCAGATCAAAACAGATGTCATTAGGAGAGCTGAAAAAGAACAGAAATCAGATATTGGGTTGAGGAAGATATGTACCACAAACATTTAAGGTGAATAGTACTCCATTTCATCCCCTTTCTAATTCTTCAGGACCACTCCTAAAGAGGCAAACAAAACCTAAATATGGTCCTTCCATCAACTTGACTACTATTTCTATTCCTAGCTTTACTAAATTTTAGCTCAATAAATTTTTTAATTCTGAAGTAACTATCTACGATTTATCTAGTCTTTACTTGTTTTAATAGGTAAAAAGGGCAATTAAACTAAAAGCGCTTGAAAATGAATCATGTAAAGACTTCATGGTTATTTTTTTTTATATAGATAAACGCACAAGGATAAATTAGATAAAGGGTGCTTGAAAGGCAACCCAGAGCATACAGGGAGTATACAAGCGTCGCCTAAAAACAGGAAACAAAAGGGACAAACACTCACCGGCCCTCAACAAGAACCCAACCAGTCCACAAAGTTAAACAAAGTTAAGGGGCCTACAACTATAGAAGATTTAGCCCAAGAAAAGAGATTACAAATAAAAGAATTTTTCAATCTTTGAACCAACAGGACCTCATTATCAAAAACTATCCTATTTCTTTCCTTCCAAATCGTCCAAAATAAGCAAAGAGGAGCTGCCCGCCAAACCTTTCTATGCTTCTTGTCCTTAAAGGAAACATACCAATCTAAAAGAGTGTCTCTAACCTAAAACGGAAGGACCCAATTAACACCAAATAAAGACTTCATGGTTATAATCTTTACCACTACTCTAGTCTCACTAATCAAGGTTAATATAATTATAAAAAGAATCAAGTAACACAAAAACCACTTCTAACTGGGACATTGTCCTAACCACGACATTGTCCTAACCACAAAGACTTGTCTTTTTATTTTTATTTTTTTCTCCATTATAAGGACTTCCAAACCGAGTAACTCAATTAGACATACTTTTTAACAGAAGGGGGGGAAGGGGGAGATGACAGATGACAAGAACCTGAGACATAGAACAAAAGTACATAGAAATTCAATGGTGTCATGCGCTCAGTGCATTATCTTGGCATTGACACTATAATCTTTCCATTCCAAATGGATACAAATTTTACAGGTTCCTCGCAGCAAATATTCTTCATATGCCAAAAATAAGATGTGGGTAGATGTCTAAAGCTCAACAATGTTTCTAGATTAACCTTCCTTTTACTGATGAACTTAAACATAATGACATCAAGTATAAAGCATAAAAGTATAAAATGATGACCATAGGCACTATGCCATTACATGGTGGAATGAATGACACAACATACAGAAAATAAATAAATAAATAAATAATAATAATGACCAAACCATAAACTAATGACGATAATCTATGAAATGATAAATTACAACTCTGACAAAAAACACAATAAAAAATATAATATATAGAGACCTTGGCCAATTGTTGTGTCTGGATGATGTTTATGCACCTCTGAAAGACGGGCTCAGCAAATTGAGAAAACCCGGTACCCAATGCCTGGAAGGAGTAAAACACATCAGTCTTTTGTATCACAGTAAGTCACTAAGGGCCCATTTGGCCAATCTATACCTTCTAATAAAGTCCTTTCTAAAAAAATTCTATACATAAAAAAGCTTATTAGAAAGAGATTGTTTGTGTTTGTTTAATATAATTTTATGTCATTTTATAAGATTTACGAGGTTATAGATATCATTTTATAAAAATTATAAGATTATAAATGTCCATGTAAAAGAACTTTTTGAGACAAATTCTATATTCTTGAAGCTCTTTTGGTAAGAGCTATTAGGTTATAACTTTAAAAGAAAGAGCATTTAAGTCCTAATATCTTTAAATAAAGGACTTCTTAAATAAAACCAAACACCCTGTAAAAAACTTGCACCATCAAAAAGCTCCTTTAAGCCTATTAAATGGTGTACTAAATGGCACCTAAATCCCCCACATATACATTTATACTACCACAGCTCCTAGATATTAATGGAAACTCTGAAACAGAAAGTATAAATGCATGTGGTTGTAGCAGCAAAAAAATATCAGAAAGTCTTATAGAATCAAAAGCACAATCCACATACTCATCCCAACTTGGAATTGTATGTACTGGTGAACAGATTTTTTTTTTTTTTTCTTATAGGCAATAAAAGGGGCTTGCATTAAAAGTGCCTAAAAGACGGTGAAACAAGTACAA
This sequence comes from Vitis riparia, assembly GCF_004353265.1. NCBI lineage: Eukaryota > Viridiplantae > Streptophyta > Magnoliopsida > Vitales > Vitaceae > Vitis > Vitis riparia. The sequence continues at coordinate 1,874,116 of NC_048433.1, read as the reverse complement.
ATGAAGTATACAAACAAAGCCCAAAAAAAGCTAGGCAGTAAGGAGGAAAAAAAAACCCTTACCTAACAAACAACCAATCTACAAAATCAGTCAAAGACAACGTGTGATCCTCTATATACACCCTAGCCTAATTCACAAAAGTATACATGAATATAGATTTAATTGCTTGGTCGGACCACTCGACGTCATTGAAAACTCTTCTATTCCTTTCCTTCCAAATAGTCCACAATAAGCATAAGAGGGCAGCCCTCCACACTTTCTCCCGTTTTTTACCCATGAAAGTGTCATGTCAACCTAACAGATTCCTTCTAAGGAATGCGACCCACTGCACACCAAAAAAGGAGTAAATCAAGTTCCACAACATTCTAACCTTATCACAAAACAGGAGTAGGTGATCTGTAGTTTCCTCTTTTTTGCACAAGTAACACCTATTCAGGAAATTTTCCCCTCTTTTTCAGCTGGTCAAGAGCCAAAAGTCTGCTCCAAGACGTTTCCCAAACAAAAAAATGACCCTCACTAGAGCACATAACCTCCAAATAATACTAAATGGAAAAGGATCTCTAGAAGCAATAAAGAAATCTGACTGAAAATTTGTCATTCTTGCTTTCTCTCCAACTCCGAATGTTCTCCACTTCCCTTCTAACAACCAAGGGTTGTAGTTTACAAAACAAATTCTCCACTTCTCCCATCTCCCAATCGTTAAGACTTCATGAAAAGCGAGGGCTCCAACAACCCAAATCCCCACCCTCCTCCCATGCCTCTAGTACCCCACTATTTTTGTTTACTACCAACAAAAACAAGTTAAGGAAAGCTTATTTCAAAGTTTAGTCCTCGCACCACGTCTTTCCAGAACTCAACCCTTCTCTCATTCCCAACTATAAAGCGAGATCTACTTTTTATATCCTCCTATTCATTTCTGATGGTTTTCCACACCCCCACACCATAACCTCCTCTCACTCCTTTCAAACACCACCCCCCATCCTTTTCTCCAAACTTCCTAATAATGATTTGTTTCCAAAAGCGCTCCCTCTCTTCAACAAATCTCCAACTCCCTTCCCAAGCAAGACTTTGTTTAAGGCAACAAGGCTACAAATTCCAAGACCTCCTTCCTTATCTACACGAACTAAATTCCAATTCACCAAATGAGGCTTTTTCTCTAAGGTAGCTTCCTTACTCTACACCCCATCACCAAAGCAAACATCCTCCATTGTCACAACCCCCCCTATAGGAATGACTTCACTTTTATCCATATTCACTTTTAACCCAAAGATCGCATCAAACACATAAACACCCAACTCAGATATCTCAACTAATCACTATTGGCCTTGCAGAAGATTATGGTGTCGTTAACAAACAAAAAACGAGACACATCCATCCCCTCTCCATTGCTTCTTCCCACCTTAAACCTAGAGATGAAGTCACCATTTCTGGCTCCGAACAACAATTGGCTAAGAGTCTCCATAGCCAAAATGAAAAGATAAGGGACAATAGGTCACCTTGCCTCAAGCCCCTAGTGCTACAAAAAAAGCCCAAAAAGGTTTCGTTAATGAGGACAGAAAAGCTTGTTGTGGAAATGAACCATTTTATCCAACTTATCCACCTTTGCCCAAGCTTTAGTCATGACTGCCAATAGGAAATCCCAATTGACATGATCATAAGCCTTCCCAATATCCATCTTTAAAAGGAGACCAAGAATGTTGCCCTTTAACCTCGAATCAATAGCCTCATTAACAATGAGCACTGCATCCAAAATCTTTCTACCTTGAATAAAAGCATGTTCAGTATCTAAAACCACCTCCCCCACTACCGTCTTAAGCCTGTTTGCCATGACTTTGGCAAGCAACTTGTACAAGCCCCCTATCAAACTGATTGGTCTAAAGTCTTTCAAATCTTTAGTTCCCCCTTTTTTGGGATCAATACCAGGAAAGTGAAATTTAAGCTTCTTTGAATGGTGCCATGAAGGAAGAAATCTTTAAAGAAAGCCATAATTTCTAACTTAACAAAATCCTAACAAAAATGCCAAAAAGTCATGGTAAAATTGTCTAGGCCTAAAGCTTTATCTCCACAAAGACTACTCAAGGCTTCCTCCAAAAACGGCACCTCTAGGCTTCTGAATCTATCTTCACCCAACACTTCGAAGCGTAAACCCCTTATACTAGTTCTCCAATCCCCCCATCTCAAAGAGAAGAGTATGATAAGTTCTCTTCATCAACAGTCAAAGTAACCCCATTGACTCTCACTTTAGTTAACAGGTTTCTTATAGCACAAGCATTGGCCATCTTGTGAGCGTTCTTATCTCCCTCCCTTAACCAGATTTCCCTAGGTTTGTCTCCACGAAGTTTCTTGCAATAAAGTCCACTTCTTATAATCCTCTAAGCCACCCCCCCCCCTTCTAGCCTCCGCCTCCTCAAGAGAAAGAGAAGAAGCTCTCTCTTTAGAGTCCCAAAAGTGAATGCGGAAAAAGGCTTCCAATTTGTTAAAGGAGACATTGCCAAAAACTTCTTTGTTCCACACTTTAAGATCCCTCTTAAGAGCCTTTAACTTCTTAGCAAGGCAGTGACTGCTAGTACCAGTAACAACATACCCAATCCACCAATTTCTCATGAGGTCTTTGAACTCATCAGTTTTTTTATTTATTTATTTATTTATAACAACGAAACCTTCCATGGCCAAGCCCTTAGGACTTTTCATGGGGACCCAAACCTTGGGGTGTTGACTGCCCCGCAACAACCAACACCAGATAAATTTAAAGCATTATTAACGGCATGATTCGAACTCAAAATTATGTGCCACTTTGAACTCATCATTCTTAAGCCACATATTCTCAAATCTAAAAGGGCTCTTGCCCTTTTTGACACCTCCACCTTCAAGAATAATTGGACAATGCTTAGAAGTGAGCTTAGGAAGAACAAATTGAGAGATACCTAAAAATGGTCCTTCTACTCATCAAAGACTAAAAAGCAATCTAACCTTGAAGTTGCCTGAGAGTTCAATCCTCCACACCACATAAACGGACCTCCAAAGAGAGGAAGGTCCTTCAACATCAGCTCCTCTAGAACATATGAGAACCTCCTCATATCTACCATGAATATGGATTCATTCTTTCTTTCCCCTAGAAATCTAATAGAATTAAAATCCCCTCCTAGGCACCACGGATCATCCCACAAACCTCTAATAGCTCCCGATTCATCTTAGAAATACTCTTTCTCCCTCTTTAAAACTAGCCCATACACTCCATTGAACACCAAGACTAAACCATCTTCACAATTTCTAAAGCAATTGAAAATGGAGAACCCTCCACACTCCCAACTCCAACAAGTCCAAAACTCTATTATCCCAAAAAATCAAAATGCCTATTGACACTCCTCCAGCAGCAACTACACCCCAATTCAAAAATCCTCCAACACCCAAGCTTCTTACCACTTATAACAACATCTCTTGCATCTTAGTCTGAAGAAAGCAAACCAAATTTGCCTTCTGAGTCCTAACCACTAACTTAATCAACTTCTTTTTCTCACCATCATTGAGCCCTCTCACATTCGAGGAAAGGATTTTAATTTTCATCAATCAACTGGAACCAGCTCCCAATTGTTCTTGTTGCTCCTTCTGGACAAAAGAGTAGAACCTCCAAAATTGAACGAACAATCCAACCTCCTTAATTCCCTATTAAAACAAGAAGAGGACAAAGGTTTCTTCTTCTGCACTTTGCTTAGGGTCCCATGTCCAAATTTTATCCTTAATTTCCTCAACAAAATCCAGATTTCCTCTTCAAACCCCTTGACTAGCAATCCTAAAAATTTACTAAAATCTACTAGCTTGGAAAAATCCCAATCTAATAGCGGATCCTCGCTATCTAGACAGCCAAAGGCACCCACCTGATCCAAGACTGAAGCACCATTACAACAGAACCCCGCGCTCCTAGATGGGAAATAAATTCTCCAGGAAGACCACTATTGATCCATCGTGAAGAACCATTGACGAAGGCCTCTTCACAATGTCAAGCACACTTTCCAATACTCCCCTATCCAAGCTCAAAAAATCCTTCCCCTCCCTGCCCATTACCCAAGGTTCCTTTATTGTCTATTCCCTGATCGGAGTTTTCCATCACCCAAAAAGGAGTAGAAGAAAAAGAAACCAACACCCCCCCCCCCCCCCCCCCCCCCCCTCCCACCCAAAAGAAAACAAAGTCCAAGAAATAGCTTCGGGTCGGCTACAAGCATCATCATTGCCTCCAAATAAGACCACTTTGACACACAAGGATTTGAAGCTCCTATGCTCTCCCCACACGACCAACAATCTGCTAGGGCTCCAACGACTTCTTTCTTTTTTAGAACAATCCGAAGGAATGGGCCCAAAGGCAGTTGCCTCAAAACTCTTCTCCACTCCCCTCTTGCAGTGCACCCAGCCCACCTCCAAAGAACCTTGGGCTTTATCCAAAATGGGCCTTCTATTCCTCCAATCCTCCACAAATCGCAACTTGGCCCAAGGCCCAAAACCTCATCATTCTTCCCACAAGGCTCACACGCAACGACAAAGGGGGAGGGAGGGTGGATAGGATTCTACAAACCCATCAATCCCCATCTTTTCAAAACAGTACCTCATCTTCCTTTTGAATGCACAGTAAGTCTTCAATCAACACTTGTGCTATCACCTTTTCAGAAAACCCTTCTTCCACTCTCTCTAGCACACAACCTAGCCATACCATCTTCTCCTACCATCCTTTCACTGTAACACAAAGAAGAATGCACCTCACTCCTCCAATGTGGAATCTCCCACCACAACTAGATCGCAAAGCAAGAAGATCCTACCACTACCTGCAAAGAGCTAGGAAACTTCCACTTTCTGATCCGAACAAGAATTCTGGCCCACTGCAGGTTCCAACGCTCCGTCGTTTCCACGTCGATGGCCACAAACCTCCCATGAGTTTCCCCTAATCTTTTAAACAAACCTTTTTCCCAGAGATGCAAGAAGAGACCCAAAATACTTACCCACACTTCATGAATGCCCCTCTCCTCCTTGAGGCACTCGACAAAGGGATTCCACCACTCCAAATAGAAACTTTTTCCATTGAACCATTTCAACCTCAACTAGAGCACCTTCTCAGCTTCACCTGCATCTTCAAACTCAAAAAGGATAAGGAACCCTCCCAACAAAGCCAAGTGGAGTTTTCCTTTCAACTGCCAATTGAGTTGAGCCCAGTTCCTCAAAGAGACGAAGTCCGGGGGCCGATCAGAAAGTCCCCTTTATCTTCCCACAAGACTCATGTTCAAAGCTTCCTCATTTTTGTTGATCGTCTCCTTTTTTATTTCAATCCACACTACGTTACATGGTTCAAAAGAGCCAAAAGACATCGCCCCTACTACCAAGCCATCTTTTCCCTCACCGTTCCCAATGCAGACCAACACCTTCTTAGAGATAGCTTTGGACTTCTCCACTCTCCTTTGGGCCAGGGAAACACCAAGGCTTCTTAACTTACTAGACAGGATCTTCCAACCCCCCCCCCCCCTACCAATCCTCTTCCTTCAAGAAACACCAAGGAGAACCTCTTTTCTTCCACATTCCTAACAGTACAAAGCAGAACCCGTCCTGCTATGTTACTGTGCAACTCCAGCAAGTATTGTCCACCCCCCTCCACCTAAGCCTTTCTAAAAGGTTCCCCATCGTTGAGAACATCACAGGTCTCAACCCCTTCCACCAGCAAAGCCAAGCCCTTTCCCACCAAATCTAATCCACAACAAGAAGTTTGGACCCCTTTCGCAAATCTTCCCAATCACCCTTTGGTCTCCTCAATCGAAACCTCAAAGGTTTTTTATTCAACACTGAACCAGCACTTACCTCCAAGAGAAACCACTGGCATGTTTTGCCCTTTAACCTATCAGCTTTGTTTTTCTCTTGAACAAATATAATTCAGTGGATTCTTGGTTGTAAAACTCAAATTAAAAAACATGAACCTCAACATGATTACACCCTTAAAGCTTGACTATTGTGACAAATCATGGTTTTAAGTTTTAAAAAACTCCTAATAGGGTTTCAAATGTCAAATTCCAAGTGTAATTTCAAGTACATTACTATGATAGAGCTTAGATAGTTGTGGAATAATCACAGGTTCTAAAAGTGTTTGTAACATCAGGGCCTTCATTTAGATGCATTTTTCTGGCATGATCATAGTATACCAATTTATATATTATGTAGACAAAGTTCCTTGAACAAACAAATAACATAGCTTAAGGTCAAAAGAAGACTGTAATAAATACCTGTGCTATAGATGTAAAGCACTCCAGCAGTGGGAAAATGTCTTTATCTGAATTAGAAAGTTGCTGCCACTTCGCGATCAATGGCGGCATTAGAATATCAAGATAGGTGGGCTACAAAAAAACAAGATACTGAATTAGCAGAGCATTGTATTTAACATAATCACAGCATGAATTAAAGTACCTGATTTAGTTTCTCTCCTACAGCATCTGCTAAAGTTGCAATAGCATCATATACGATTCTGAGATTTCGTCTCTGGATATAGTCAAATCATGGAATAAATTTATGGACCAGTGGAATAATAAGAATAAAATGTAATTGTAATGATACAAACATTATGTTAGCTTCAACATGTAATCAACCACTATCATATCTCATCATGATCATATTAAGAAGAGCTAGCACATGAAAGGGCCAGAAAACAACCTGGTACTTCCCAAAAGCACACATTAGGTGTTGTAGAATAATTTCCAAGTGTGGTGCTAACTTTTCTGCAGCCTCCTGATGGTAAATCAAACAATCATTGGGATCTAGAGATATATCTAAAAACAGAAATGTAATAATTACACTGCATAATAACAGAAACCTCTTCGAGTGTGGCAAAAGCTGAACAAGCAGCCTCTTGCACCCGCTTGTTGGTATCCAATATCCTTCGTAGAAGACCCCTAAGAACTTTGTCAAACTGTTCAGAGCCTTTCTGCTGACCAATACCCTGAAATAGACAACAAAAATAATTTCCATTCAGAATTTTGTTACAGCAGTTTAAAAGTGAAAAGAAAAAAGTTCTGAAAGGTGAGAACTCTTAGTAAGAAGAAGTAAGAAGGCAAATTTTGGTAAAGAAAACAAATGATCAAACTCAATAATATTTAAAAGCAACAAAATTTAAGAAAAATCCATTACTTTTTTTTTATAGGTAAGCAAAGATATATTCAAGCACTTGCAAAAAGGCGCAAAAAAGCACACATGGAGTATACAAATTAAAGGAGAAATACCCACCACCCTCACAACAAGCTGCCCTAACTAAATAGAACAAACAGAAAAACGGAACCAACGAGAGAACCCTACAACCGGAAGCACCCTCTTCCCTCAAACCCCAGCCCCGCTCCCCTTTCCCCTAGCAGTGAACGGAGAGCTATTATAATTAACTGAGCACTCTAACTTTCGGATTTCCCTCTCAAAACAGGAAGAACACCTTTTCTTACCTCCTGACATCCTTATCCCCAGCCCTTTTCTTGACTCCATTTTTCTGATTAGAGCACAAATTTCCTTCTCAAAGCTCGCTTATTTGCATCCCTAAACAACTATTGAACTCAACAAAACCACTAGGAAGACTGTTAATATTCTCCCCCTCCAAGATCCCGATTTCCACATCCTTGGAAGTTCATCTCCTCGGCCCTGGCAACTAACTCCATACCAAAGGGTTCCTTCACAGCCTTCCTCAAGAGATCCAGCACGCTGCCATCTTGCAGAACCATCTTTAGCGGCTAACAACCAGGGCTTTGAAGACCCAAGGAGAGGGGAGAAGACCCCGTAAGCCTATTTGCCTCCACCACGAGTGCCTCATTAGTAATCACAACTCGAGAAGATAACGAATCCATAGGAAAATGCTCACTACCCCAATCACACAGGAAAAGGACATCAGGACCATGGGACAGGTCAACTCTGGGCTCCTCATCCAAAGACATACCCTGCCCTCTTCTCCCGACTGAACCACCAAAATTGTCCCCTCCTCTGCTCTCTCGCACAAAAAGAACACGCACCTCCCACACCTTCTCTGCAGAAGAAAAGAGCCCTAGCAAGCTCACTCTGCCTTTTAAAGCTCCACTTAAAGGCCCATCCTTCGCAGAGGCCTTTCCCACCTTAGCTTCAATACAAGCTTGGCCAGGCCCAAAAACAGTGGACCCACCCCTCTTGAATCCAAAGACGAAGAGGCATCCCCAAATACACCACCAGGGCCTCTTACAGCCCCCGTCTACCCAAACAAGGATGCCCAAGAACCTCCCCACCATCCTTCACAAAGGCAACAGGCCCAACTGCCCCACTTTCTCCCATTACAGTTGTAGCCCTCTTGTCACGTCCTAGGAAATCCTCCCCTCAGCAAAAATTGCTGCAGAGTCCACTGTAGCCTCCCCTACCAACCTCAGCCTGCAACAAGTCAAACCTACGGCAACAGCTTTTGCATCAAGGCCCGCAGCACCCTCTTCCGCTGCTTTAAGCCTGCAGCAAAGCAACTCGACAGCTGCTACAGTACTCAAAGGATGCATCCCCGTCCCAGTCACTTCATCAGCGCAAGGAGACCTCCACTCCTCCCCCAACCTCTTGCTCACTGGGCACACAATTTCTTCTTCTCAGCTCCACACAAGAAAAACCCGACGGAGCTTCCCGCCACAGTTGTAAAGAGAAGCCGGAATTGCCTACTACCACTTGAAACTAACTAGGTAAAGAACTCCCAACAGGATGCACCAAAATCCTGGCCCAAAGCAGATTAGTCATCAAAGTTGTGTCTTCATCCACACCGACAAACCCTCCACATTCATCCCCAATTTTCTTAAACACCACCCGACTCCGAAGATGTAACGGGAGACCCAACACCATCACCCACATCTCCTTGGCACAACCCCCCTTGCCCAGACAACCAGCCTCCGGAGTCCACCTCACCAAGTGTAGCACTCTCTCCTTAACCCTTCGAGAACCTCTGGCAAGCACCCTTTCTACCTTAGCAAGAATCCCAAAATCAAACAAGAGCAAGGTACCTCCAAAACCAGAAATCTCCTCCCCCCCTCCCCCTCTGTTCTTTAGAGACCAAAGAGCAGTCACAAAAGATTTCAAAAAGGATAAGTCAGATAGCTGCTCTGACCTCTCATCAAACCAACCGACCAAACAACCGCAGAGACTCTTCCCTACGTCACACCTCACTTTCTCCAATCTGAACCTAGACCGCTTCCCCTGCCACTCCACGAGGCTTCCTCATAGCATCAGCAAAAGACCCACGGGTTGTTGCCTCCCTACAGGCGCTCCTTGCCTTAGCAAGGAGCCACTCACTCTCCTAGCCTCAGTTGAGGAGGCTACACCTAAATAACGCAGCTTCTCTGCTAGAATCGACCATCCCCCATGAAAGCCCTTCCCTTCAGGGAAAACCAACGAGAAACTGTTCTCCTCTTCAGCCAGAACAAAGCAAAGTAAAAACCTCCATGCCTCGTTCAAGAGTCGTTCCAACTTGAACCTCTTGCCCCCCTCCACCCAACCTTTGCTCCATCTTTCCAAACCCTCATCCCTGCAACAATCTTCTACCCCTTCCAACAAGAGACGCAAACTCAAATCCTCAAACCTAATCCAGTCAGAAAAACCTCTGCCCTTTTCCACAATAACCCCTCTCAGTTTTCCCCCAACCTCCTCTATAGAAAGGTCAAAAGTTTTTAACTCAAGAAAAATCCATTATTCAGGTTCTGAACTAACTGCCTGGAAATTTAAATAGCATGTGCAATTTTCAATGGTCGACGTCACTAAATTAACAACGTACCATTGTTCCCACTCAATAGCTTCATTAAAATTTAATACCTTAAAATAAATAACAGCACAATTTAATTCAGAAAAAGAACTCTTCCAACAAAAAATTTGAAGGATTAAAAAAACAAAAACCAAAAAAGGAAAACCATATGGTAAGAGTGGAAACTAAGTACCCCAAAATATATGAGTGGTATGCCATGTAAAACATCTGTCTCTTTTTGGCACAAAAACAGATTTTTTCTTCAATTTTTTTTTTCCAACCACAGATTCATGCCATAGAACTCAAGGACATAGAGGCTGAGCCAATATGAGGTCATACTCTTGATTCATCCCATATTTTTTGCTCAATCACTCCCTCCAAAAGTTCACAGCATGAACATCTCAACAACACAATTAAGATAAACTGAATTTATCATAATAATTTTTCTCCATACAAAGTGAAAGTGCATTAAGATGCAGGCAAAAACACTTGCTGTGGCAAAGCAACTAGTAGAAGGAATTCTCTCATACCTGAACAACAAATCTGCTGAAACGAGAAAGCGTCCAACAGGAAATACTTCGTATGAGAGGAAACTTATCATCCAAGAGGGGGATAATAAATGTCACAATCTGTCATAAAAGCAATTCAACAATTCAACAATCTGAATCAGCAAGGCATCAGATAGGAAACAAAGATTTTATGACTCTAAGACAGAAAATTCAAGTAATGAAAGGGCAAGGACCATCAATCAGGCATTGCACAGTTTACCTAACATAGAAACCCAGCAAACAAGAATTCTAAATGTTGCATGCCAAATATACCTTACCAGTGTAGATGAATAAGGAAATGCCCAACTAAGTAATACACACCAGTACAGACATTAGAAGAATAGCCATATAAGAAAGGATTCCAATATTATAAGTCCACAAACCACTGGGGGGAAAGTAGAGGAAAAGCATGTATAAATTATAACTCCTAACAAGCAATGTCAAAGACATGAATATACCAAACTGGTAAAACTATAACTGCAACTTCGTCTCAGACCACAAACATCATACTTGCAACAATTATTATAAATCAAAATGCAACCAATTCAGAACGTAGCTACTCAGTTTCTGAGTCAACAAAAGTTTACCTCTGATAAATGAGGATAAAGACCAGTAATGCAGCCCTCAGCTACAGCACCAAGAGCTAAAACGGCAGCTTCCCTTTCTTTCCAGGTCTCATCATCAGTAGTTGATAACTTAGCCTGCAGAAATTTTTAAGGAAATCATATTTTAAACACAAGTAAATGATTGCAAAGAAGTGAAACTAATGGTCGAGACACATATAACTTTTAACTTCTATTTCCTATGATGCTTTAAGGCACAACATAAGTTCCAATCTAATTCCCATCCAAAACATGGAGATCACAAGACTTCTATCAGACTCAAATGATATTAATATGTTGAACTACACATTTTCCTAAAAGCTTAAGCTTGTAGGATTTGGGCCGATAATGTATATCATGCACTCTAACACGTTCCCTCATGTGTAGGCCCATACCACACATGCTTGTAGGTAAACAACCACAATCAGCCTCTTTAGGGCTTACTCAACACCTCTTTTGGAACCCCTGTGCTTAAGTGCACAGGTAAGGAAGCAGAGGAACCCCTGTGCTTCTTCTTTGGAGATATTCAATGATCCTCTCCTAAAGACGGAGGTTCAGGGTTAGGCAAGGTGGATTTCAAGGGTGAATGAACCGTTTGGATTTCAAGGTAAGTCCTCCCCTATGCTCTCTTCTTCTTTGGCTGGGCCTTCTACTCTAGGTGATGGGAAGGCTGGACTCATAAGGGTGGCATCTCCCTTCTTCGGGATCTTGGCCGCTTCAAATGATGCTCCAAGATGGAAGGTTGTTGGATCTCACGGGAAATGAAGAGAAGGGCCCTTCGGGTGAGGAAGTGGTGGGTAGTGCTAAGGAAATGGACGTCAAAAAGGCTTTAGAGGTAAGCAGTTTGTTAGAGGGGGGGAGTTTTGCTTGCAATTATACCTAGCAAGTTTGCGAGTTCATTAGTTTTTTAGGGCTGCCGATGGTGGGTTTTGAAAAGGAAATCACTGCTCTTTTGAAGAAAATGGAATCAAGAAAAGGACGTGGGGTTAAGGTCTCAAGGGGGAGTTGGAAATCTTCATCTTCTTGTCTGGAGAGGGAAATCCGAAAGCTTGAATGTTCAGTGAATTACAATGACACTCCTCTCGCAGTCAAGGGAAAGGAAGGGAGCAGTGAGGGTTCAGTTTTCTCTCTCTGAGGTTGCGGTCTTGTTTTCGTTGTTGGTATGTGGTTTCAAAAGGGCTTTCGGGCAGCCTATTGTCATGCTTGGGGTTGAGCCAGCTTTCTAGGGGTTTGGGTATGTTTGTTGTTTGGGGGGTTTCTTTGTTGTTTAGGTGGGTTTGTATTATCTTTGCTCCTTCTTTCTCTTGCTAGCCTTTAGGCCTTTTTTGTATAGTACGTGTGTACTTGGCTGCACCTTTTGCTAACACCCATTAATCTATTCTCCTATTTACCTATCAATATATATATACACAGTAGTGAGGTTCGAACACATGACCTCCCACCTAATGAGGCTATGATGCGATGTTGAACTACCATTTTTTAAAAAAGCTTAAACTTGTAGGAGTTGGACTCACAATGTATATCATGCACTACACAATATGAACTATGAACTCAAAAATTGAATTCCACAGTTCTCACCAGTAAGCAGAGTACGATAGGACAACTAAAAATAAATCAATACTCATTCACCAATACTGTAAGGCCATTCCTATATATATTATATCCAGGCCGGACTGGCATTACTAGCTCTTATTAATAGTTGAGATATACTTCATAAATTGATTATCTATGTTATAGTTGGAGAATTGCAAAATATGTATCTAGTGGTTACTATTTTAGTTGCTTCCATTCATAGAAATTTATTTTCGTGTTATTTAATGTTTATGAATGAGGTTTCTATGAAACCAAACCTAATATTTGGATCCTTTTCAGCAAATACCCTTTACACTAAAATTTGGGGTTGAATGGAGCAAATACCACCACACAAAACCCAAATCCATGACATAGATCGCTAGGCGCAGTCAAGCTATTAACCCAAGGGGGGAAAAAAAAAAGTGATGGCTGAATTTTTTTGCAAAATGGTGATTATGTTCTGTTTCCTTTACTTAACCTCATTATTACTTTGAAAACAAATAAATAAATAAAATATACCAGGTATTAGGAAACATATTAAGTCATTCAAACCTTGACCAGGAAAAAGATGGACAATAGGAGGTGAGAGAAGACTCAGGTGAGGAGAAAGAGCCAGGAAGATGATATCTCCACTAATTAAAAAATAAATAAATAAATAAAACCATAAAGAAAGAACAAAAAATTAAAGAATCCATACTTTATAGTCAAAATTTTGCATCCAATGCTAAAAAACTAAATACCTGCACTATTGGCATCATTGTTGGAAGAATCTCATCCCCAAACACATTTGAGAGAACATCTAGCCCAGCTGCACTGCATTTCCGTAAATTCCAAATGTTGACTATGTCATCATCCTGATACCATAATACCTCAAAATGGTTACTCAAAAGGAGATTTCATTAAAAATAACCTTAATTCTATAACACTAACTGAAGCACTACATATCCAAGTTGTTCACATTTTGTGAGATTGACAGACTAAACAATTTACATAAGCAACCAGAGAAAAGAAAATCAGTAGCATACATCATCTTCTGCATTATCTGATCCATGAAACCGAGAAGAATGAAAGCGAGGTTTCAAATCCTGTAGTGCAAGGGTTTAGCCAAAGAAAAATATTTCCACACTCAGTACATTGTACAGAATATTGTAAGAGAAGAAATAATAAACTTGAAAAGATCCAGGAATTAAATAATTAAAACCAAACCTGATCGCGGTCCGGAAGAGACTCATCCTCCTGCAATTAAATAAAATGCAAGGTCAATAGGAATTACAGTAACTCCCCAATCAGAATGGTTCAAAATGGTAAAATGACTGAGAAAAGTTAACCTCGGCTTCAGCAAGTGATTCATCATCTTCAGCATAAGCCATATTTGATAACAAAACCTAAAGAATGTGGTAAATGCATGAGAATCATTTCAAACAGCTCTGGAGGGAAAGAAAATAGGATTAGCAAAAAAGAAAAAGGAAATCATCACAGAGTTTGCTGTACTGGAATTAGACGTGGCAAGAATTCTCTCAAGTTCTCAAGTGGTAACTGTGCATCACAATATGCAGACCTGCCCATCATAAGTATGATTAGAAATAAAATACCAAAAAGAATCACTCAAAAAGCAAAAAGTTATAGAGTTGCTAGCATCACAACTCAAGAAGAAACTTTGCACTGGCCTCTTATGTACTTCATAACATTGACAATCCTTCTCTAATCACTTAGAAGAAAGGAAACAAATAAAGAAGCTAAGCAAGCTCTTGATAGAAGGTGACAAAACATTACGAAATAACAGTCATGATAGGGTGTCGTTCCATGATGCTGTATCTAGAAAGGAATAACCAATCTTAAGGTATCAATATTGTATCATATGAGACACACCGCTCCCAAAACAGACAACTTCTTACTTGAAAAAAATGAATAGCTATTACCTTCATTTCCTACACATGAATCTGAAAATGAAATGATCATATGATCCTGAACAGACATTCATATCAACCTCAACATACACACACACACATAGAGAGAGAGAGAGAGGGCAGTACATAAACAAACTATTAGAATTCAGCATCATCATTTTTTGAACCAAACTTGAAATAATTCTTAAATCTTGTGCCACAAAAAGAATGTAAAAACATGTAATCTAACAAAAGTGTTGGAGGTGACCACCAACTAATTCCAATTTGGATTACGAATAATAACTCCAGATCTAATTTATAATTCTTCTAAGCAAGCATTTCAAATTCTCAAAAAAATTTAGGCTTCATTGTTAACCTAGAGAGGGATGCCAAGACAAACTGGAGCTAGTCACACAAACACTCTAATTACCTAAATGATACTTCTAAAAAACCAAATAGAACAAAATCTTACAATAGGCTATAGTGTATCAGGAACCGCTCCTACTAAAGACCTGAAAACTACATAATGACTAAGTTGCCTGTCTCTGATCAAACAAATTAAGCTTGCTTGTCAAAATATTCAAACAAAGTTCACAAAGTGGAGGGTTACCAAAATTCACAAGCTTCAAGAGCCACTTCATCATCACTATCCTTATTGACTTGTAGCATGTACTCAATTACATTCCTCAAATGCGGCTGCAATAAATTGTAAAAATAAAAAACAAAAAGAAGAGTTTGAGGGCGTGATCATTTGAACCATAAGAGAAAGATAGTATCATATAAAAATTAAGATGCAGAATAGGATTAGAGAATAAAAAATCACTTTAATTCTTCACTTAGCTACCCAGACATGAAAAGAAACTAAAAATAAAATAATAATAAAAAATAAGAAAAAAAACTGGTATCTAAACACCCATTGATGTATTAAGGAGGATGAAGTATAAGAATAATATGTGCAATATGGAAACATAACAAAACAAGACACCCACCTCCAAGAAAGATGGATTAACTTCAATTAGCTGCACGAATGCTGCACAAACCTGTTTAACAAGAGAAAGACAATGAGTGACTAAGGCAAAACCAGGCTCTCTATATATGAAAAGAAATTCTATAGCTCATAGAAATTTGAAAACCACAATATTGAAATTCAAAGAAAAATCATGAGCATAAAATTGATATCAGAGTAGACAATACGATTTTCCAAAAATCCTAGACTTCCTAGTGCTCATCTATAAAAGAGATTAATACTCATTATTTACAAATAACTGCCACCAGCAAAAGAAAATCTATGAAGAATTTAATAAAGATTTACAAACTCCTTATTGACTAAACAAATGCCAAAACTGATTTCTTCATACCAATACTTACAATAGTTTATTCAACTGAAAGAAATAGAATCCCACAGAGCATGTTAACCCAGATACAATGAAGCAACAAAATACTACTCACCAATTTCCGAACCTCTGCAGCAGAGTCATGAGCGAGAACAAACAAACCTTGAAGATATTGATCCATGGAAGCAAATAATGCCTGCAACCAAATCACCCTCCAGCAACATCAGAATTAAGTCCACTAAGTATTGAAGAGCAAAAATTTTAGGCATACTTACAGCGGGCATCAACATAATGTACTGGTTTACGGAACCCAATGAAAGCTTTCTTAGTGAGGCATGTGGTGATTGAAAAAACTGTTGGAGCAAAACCAGGTTATTAGTTGAGAAATACATAAATCTACACACACATACAGAGAAAGAGAAAACAAAAAGCAGAAGCAAAAGTTAAAAAAAGGGTTCTAGTATAAACTTAAGTACAGAACAGCAAACTGAAGAGAACTTACAATTACAACTTAGGAGCATAATGTGCTTGTCTATAGAATCGTATTATTTGCTTGCTTATCAAAAAACTTAGGAGCATAAAATTAATGAAACAAGTTCTTACTTTACCTGGAATAATTTCGGAAGAAATAAGTTGATGGGGCGTTCAACTAACCCAGGCACATCTGAATCAAGCACTTGAGGAACATCCTCACAGATCTGTGCACACCATATCATGAACAAATTTTAAGTATTATATTTGTAAATGAATGTAGATTTCATGCTTTGCTATACATATTACCAAAAAAAATAAAAAAATTGCTGCCAAAGGGACACAACAAATTCTATGAACACTATCTAGAAATATCATCAAAATGA